>NC_137801.1:87164469-87179469 GCF_963383645.1 Muscardinus avellanarius | reverse complement strand
CCAGGGTGGGGGCAGTGTCCTGGGACATTGGGTGATGTCTCCAGAGGCACATCTTTAATTCCTCTGTCCCCACAGGCACAGAGATAACACCATTACAACAGACGTGGACGGGTACAGCTTCCATGGAGGTGAGGTCGGGGTGGGGCTCCAGAGGCCTGGGCCACCGCACTCACAGCTCTGGGCTCTGGGCACTGCTACTGGGTCCTGGGCTTCTTGAGGGTGAGGACCACTCGCTCCGGTCCCCAGTACTGGGCCAAGCACAGAGCAGACACAGTGGGCCTGACCCACCCGCGAGCCGGCAGCTGCTCCCTAGCCCTTCCCTGGCAGCCCTTCCTCCTCCCCAGAACCCACAGCTCTCCTCAAAAGGAGGGCTGGGATGAGGGGGTCGCACAAGTACTGCCAGTTTGGGGGTGAAAACCTGGACCTTCCCTACTGAAGGACCTGGACAAAGTGACCCCCCTCCCAGGGTCTAGCAAAGCAGCCGTGACCTTCCTGTGTCTTCTCTTCTTGTCCAGATAGCGTCACAGAATCCTCAGACTGGGGAGGTCTCTGACCAGGACCATCAGGTATGGGTCCTTTGGGGAGAGACCCTCGTGACAGTTCCACGGACTGGGAGCGTAACTTCAGGTGAGGGGTCCATTGGCTTGGCCGCATAAGAGAAAACAGCCTGTTGTGCAGCACGGCGATGCTCTTTGACATAACGTGTGTTCTAAAATGGCCAGAACTGAGGCTTTGAATGACCTCACCACAAAGAATGATAAACGCATGAGGTGGTGGGTGTGCTAATTACCCTGATTTGACCATCACTTTATTGTGTATACATGTATCAGATCATCAGACCTCCTTCCCCTTTCCCCTCCTCCTGCACCTCCTCTTCCTTCTCCTCCTTCGTACTGGGGGTTGAACCCAAGGGCATTCTACCTTCGAGCTACAACCCTGGCCTTTTTAAATTTCAAACAGGGTCTTGCTAGGTTCCTGACACTGACCTCAAACCTGCCATCCTTCTGTCTCACCTTCCCAAATACTGGGATTACAGGCATGCCCTACCATGCCTGGTCAAATATTTATAGTTATTTATTATGTGTAAAAAAAGGTGTTCTTGTCGGGCGTGGTGGCGCACGCTTATAATCCCAGCATTTGGGCGGCTGAGACTGGAGGATTGCGGTTCAAGGACAGCCTCAGCTACTTAGTGAGGCCCTCTGCAACTTAGTGAAACCCTGTTTCAAAAAAAAAAAAAAAAGAGACAGACCAACGCACTCAACAGCCCACTAGGCTCCAGAGAGAAGAGGCGGACAGCGAGCTGAGGTGAGCCGCTGCGGACCAGCCGGGAGGAATTCGGCAGATTTTTCAGCGCAGGGAGCATCTAAAGCTCCCAGAGGCTGGGCTCAGCGCACCCTGCAGGGACTCAGAGCAGAGCTCAAAAAAAGAAAAGAAATACGCCAGCCTCACGGCCGAGGGCATGGCAGTGGTGCCATATTGTCACCGGCGGCGGCAGCAGCGAATTCACCGAGTCCACGACAGCTCCATCTGCGCACTCAACAACAGTGAGTCAAATTATGGCCCCTATATGAGAAATCCCAGTACAGCATTCCCAGGGACTTGACCCAGTGGGGGAGTGGCAGTGGCAGAGATATCACACCATAGGAGAACGCCCAACCTGGCACCCCCCATGGTCTAAAGCAGCCTCGATTGACTCCCAGGGTCTGAGACTTTGCGATACAACCCGGTAAAGGAGTAGTGGGGACTGAGATACCACAGACTCAAGATCCAGAGCACCTTAAGTGAAGTCGTAGTGACCCAAGGGAAGAACCCAGAGAAGGCACAAACTTCTGAAATCATGGGAAAGAGGAATAACAATGGAGCAATGAATGCCCACAACCCCACAACATCAGAACCCGATTAAACAGAAATTCAGAGATTTCTAGAAGATCAAATGAAGAAAATAACTGTAGAAATAATAAAGGTGTTTCGAAAAGAATTCAGAGAGCCAAAAAGAGATAAAGGATGCAATTAATGAAGTAAAGGCCTCAATTCAAAGTACAAACCGATTAGACCACATGGAGAATAGAATCTCGCTCTTAGAAGATGATCACTCCAAAAATGAACGCATAGTTTCTAAATTAGAAAAAAAAATCCGACAGCAGGAATCTGACATTGAAGAAATATGGGCCCATTTTAAGAGAGCTAACCTAAGAGTAATTGGAATAGAGGAGGGAAAAGAAAGTGAAACCAAAGGGATCAACAATCTCTTCAAGGAAGTAATAGCAGAAAATTTTCCAGACATAGAGCAAGAGGTCGATACACAGGTCCAGGAAACTTATAGAACTCCCTTTAGACAGGATCGGAGAAGAGGATCCCCACGCCACATAATTGTCAAAATGACCAATGTGGAAGCCAAGCAGAGAATCTTAAAGGAAACAAAAGCAAAGGGCCAAGTGACATTCAGAGGCAAACCAATTAGAATCACTCCAGACTTCCCAAACCAAGTCATGAGAGCCAGAAGGGCTTGGAGTAACATATTCCAAACTCTGAAAGAAAACAACTTCCAGCCAAAAATTTCCTACCCAGCAAAACTTTCTATCAAATTAGATGGGGAAATAAGAAGCCTCCACGACAAACAGAAACTAAAGGAATTTATGTCTTCAAAACCAGCGCTAGAGAAAATACTCAAAGAGATTAACTTCAAAGAAGAAATAGGTAACACACACCAGAACCAGAGAAACAAGATTTTCCATCCAACAGACAACTAAGATTAGTTATCTGTGGAGATTCATTATTTATGTTAGTCTTTTACCTATCTCTAAATTGTATTATTTGCTTCTATTTTTGCTAATTTTTAGGATTTCTAGTTGGAATATTAATATACCTTTAGATATAGCATTTGGAAATATTTTATCCCATTCTATCAGTAACTTTTAACTCTGTTTACATTGTCTTTGGATATACAATATTTTTTAGGGAGTTTATTTACCCTTTTGTTGCCTGTGCCATTGAAATTCTATCCAAGAAATCACTGCCAATTTCAATGTTGTGAGGTTTTATGACCCAGATTTTCTTCTAAAAGTTTATAGCATTAAGATTTATACTTAGGTCTTTTATCTATTTTGAGTTAATATTTGTATATGTGTTAGGTAAGGGTCCAATTTTATTCTTTTTCATGTAATTATTCTTTTTCAACAATATTTAGTTAAAAGATTAGTATTTCCTCCACCAAATGTTCGTGGAAACCTTGTCAAAAATAACTTGACAATATATGGAAGAATTTATTTCTAGGTTTTTATTTATCTCCAGTGGTTTATATATCTGCCTTTAGAACAGTACTACACTGTTTCAATTATTGAGCTTTATATGGTTTGAAATCAGAAAATATAAATCTTCTAGCTTTGTTCTTCTTCAAGATTGTTTTGGGTATCTATAGTCCATATTCCATATCAGGATAGATTTTTTCTAAAAAATAAATAAATAAATGTATGATAGTTTCACCTAAAAAAAAAGAAAAAAATACTTTCTGGTAAGAAAGAAAGCAAAAAGAAATATTGAAATGTTATCTTTAAGTCATCAAAAGCTTGGTATCAGACAAATGAAACTGTTATGTGAGATTATCATCATTAATATTGGATAAATTGCTATAAAACTAGATGTCAACCACTAAGCCAAGCATGGGAAGGAGGGATGGGGAGGGAACGGGGTGGGGATTGGGTAGGGGCTGACTGGGCGATGTGTGCATGTATGTCTACAAAAGTATTTTCTTTATACCATTATGATGTATGAATACATTGCACCAATAAAAAAAAAGAAAAAAAAGAATAAAAAATAGGGCAAGGGGTGTAGCTCGGCGGTCAAATGCCCCTGGGTTCCATCCTCAGACCTGCAAAAAAAAAAAAAAAAAAAAAAATGTGCTGCTTACTCAGGTGTGGTGGTACACACTTATAATATTAGCATAATACTAGGCTGACAGAAGGATTACAGGTTTGAGACTAGCCTTGGCAACTTAGCATGACCCTGTTTCCAGTTATAAAATAAATGAGGCTGGGGATGGAGCTTGGAGGTATGGTGTCCCTGTATTTAATCCCTAGATCCAGAAAACCAACAAAACAAACAGACAGTGTGGCTTCGTTGGGCATGGTGGCACATGTCTGTTTCTAACTCCAGTACATGGGAAGCTGAGACAAGAGGATCACAGGTTCAAGACCAGCCTCAGAAAGTTAGCGAGACCCTCTTTCAAAGAAAGGGCGGAGGGTGTAGCTTAGAAGTAAAATGCCCTAGGTTCAAAAATCCCCAGTACCAAAAAAAAAAAAAAAAAAAAAAAATAGAGCTTACTTAGTGCTGGGAGAATTTCATACCTGTCTGAGAATAAAAAGTCAGGGAGAGGTTCGTCTTCGCCTAAGGGATCCAGCATGGCGGGGAGCTTCTTGGGTTGCAGATTGCCTTCAAGCGAAAGCAGCTGGTCTGCTCTGAGCTTGTGCGAAGCGCTCTCTCCCTGTGACCTCCAGTGCTAACAGGACTAAATGGGTGAATCGCACAGGAAGGCAACTTTTGCACTGAGAAGCCAAAGCTTGCTAATGTCTTGGAGACAGAGCTCCCGGAGCCTCGGAGGGACTGCCTAGGGCAGGGTGTCCCATCTCCAGGTGTTCAAGCCTGGGGCAGGGCCTGCCACCTGTTTAAGGATCGTGCACTCTGCCTTTACCTTGTTTACTAGGAGGCGACTAGTGGATGGGTGGATGGGTGAACAGAGGATGCAGTGGTTGGCTGCCTGGTGGCTCTGGGGTAGCAGAGCCACACCCCGTGAATCTCCCATCCCCGCTGGAAAGATCCTACCGTCCCTCAAACTCAGAACTCTTAGAATTGCAGTTTTCCTGACTTCGAAAGGGACGTGACACCTCTGCCCCTCTCACCTCCGCAGCCACGATCACCGTCATCCCGTGCAAGTACCCGGAGTCCCTTGAGCAAGGCAAAGGCATCCCCATCTACATGGGAACCAAGAACCCGGACAAGTGTCTGTTTTGCGGGGACTCCAAAGGACAGCCCATGCTGCGGCTGAAGGTGAGTGACTGTGAACGCTGAGATTTTAAAAAGCTGGCTGTCCTTTACAAGACTTTTATTAGGCAGAAGATCTAATTCTATTTATTTATTTATTTATTTAAATTAATTAACTTATTTATTTTTTCATTTTGTGCGGCACAGGGGATTGAACCCAGAGGTACATCTGAGCTAAACCCCTAGCCCGATTTTATTTCTTATTTGGAAACAGGGTCTCACTAAGTTGCAGAGGGCCTCACTAAGTCATCGAGGCTGACTTCAAAGCTGTGATCCTCCTTGCCGGGCGTGGTGGGCACGCTTGTAATCCCCGCGCTTGGGAGGTGGAGACAGGAGGATCGTGCAGGTTGGAAGCCAGCCGCGCTGGCTTAAGAGACCCTGTTTCCAAATTTAAAAAGTATAAAAATGGGTCTGGGAGTGTAGCCCGGAGGTAGAAGGGTTTCCAGGAACCCCAGTACCACCAAAAAAAAAAAAAAAAAAAAAAGCTGTGATCCTCCCGTCTCGCCTCCCAAGTACTGGGATTACAAACATGTGCCACCATACCCGATAGACGATTGAATTTTATAATTAAAAATGGATTGTTCTCTCTGGGCACGGTGGTGTATGCCTGTAATCCTAGTACTTGGGAGGCTGAGACAGGTCACAGGTTCAAGGACAGACTCAAGAACTTACTGAGACCCTCAGCAACCTAGTGAGACCCTATTTCCAAATAAAAAGTAAAAAAAGGCTGGTGGTGTAGCTCGGAAGTAAAATGTTTCTGAGATCAATCAACCATGTTCTTCCTCTCTCTCTCTCTCTCTCTCTCTCTCTCTCTCTCTCTCTCTCTCTCTCTCTCTCTCTCTCATTTTCTCCTGCTGCTCGTCTTCCTCCTCTTCTCCTCTCTTCCATCATCTCCATCACACTGGGGAGTGAATCAGGGCCCTTCTACCTCCAAGCTACACCCCCAGACTATTTTATTTTATTTTTTATTTTGAAACAGGCTTTTGCTAAGTTGCTGAAGCTGGTCTTGAACCTGCAATCCTATTTTTTATCCTTTATTTTGAAATAGGGTCTCACTGAGTTGCAGAGGGCCTCACTAAGTAGCTGAGGCTGTCCTCCAACCATGATCCTCCTGTCTCAGCCTCCCGAATGCTGGGATAACGAGCGTGCACCACCACGCCCGGCTTTTGTCCCTAATTCTTTGGCAGCTCTCCTTTTTTGGAATTCCTGTTCAGTGGTCATTAGAGGCCTTAGGTCTCACTTCGGTATCTCTCTGATTGTCTGCACTTTCTATCCTTCCTGTTTTTCATTTTGTTTTTGCTTTGCTTGTTATTAAAGATGCCTTTATTGCCGCATTGTGGCCCGTAGCACAGCGTCCATCCGAGCGGGAGGGACGTGTATGCGCGCAGACCTCAGTGATTTTTTTTGTGTGTTTTATTCTAGGAGGAAATTTTTGGCTTCATCTCCCAGTTCACGATTACATTTTCAGTCTCGTCTGCTAAGTCATCTATTTATAGCATTTGCTGAAATGCAAATCTTTGCTATTTTCATTCCTAAGCTTTCTAGTTGATCTATAGACACAGTTTTACATACATATAGACACGTGTCTGTAAGTCACCGTTGCGGATCTGCAGCGGGTGTAGGTGGGTGGGATTGCAGGTCACTCCGTCTAGGACGTTGCGTGGCGTCCTCCCCAGGGAGGGGACTCGGAGGAGCCAGCAGGATGGGCAGGTTTGGGAGCACAGGGGCCTGGTAGGGTGAGGGTTAGGACCAGGCGGAAGAACCTGGGGTCTTTGAGGAAAAGACTAAAGACTGGCATGGCTGGAGGCCAATCAGAATCCCTCTTCAGAGAGGCGAGGAGGATGCTGGGCGAGGCAGGCAAGAGCCATGGTCCAGACACTGCGGGCTTCGTTGTGGGGTTTAGACCCCAAGTGCAACAGGAAATTCCTGTGAGATGTTTAAGCCCCAAGAAAAAAGGATCTTATTTACTGTACTCACGTCAGCTAAGGGTTTGCTTGGAAGCTTTGGGGAGAACCGTGGATATGAGCAAAGCAGGTCTGAGGGTGCAGTTGGCAGATCTCCATGGCCACCCAGGCCAGCGCCGGGGATAGCCTGGACTCGGGGCTGGCAGCGTGGGCAGGGGAGAGCGGCCCAAGTCGGGATATTTTGGGAAAGGAGCCCATGAGCCTCCCTGCTGGTTAGAGGCTGCAGATCAAAGAAAAGAGGCATCCAGCTGCGCACCGTGGTGCACACACCTGTGACCCCAGTACTTGGGAGGCTGAGGCAGGAGGGTTGCAGGTTTGAGGCCAGCTTCAGCAACTTAGCAAAACACTCAGCGACTTGGTGGGACCCTGTTTCAAAATAAACCGAAGCCAAGCGTGGTGGGCACGCTTGTTATCGTAGCACTGGGGAGGCTGAGACAGGAGGATCGAGGTTCGCGGACAGCCTCAGCTATTTAGTGAGACCCTCTGCAACTCAGCGAGACCCTGTTTCAAAATAAAGAATAAAAAATAGGGCTGGGGTGTAGCTTGGAGACAGAATACCCCCTGGGTTCCAGCCTAGTACCGCCTACACTATATATACACGTATGTATATGTGTATGTGTATGTGTATGTATATGTATATGTGTATGTATATGTATATATGTATCTGTCTATAAATAAATGGGCTGGGGATGTAGCGCAGAGGTAGAATGCCCTTGGGTCCAGTCCCCAGCACCTGTCTCAGTATATTCCCTGTGACGTCCGTGAATCGAGGGCGGGATTGGCGCTTCTTTCTAGTCCTGCTCCAATTGGCGAAGGTAGAACGCGGGCTGTTTATTGTGCGTGGGAAATCCCTCTGGACATTTCCAGCAGCCTCTGTTTCCTCTTACCATGTTTCAGGAGGGGAAGATTTTGGATCTGTACAACTACCCAGAGCCCATGAAGCCCTTCCTCTTCTACCACAGCAAGATTGGGAGGACCTCCACCTTCGAGTCCGTGGCTTTCCCCGGCTGGTTCATCGCCTCCTCCACGAAAGGAGAGCCCCTCTTCCTCACGTCTGAACTGGGCAAATCGGAAAACACGAACTTCAACTTGGATTTAGACGTCTGAGCTCAGCGGCCGATGTAGCCCAGGCCTTTGTCTTAAATTTCCGAATCCCCAGCAGATCTTCTAATTTTTTATTTATTTATTTACTTATGTATTTATTTTTATGGTGCTGGGGATGGAACCCAGGACCTCACATGGGCTACCACCAACCTACATTCCCAGCTCCCCCCTTCTAACATTTATTTTGAGAGAGGGCCCAGGCTGGCTTTGAACTCGCAGCCCTCCGCCTCCGCCTCTACCTCCGGAGGGCTGGGATTGGCTGCTGTGCTGTGAGATGAGCGGGGCTGCCGTGACCATCTCATTTCATGGGTGATGAACCAAGGACTGGTGGCCACTGGAGAGCGGTCTGTGGCGTCCGCGGGCAGGGTGGGTGGTGCAGATGTCTCCTCCCAGGGGAAGTGATCCAGCCCGCTCGGCATCCTGCCTGAGAATTGGCGCACTGGGCCATGATCCATGGAGCTCTCAGGGTAATTGGCCTTGTCCACGCCTGATTTCTACACACTTGTTGTGTCAAATGCCCTTACATTTGAGATCCAGGCTGACAGTCATCGAAAAACTTGGTTCCTCCCTGGTGTGGTGATACACACCCGTAATCCCAGTACTTGGGAGTCTGAGACAGGAGGATCACAGGTTTGACGTTAGCCTGGGCAACTTAGGGAGACCCCTCAGCAATTTACTAAGGTCCTGTTTCAAAATAAAAAATAAAAAATAAAAAGGGCTGGATGGGGGGGAGCATGCCTGCAATCCTAATGCCTGGGAGACTGAGACAGGAGGATGACAAATTCAAAGCCATCCTCAACAACTTATACCCTTAGCAATTTAGTGAGCCCCTGTTTCAGAATAAAAATATTAAATAACATCTGGGCTGGGGGTGCAGCTCAGAGGCAGAACACTCCTGGGTTCCAATTCTCTATCACCAAAACAAACCAAACTTGGTTCTTTTGGACCTTTGGCTACTGGATACTAGAGCGGGCTGAATGCACCAGGAGAGGAGCTTCTGAATCCTGGGAGGAAGACCGAAGACACTCCCTGTTAGAAAATGCGGTAGGTAGCTGGGCACGGTGTGCAGTGTTTTGTGCCTCTAATCCCAGTACTTGGGAGGCCGAGACAGGAGGACCGCAGGCGGGAGGACAGCCTCAGCAACTTGGTGAGATCCTGCTTCAGTCTGAAAACATAGAAAGGGCTGGGGTGCAGTTTAGAGGTGGAACCCTCTGGCGTTCAGTCCCCAGGATCATCTTTTGGTCTTTTTTCAGGTTTTGGATAATTTTCCACTAATGACGTCATCTTTTCCTGGGTGAGGAAAGGAAGGGGCTTGCTAAGGTTGGCACTGGCTCTTAGTAGCAACTCTGGAAGCAGGAATACTTCTGACCACGGGTCTTCAAATTCCTCTCTGCTGGGGTTCAGATGTTATAGAACACTGTGGCGAAGGAAACCAGCAGCCCTTACCCTGGGCGCGCAAAGCCCGAGCCATCTCCATCTGTGGGACTGTCCTTATCTCGCAAGGTATCAGCTGGGTGGGTATCAGACCCAGCCAGGGTGGAGCACCTCTGGCCACTCAGACATCATTATGGAATGCTACGAGGTTGAGCTGTGTTTATTGCACCCTGTATTTCTCAAACTTGAGGCAACAGAATCACCCAGGGTGTGCATTAAAACCTCAGGAGTCCCACACCTGGCAAATTAAAACCCGCTCTCCTAGAAACCGCAACTCATGAGGTGTGGGGTGGGGCCGAAGAATCGCTATTTTGCTATAGGGAACACTTGTCAATGAACCCGGCTTGGGGAACAGGTTCCCGGATCATCGCCATGAAATTTCACGTGTAAAAAGACTCAAGATGAATTGCACTTGGGGTCATCTGTGCGCTTCTACAGGAATAAAGAAATGGGTAAAAGCGTGGATATTTCTTGCTAACATTGTTGACATTTATCTTTCTAAGATCTTTCTCTCTTAAGCAATTTAAAAGTGAACTGATAAAAAACGACTCGCATAAAAGTGTTCAGGCTCTCAAATAAAATTTCATGCTATTCCAAAGTTAGGAGAAAACCATATTTACAGCAAGCAGTGAGCGGACGAAGAAGCCCCGTGTATTCAACGCCACCAGACAATTAAAGAGAAGTGATTACCCATAGAGGTTTAACTAGATGGTAGTCAGGGTGTGACTGAGGGTGCCAGGCATAAACGGATACGTGTTGTATGAGTTTATCTCCAAGAAATTAAAAAACAGAAAAAACTGATCTTTTAAATTTTATTTTTAAATTTTTATGTGGAACATATTGAAAATGGCATACGTTCAGACTATGCTTGGTGCCCTCTCCCCCCACTTCTCCTTCCCCCCTCCAAACAACGAGTGTCCAGGTTGACCATCCTATATTTATATTTTTACACATATTCGAATGTAGCTCCTCCATTAATCAACCTCAGCCTTCTTCCTCTCCTACCCTTCCATTCTGGCTTTGCTGAGGTTTCCCCTCCATTGTCTGGAGTCCCTCTGGTATCCCTAATACTCCCTAGTTCGGGCCTATTAGAGAAAACCTAAGTCCCTTCTCTTTCTGTGCCTGGCTGATCTCACTTAACATGATGTTCTCCAGGAATTTCCATCTTCTTGACAATGACATGATTTTGTTCTTCTTTATAACTGAGCAGAATTCCATTGTGTGTATTTCCCATAATTTTGCCATCCATTCATCTGTTGATGGAGACCTAGGTTGGTTCCATATTTTGGCTATTACAAATTGTGCTGCTATGAACATGGGTATGCATGTGTTATTGTAGGCTCTACACTAGCAAAACAAATAACCCAATCAAAAAATGGGCAACTGAACTGAATAGACACTTCACAAAAGAAGAGATACAAATGGCCAATAGATACACGAAAAGATGTTCTACATCATTAGCCGTCAGGGAGATGCGAATCAAAGCTACGCTGAAGCCGGGCGTGGTGCACACTTGTAATTCCAGCATTTGGGAGGCGGAGACAGCATGATGGTGATTCGCAGCCAGCCTCAGCAACTACTTAGTGAGGCCCTTTGCAATTCAATGAGACCCTGTTTCAAAATAATAAAAATTTGGGGCTTGGGGTGTAACTTGGAGGTAGAATGCCCCTGGGTTCCATCCTTAGTACCACACAGAAAAATAATAAAAACTACGCTGAGATTCCATCTAACCCTATTGGAGTGGCAACCATAAAGAAATCAAATAACAAATGCTGGCGAAGATGTGGGGAAAGAGGAACTCTTTTACACTGTGGGTGGGAGTGCAAACTAGTGTGGAGATTCCTTAAAAAGCTGGGAATAGATGCACCATATGATCTGGCTATACCTCTCCTGGGTATTTGTCCAAAAGGGTTGAAGTCAGAAAAACTAATCTTTGATGAGTAACAGAACAGTGGTTGCTTTGGCCAAGGGAGGACAATTAAAAGATTCTAAAAGCTGCCACAGAGCTAAAGCCAGTCCAGTTCAAGGGATCACAACACCAGGTGGCTTTACACTTCTGCGGACCACGCTGTGAGCCAGAAGTCCCTGGAGCCAGGCTGTGTGTGTGTGTGTGTGTGTGTGTGTGTGTGTGTGTGTGTGTGAAGGAAAGATGATTTCCAATTAAGCCCATCCACTAAGAGTAGACCAAGCCCACTTTCAAACAAGCAAGACTTATGCTTGTTTTTATATTTTACCTGAGAAGCTTCTGCAGAATGTGCTCTACCCAAACAAAAGTTGAAGCTAAGAAAAAAAAAAAGTGGAATCCTTGAAGCAGGGGATCTCTCCCAGAGGAGGGGTGGGGAGCTGCAAGGGGTGTCGCGAGCTGAGCCGCCAGCAGTGAGCTGAGAGGAGATTCTGACAGCAAGAAAGTTGGGGTGATAAAAAACTCCACAGAAAAATAAGCAAAAATAGAGTTCGAAGTCAGCCTCCACTGGCTTAAGAGACCCTGTTTCCAAATAAAAAATATAAAATAGGTCTGTGAGTATAGCCCAGAGGTAGAAGGCCCCTGGGTTCCATCTCCAGTACCCCCCAAAAAGAAAAAAAAAAAGCAAAAATAAAAACCAACAAAGAGAAGCCAGTTTTTTATCCCAGAGAAAGTGTTAACTTATCCAGGAGAGGAAACATAGTCTACCACGGGGCCCAGCTGTCAATAATGCTTACATTGCAATAATGACATAAACTCTGTGTGGTGATCTCTCCAGAGTTCTGGGAGGATGGGTGGTGGATGGAGGAGGGGAGCGTAGTAAGAGGGGGTAGGTGGGTTGTGTATGAAAAACTTCAAACTTTACCCTCCATAGAAGGACACCCGGACATAATGGCTAACACCAAGAAGCCAAGAAGCAGAAACACAGTATTTAGAGATATGGCGGTCAGTATCAAAAACACTCACAAGTTAAGAGGGACTCTGAGGAACAGGAAAGAGTGACTGTTCTGCTGTGTAACAAAATGTGAACCACTCGCTGACTTTTTTTTTGTTTTTGTTTATTTTTTTTATTGGTGCACTGTATTCATACATCATAGTGGGATACAAACTTTTGTAGACATACATGCACACATCGCCCAGTCAGCCCCCACCCGATCCCCACCCCATTCTCTCCCCATCCCTCCCTCCCATGCTTGGCTTAGTGGTTGACATCTAGTATTATAGCAATTTATCCAAAATTAAAAATGATGATCTCACATAACAGTTTCATTTGTCTGATACCAAGCGTTTGATGATTTAAAGATAGCATTTCAATATTTCTTTTTACTTTCTTTCTTACCAGAGAATATTTTTTTCTATTTTTTAGGTGAAACTATCATATATTTATATATGTATTTTTCAGAAAAAAATCTATCCTAATATGGAATATGGACTCTAGATACCCAAAACGATCTTGAAAAAGAACAAAGCTAGAAGATAAATATTTTCTGATTTCAAACCATATAAAGCTCAATAATTGAAACAGTGTAGTACTGTTCTAAAGGCAGATATATAAACCATTGGAGTTAAATAAAAGCCTAGAGCTAAATTCTTCCCTATATTGTCAAGTTATTTTTGACAAGGTTTCCACGAACATTTGGTGGTAGAAATAATAATATTTTAACTAAATATTGTTGAAAAAGAATAATTACATGAAAAAGAATAAAGTTGGACCCTTACCTAATCCCATATACAAATATTAACTCAAAATAGATAAAAGACCTAAATATAAATCTTAAGACTATAAACTTTTAGGAGAAAATCTGGGTCATAAAACCTCACAACACTGAAATTGGCAGTGATTTCTTGGATATGATTTCAATGGCACAGGCAACAGAAGAGTATACAAACTCCCTAAAAAAAAAAAAAAATATATATATATATATATATATATATATATATATATATATATGCAAAGACAATGTAAACAGAGTTAACAGTTACTAATAGAATGGGATAAAATATTTCCAAATGCTATATCTGAAGGTATATTAATATTCCAACTAGAAATCCTAAAAATTAACAACAATAAAGGCAAACACTACCATTTAGAGATAGGTAAAAGACTAACATAAGTAATGAATCTCCACAGATAACCAATCTTAGTTGACTGTTGGATGGAAACTCTTGTTTCTCTGGTTCTGGTGTGTGTTACCTATTTCTTCTTTGTAGTAAATCTCTTTGAGTATTTTCTCTAGTTCTGGTTTTGAAGACAAAAATTCCTTTAGTTTCTGTTTGTCATGGAAGCTTCTTATTTCCCCATCTAATTTGATAGAAAGTTTTGCTGGGTAGGAAATTTTTGGCTGGAAGTTGTTTTCTTTCAGAGTTTGGAATATGTTACTCCAAGCCCTTCTGGCTCTCATGACTTGGTTTGGGAAGTCTGGAGTGATTCTAATTGGTTTGCCTCTGAATGTCACTTGGCCCTTTGTTTTTGTTGCCTTTAAGATTCTCTGCTTGGCTTCCACATTGGTCATTTTGACAATTATGTGGCGTGGGGATCCTCTTCTCCGATCCTGTCTAAAGGGAATTCTATAAGTTTCCTGGACCTGTGTATCAACCTCTTGCTCTATGTTTGGAAAATTTTCTGCTATTACTTCCTTGAAGAGATTGTTGATCCCTTTGGTTTCACTTTCTTTTCCCTCTTCTATTCCAATTATTCTTAGGTTAGCTCTCTTAAAATGGGCCCATATTTCTTCAATATCAGATTCCTGCTGTCGGATATTTTTTCTAATTTAGAAACTATGCGTTCATTTTTGGAATGATTATCTTCTAAGAACGAGATTCTGTTCTCCATGTGGTCTAATCGGTTGTTTGTGCTTTGAATTGAGGCCTTTACTTCATTAATTGCATCCTTTATCTCTTTTTGGCTCTCTCTGAGTTCTTTTCGAAGCACCTCTATTATTTCTACAGTTATTTTCCTGATTTGATCTTCTAGAAATCTCTGAATTTCTGTTTTATCAGGTTCTGATGTTGTGGGGTTGTGGGCATTCATTACTCCAGTGTTATTCCTCTTTCCCATGATTTCGGAGGTTTGTGCCTTCTCTGGGTTCTTCCCTTGGGTCACTATGACTTCACTTAAGGTGTTCTGGATCTCGAGTCTGTAGTATCTCAGACCCCACTACTCCTTTGCTGGGTTGTATCACAGAGTCTCCGACCCAGAGAGTCGATAGAGGCTGCTTTAGACTGTGGGGGGTGCCAGGTTGGGCGTTCTCCTATGGTGTAATATCTCTGCCACCGCCCCTCCCCCACTGGGTCAAGTCCCAGGGAGTACAGTACTGGGATTTCTCCTCTGTGGCCCGCAATTTGACTCACTGTTCTTGAGTACGCAGATGTAGCTGTACTGGATTCGGTGAATTCACTGCTGCTGCCGCCAGTGGCAATATGGCGCCTCTGTTACGCCCTCGGCCGTGAGGCTGGCGTATTTCTTCTTGGTTTTGATTTCCACTCTGAATCCCTGCG
>NC_137801.1:87078269-87164269 GCF_963383645.1 Muscardinus avellanarius | reverse complement strand
GCGTGTGCTGAGCTCAGCCACTGGGAGCTTTAGATTTTACCTGTGGCGAGAAATCCCGCCTGGCTGTTCCGCAGCGGCTCACCTCAGCTTGCTGTAGCCGTCCGGTGAATTTGCCGCTGCCACTGGCAGTATGGCGCTGCTGCCGCGTCCTCGGGCGTGAGGCCAGTTATCTCCTCTGTGGCTCTGAGCTCTGTTCTCAGTCCACTTTCTATCTGGAGCCTGGTGATTTTTTTGTTTCTCTGGTGATGGTGTTTTCTGGCTATGAAAGGCGCTGATTTTGTGGTAATGGAGATTGGTTGTTAGCCGGGCTCTTAAGCCCCGCTTTTCTCGGTCGCCATCTTCCCGGAAGTCCACTCGCTGACTTTTTAAATTACGCGCAAATATAATTTTAATAAACCTTACCCCCCCCCAGTTCCATATTGGCCAGGCTGTGCCCTGAAGAGGCAAAATTCCATGTAGCTGCATACATGAGCCGTCCAGAGGCAAGCTCCACGGGCAGGCTTCATTTCTTATCATTCTGAAATCTCCCTCTGGCATATACAGGAATTGGGATCCGAATGATCCAGTAGGCGCCTGCTGTCCCCCGGGGCAGGACTGAAGAGGCAGGAAGGCCAGCTCTCTGCTCTGGTGGCTGAGTCCCTCCCTGCCCACGCCTCTGGGAGCCAGCTCGCCCAGACGCACCACCATGGTGAGCGGACCCTGCCCAGGGACACACAGGCCACGTCCAGGCGCTGCTCTTGTTCCTGAAACGGAAAGCACAGAGCCCAAAACCTGTTTAAAGTTTCATTTTCTATCCTATAGAATGTGCAGGTACTGGAAAATTGTTTGCTACTAATTTCAAAAGTGTAAAATTAGAGCCTGGGTGCCGCGCAGGCACGGGGGAGGGGAGGGGCGGCAGCTGTCACAGCGCGGCGCTCCTCCTCGCTGCCCCTGCTGTTGGCTTTACTGGTGGCGGGATCCCTCTGAGCCAAAAGTAAAGTTCACCTTACCCAGCCGCTTTGGAATCTGTGTCTTCTCATGACACCATGGGAAGTGATTTCTCACACGTGTGAGGTACGTGTCAGCTTGGGCGCTTTGCAGAGAAGATGCCCAGAGATTTTAGAAGTGCCCAGGCACGGAGGAGGTAGGGGCCAGGACGGAGCAGGGAGGCCTTCAGGGGTGAGGCAGGGCTGGGGAGGACTCGGGCTGTCCTGCAGCGGTGACAGCTCTGAGCAGGTTGCAACTGGGCGTGGAGGAGCCCCAGAGCAACGCCAGGCCAGAGTGGCATTCCCCAAGAGCAGGAAGGCCTAGGCCTGGAACCCCACTGCCTCCACCACTGTCTGGGAGCCGCCCAGGGGGAGAGCACTGCAGTGCACCCCAAATCATGGCAGCTAAGGGATGCCTTCAGTTCACCCTCCTGCTAGAAGATCCCCCTCTTCACATGCCTGGGAGCTTGCTCCCTCTCCTCTCCAGCACTGCTTTTTTTTTTTTTTTTTTTTTTTGTGGTCCTGAGGCTCGAAACCAGGGGCATTTTACCTCTGAGTTATACCCCAGCCTTATTTTTTATTCTTCGTTTTGAAACAGGGCCTTACTAAGTTGCTGAGGGCCTAAGTGTCTGAGCCGGCTGCGAACCTGTGATCCTCCTGTCTCAGCCTCCCAAGGGCTGGGATTACAAGTGTGCGCAGCGTGCTGGGCTCTCCACCATTGATTCTAAACTTGTATCCTCGGCTATCTGTGTGGCAGATCTCAGTGGTGATCCTAGCGATGTGGTCAAAACAAACCCCCATTCCTGAGGGGTCTGACTATTTGTTACCACACTCTTCTTGGGTGACGTTGGCTGCACGGGCCAATTCAAGTTACATTTAGGTACAGGGGTGCCAAGTGGGTCACCTGACTTCCACACACCTCCCTGGCCTTCCCAGGCAGTCAGCTCCTCCTGCATCTGCACCCCAAAGGATGGCATCCTCCCCCCTCCAGCATTACCACCTATAGGGCGCCTCGGGTATACCTGAGTGGGCCATTTGGTGCTGCTCTGGACAAGTGGACCCAGGGAAGTCGTGGATCAAGCTTCTGCTGCCTTACAATATCCAAGGGCTATTTTTAGGATTTGGCAAACCATTCAGTAATTTGAAATTGCCCCAGGTGGATATTTATACACCATGGAAACTGACAGACACACCAGGGCTTTTGTCTTGGTTTGTTTTCTGTAAAGCTGGTTATTAACATTTTATTGCCAGGCATGGTGGCACACACCTGTAATCCCAGTACTTGGGAGGCTGAGATAGGAGGCTCACAGGTTCATGGATAGCCTCAGCAACTTAGTGCAACCCTATTTAATTTAATTTAATTTGTTTGTTTATTTATTTATTTATTTCAGGTCTGGGATGGAACCCAGGGGCATTCAACTTCCAAGTTACACCCTCTGCCCTTATTATTTATTCTTTATTTTTGAAACAGGGTCTCACTGAGTTGCAGAGGGCCTCGCTAAGTAGTTGAGGCTGTCCACAAACCGCGATCCTCCAGTCTCAGCCTCCCAAATGCCGGGATTACAAGCGTGCGTCACCACGCCCAGCAGTGCAATCCTATTTTAAAAATAAAATAATAAAATAGAGCTGGGGGTGTAGCACAGAGGCAGAACACAAGACGTGAGCACGCTGCTGAGTGGATTCGGTAGTCACAGACCTGTCCAAAGCTTCCCTTACTACAGGCTGAGCTCCTCGGTTCAGAGCTGAGGTGGTTTTTGAGTTTTCCGGTTGGATGCTGTGTTACGTGGGATTCTTCAGGCCCCAGGATAGCTGAGGTTTCGAAGGTGGGGAAGGTCAGCCTATACCCAGAATCCTTTCCCATGAAGACACATTACTGTCCTACTGCGAGGGGAGAGGCCAGAGTCGACTTGCGCCCAGGAGGGCAGCTGGTCTTGTGGAGTACTGCACAGCGGGGGATCGGCTGCATAGCAGGCTTGGCAAGTGGGGTGTGCAGCAGCCCCTCAGCCACCATCGCGCCCACCGCGCCAGTTCTGGGGTTTGAAGAGCAGTCACCTGGTCTGTTCGGCTGTCCTGGGCGCTTTGGCGGCTGGTGCTTCCAGGCGGGCGTGGACATATGATATGAATGTCTCCTTGGGCCCACGCCCTTCTGTCCACCCATGTCCTTCTTCACACGTTCCAGGCTCCTGACCATCCGGCCAGGCTTTGGGGCACTGTCCAGGACTCTGTATGTAGCCCCCCACTTTTTTTTGTACTGGAGATTGAACCCAGGGCTATTCTTTCTCTGAGCTACACACTCCCAGCCCTTTTTATTTTGAAACAGGGTTTTGCTAAGTTGTTGAGGAGCTGATTAAAATGCCGAGACTGGTCTCGAACCTGTGATCCTCCTGTCTCAGCTTCCCAAGTACTGGGATTACGCTCTTCCCTTTGACTATCCCCCCACCCCACAATACAAAGTGAATGACCAGAGGCCCTGCTCACAGATCTGCCCAAGGCCACTCAGCTGGCCCGTGTGTGGCTATGGTGCAGGGGTGGTTAAGTTTTGGCTTATATCTCCACATTGAGGTGACCCTTGTGTAAACCAAGAACGGGCTTCTCTTTCCACTCTCTGGCACCATCCGCCCTAGGCACCAGCTAAGGGAGGGCACTGGTCCCTTGTGATGGGGAGTGAGGGAGTCTGGGCTAGCAGCTTGTGCAGCTCATACGTGCCTCTGCCTCCAGGAGCTCAGCTCTAGATGAATCGTTCTTATCTGACAACAAGCCGATGCTGGGCATGTCTGACTGTGATTTGATGGCGTGGAAGGTCTCAAATCACAACGGACGGCTGTACATGGAGTTGGTCGCTTGGTACCTCATGTTCTAGCATCCTCTCTCCACTAGGGGCCAGCAACAGATCAAAAACTTTTTCAGAGAATTGTCTGCTTGATGCACATTCTTAAATATGTCCTTAAGTGAGTTTCTGCGCATGAGGAACTCTGCGTTTCTGTTTGAGAACAACTTGATTCTATATATCGGCCTGCCTGTCTGTCTGTCTGTCTATCTATCTATCATCTATCACCTACCTACCTACCTATTTAGTATAGAAGATTGAACCCAGGGGAATCCACCTCTGAGATGCACCCCAGCTTTTTAAATTTTTATTTTGAAACAAGGTCTTGTTAAATTGCTGAGGACCTTAAGTTGCTGAGATTGGTCTCAAACCTGTGATCCTCCTGTCTCATCCTTCCAACTAGTAGGATTACAGGAGTGCACCACCATGCCTAGCTTATTTATTTTTATTGGTGCATTATAATGTTTACACAACAATGGGATTCTCTATTACACATTTGCATATACACATAACATACTTTGGTCATTTTTTTTCTTTGTCACGTGGAAAGAAACTTTCCAGAGAGTGGAACTCAACACTATGAGGTTTTACCCTAATGCCTCCTGGCTTCTGTTGCAGCTGAGAAGCTCATCACCAGTGTTTTGAACTCTTGAAGGAAAGCCTTCTGATTATTTGCTACTTTTACTATTTAATCTTTGTCATCTGAAAAATTTTATTCTGATGAATTTATATGTGCATTCCTTTTTATGTTACTTGGGGTTTTTTGTTTTTGTTTTTTAATTTGTGAGTTGCTGTTCTTATCAACTTGACATTTCCAGGCATTCTCTCTTCTGATGATGACACCATCCCATTTGTCTTTCTTCCTGTGACTCCTATCTAGACTTTTTTGTTTACTCTCTATACCTTTCTCTCCCTCTTCTGTATTTTCCTTTTCCCCCAATCTCTGCTGCAGTATGGATCTCCTCTCATTTACCTTTCAAGCTACTAATTCTGTGTTCTGTCGTGTGCCATCTGCTGTTAAATATAGTTATTGCCTTGTTTTATATTATGTATTACATGATAGTTATAGAGGTGCTGTCTGATTCCTTCCATCTGTCATTTTCCATAGTTTTCTGTTCTAGAAAAATGTTTTCATGTTTGTCTTTTTGTTTCTTCAACATAGATAGGAATGCAGTTTTAAGCTCTGTGTATGATAGTTACGTAATCTGAATCTGTGTGGATATGATTCTGCTATCTTGCTTGTTTTCCTTCTTTCTTTTTGGTTCTCGTTCTTGTGGTCTTGTCTATTTGTATGCCTGGTAATCTTGACCTGCTTGCGGGTTGTACCTTTGAAAATTTATTTGAATGTTTGCCTTCCTCTAGAGAAGCTCTCTTTTGTCTTTTTGTGGAATGAGTTTGGATTACATCAGCTGAAACACAGTGTGAGAGTTCCTGGATCCACCTTGTGAGGACCTGTGTTTTGTCACAGCTTTTAGCAGTGGCTTCTTTTCACCTTTCCGTCCCCCTCTTTGTCTGGGGCCAGTGCCGCTCACTCCATGGTTCCTAGAGATTAGGAAAGATGGGTCTAGATCTCTTGAGTTTGTCACTTCCTCAGCTCCAGACACACCCTGAGCCCTGACCTCTTTTTCTTTGTGCTGCTGCGACTACATTACTGAGAACGAGTGTATGCTGTACACATTGAACACACAGCATTTTTGTTGTTGTTGTTCTGAGGGTTTTGAACCCAGGGACATTCTATCTCCAAGGTACACCTTGACCCTTTTTATTTTATTTTTTTAAATGAAACATAGTCTTGCTAAATTGCTGCGGCTGGCCTTGCACCTGTGCTGCTTCTGTCTCAGCCTCCCAAGTGCTGCGATTATAGATGCACACCACCGTGCCTGGCTTGTACAGCAGTTTTAATGTTTCTTTGTTTCAGATCCTGAGTCCATAGGTCTAGGGTAGGGCCAGAGATTCTGCATTTCTGGAAAGCTGCCAAATGATGCCAAGGAATCACCCACAGGCTGCAGTTTGAACATAATAGATGTATATAATTATGAAGGCTGTAAGGTCTAATTTCAAACACACATCTTTTGAATACACTTTGCACACTGAACTATGACATTAGTTTGGGTTTCCCCAAGGCGGACCATGGGTGCAGAGAGTTCACGGAGGAAGAGTATGGCGAGAAAAACAGCTCAGCTCAGCAGAGAGGGAGCTAGAGGGAGCGAGTGAACACTGAAAAGAAGGTAAACCTTTTTCAGGGCATGCTCCCAGCAACTTACTTCCTCTAACTAAGTCCTACGTCCCAGTAGTCTCGACGGCTATCAACAGATTAATTCATTTGACGGATCGTGAGCTCAGATCCCTCATGAGCACATTGTTGTCTAAAGCCCCACCTCTAAAATTTGCTGTGTTGGAATCATACTTTAAACACGAGACTCTGGGGGACAGTCCAAATCCCAACCATAACGGTCATCATATGGGTAACTGAGGCTGCGACCCACCAGGAGCCCTCCGTGAAGCCTTCAGATTGTCCCACCAGAGAACAGAGAGGCTGGGACGTTTATCCTCCAGTCCCTTCACCCATTGGTAGAAGTTATTCCTGAGATGCAAGCCCTTGAGCTGTGATGATGGCAGGTGCTGGATCTGCTGCGAAGGCCGTGGACTCGGGGACTGAGGGTCTGGAAGAGCGTCAGCAGCCTTGTCTCAGTTTCCTTTCACGGAAGATCTAATGTCAGGCAAGCTCGGAGCACCAGGGCATCTGGCTCCCCTATAACAAGAGTGGCCTAGAGTCTACAGAGCGACCAGCTACCAGGGTGGCCCTGCCCTGCTGCAGTCCTTTGGTGGAGAAGCAGCACGTGTGGTAGCTCTCGGAAGTTGGAGGAGAATCTGCGCAGTGTTTTCCTGGTTTGAGATTGGCAGAAAATGTGGTGATTGTGAACACGGAGACCTTCTAACCAGGAGAGGTTAGAAGCCAAGTCGGTCTTAGTGGATTGGGCCCTCCTCTGACAGCCTCGCGCCTGCTGGGGCTCCTACTTTTAGGAGAGATGCTCTAGTGTATCCGTTTACATCACCAGAGTCCAGTCATCGGCCCCAGGGAAGTCCCACAAAGTTTCTTTCCTCAAAGCCAGTATCTGCGAGTATATTTCCTGGTTGTTATTTTTGAAGACTCCTCCTTTTTTCAGGATGGTTGGAAAAGTCATGACTGTGCTACAATTGATATTTGCTCATGTAAGTGCTCAGCAAATCCTTGGGCACCCGGAACTAGTAATTGCCCAGTGTGCCGGGCAGTTCCAGCTCTAATGAGGCAGAACCTCCCTTCTCCGTGTAGATAAAAGGCATGGGCCCCGGTGGAACCTGTCAGAGCACCCGAGTGCAGGAGCAGCCCTAGCCCACGAGGGCAGGCACACGGGGTCCTCGGTAGATAGGATGCAGGTGCAGCCTGTACCTGTAACGTCTCCTGACCCCTGATCACCTCTTGCTTCTGGGCCTCTGACCTCTTTGGGCTCTGGTTCTAGGCCTGACCAGCAGTCACAGGGCGACTGTTTCTGCTGGGAGGTTGGCTGAGCCCCAGAAGCCAAGGAGGCCTGGTCGGCCCTGAGAGTGCACACCCTGACCGGGGTTCACTATTGAGCTGGTCACCAGTACCTCTGACCCAGGGTCAGTCTGATTCAGATCCTCTCCTGGGGCTGGTCTGCACACGGATAACTCCAGGGCTTGGCAGTTCTGAAGCGCCACCATAATGGATGCAGGTAAAAGATGCTGATTGGAGGGCCACACACTGGGAAGCGGGGGACATTCTGTGCCTTGGTCCTTACCTGTTTGCACTCTGATTTTCTCTACAGCATCATTAGCCATGGAGAATCCTCTAAAGAGGCACATTCAGGACCTCAGTCATCGCGTGTGGGTCCTTCAGAATCAGGTCCTGACTGTGGTCCCAAGGAAGGAGCATGTGGTTCCGGGTGAGTGGCTGGGGCCTGACGCAGGCACAGCCTTCTTCGGTGTTCTGTGCTCAGTGTTTCATTTTGTGGTCCTAGTCCACTGGGCCTGGGAAAAAGAGAGGCTCATGGGCAATAAAGAATAGAGGGTGCTCATGGGGTTGCCTGTGACGAGGAGGATGAGTCGGGAGACTGAAGGGTGCCCAGTTCTTGTTCCTTGAGAATGGCCTGGCTGCCTGGGCTGGGTGGGGGTGACCGCTCTGTGGGGTGACCAGGAGGTCTCAGCCTCTGCTGCCCGGACTCTGGCTCAGAGGTGCCCCTGTGGGGGACAACTGGATGATGTTTTCTGCACTGTGTTCCCAGCCACTGTCACCATGGTCCCATGCAAACACCTGGAGACTCTAGAAGACGACAGAGGGAAGCCCATGTACCTGGGGCTGCAGGAGCCCATTTGCTCCCTGTCTTGTAAAAAGGATGGGGAGAAACCCGTGTTGCAGCTTGAGGTAAGTGGTCTGTTATTGCCTGACGGGGAGAGAGGCACCCATTTATTTTACAAGGTGCTCATTTGATGGAAACTCTGTGCAGAATCTTTAGAAAGACGAGTGTATTTATTATCCTCAGCCTTATTTATTATTTATTTTTGCTTCTTTGGGGTTGGATGTATTGTGAACGAATAAGGAAAATTGTAGCGGTGCTTTAAAAGTAGCCCGCTAACACCATTTATTATTTTACTTTTGTAAAAAATAATTCGGCCAGGAGGAAGGCTTTTAGAGTGACCCTGTCCCCCCACTCACTCTTGTTGAAACCAATCAGGATTTTCAGCAGTTGTCACCAAGTGGATGAGTTTGTTAAAATATAGAAATAGTTTGCCGGGTGTGGTGGCACATGATTGTACACTTGGGAGGCTGAGACAGGAGGATCTGGGTTCACGGCCAGCCTCAGCTACTTAGTGAGGCCCTTTGCAATGTAGTGCGACCCTGTTTCAAAATAAAGAATAAAAAATTGGGCTGGAGGGTGTAGTTTGGGGGTAGAACGCCCCTGGATTCAATTGCCAGCACACACACACACACACACACACACACACACACACACACACATACACACACACGAAATACTTTGCAATTTTAAGTGAACAAAGACAATGTTTTGTAACAAACATTTCAGTGATTATGATTTTCCATTAATAAAAAAAAATACTGGCTGGCTGTAGAGTTGTACATCTGTATTCCCAATGATTGAGAGGATGAGACAAGAAGTTCACAGATTTAAGACCAGTGCCAGCAACTTAGTAAGGCCCTTAGCAGCCAGCGAAACCCCATTTCCAAATAGAAAATAAAATAGGGCTGGGGTGAAGCTTGGATGCTTCTTCTTGGTGTCCTTCTCACCCTTAGGATAAGTACATAATGGACCTACAAAACCAGCCTGGGCCCGTGAAGCCCTTCCTCTTCTATCACAGCGAGAACGGCAGGACTTCAGCCTTCGAGTCTGTGGCTTTCCCTGGCTGGTTCATCGCCGTCTGCTCCACAGGAGACTGTCCCCTCCTTCTGACCCAGCAACGGGGCCAAGCCTATGTCACTGACTTCCAGCTGATGGAAGTGCGTTAAGGTCAGTGGGGACGGGCTTCTCTCCATGCAGAGCATCTTGCTGCTGGTTCCTCCGCTCCGGCCCTCCGATCGTTTCTGACATGAATGTTGTCAGACTGACCCGTCCAACAGCGGGCGGCAGAGTGGCCGCACCCCCCCCCCCTTCTGCAGTACTGGGGATGAACCCAGGAGCATTCTACCTCCGAGCTGTACCCCCAGTCCTTTTTTTTTTTTTTTTTTTGGTGGTACTGGGGTTCCTGGAAACCCTTCTGCCTCCGGGCTACACTCCCAGACCTATTTTATATTTTTATTTGGAAACAGAATCTTTTAAGCCAGGGAGGCTGGCTTCGAACCTGCGCGATCCTCCTGTCTCCACCTCGCAAGCATGGGGATTACAAGTGTGTGCCACCACACCCGGCTCACAGCTCTATTTTTATTCTATATTTTGAAACAGGGTCTCACTGAGCTGCAAAGGGCCTCGCTAAGTAGCTGAGGCTATCTGCAAACCGCAATCCTCCTGTCTCAGCTTCCCAAATACTGGGATTACAAGCATGTGCCACCACTCTCATCTGTGTTCCATTTTCAAGATTAGAAACAGTGCCGGGTGTGGTGGCACATCCAGGAGGATCGCACAGATTTGAAGCCAGCCTCAGCTACTTAGTGAGGCTCTCAGCAACTTAGTGAGACCCTTTTCCAAATAAAATATTAAAAAAAAGAAACAAAAAAGATTAGAAACTGCTAGGTAGCTCGGCAGAGCATGGGGTGGAGAGGATTAGAACTCACTCCACCTGGGGCACTGGAGGACCTCGCCCACAGACCCACTGTGTGGCCAGACACTAAAAGGAATCTGATTGCTAATAATGTTGAACATTTTTTCATATAATTTGTGGCCATTTGCATTTCTTCTTTTGAGAAGTGTCTAATCAGCTCAGTTGCCTATTTTTGAATGGGCTATTTGTTTTCTAGTGTTAGTTTTTTTTTTTTAAAGCTCTTTGTATATTCTAGATAGTTCATTATCAGAGGGGTAGCTGGCAAAGATCTCTCATTCTCTGGGCTCTCTACATAGACTCTTGATGGGTTCCTTTGCTGCACAGAAGCTTTTTAAATTTAGTGCCATCCCATTGATTAATTCTTGGTTTAATTTCCCCAGCTTTCACAGTTTTATTTAGGAAGTTAGAAAACAAGGAATGAAATATTCACCTGGAACAGGAAGGGAGAATCTGTTGTTGGTCTTTACACTCAAACCTATCATACTGCAAGATATCCATGCAGTGGCCTAAGTGCTGGTCTAGGCTACTTGGAAAATGCCCATGGGAGATTGAGAAGCTTTGTCATGGCCACGTGGCTCAAATATGGCACCACTACACAAATAACAAAGGAAGCTCTACGCAACATACTTGCTAGTGATGCTCTGGCCCCGGGATGAGGATGGTGACGCTTTCATTTTTATTTCCAGGTCTTTGCATTTTCAGTATCTTGCACTGTGGTGTTGTATCAAGGCCCTTTGGACCCTGACAACAAGAAGAAAACGTAGAAGTTCCAATAAAAAGAAGAGGCGTAAGAAAGAAGAATCCCTCCGGGGCTTGGCTTTCCTCTCAGTGAAGGCGATATTCTCGAGCTGACGTGGTTGGGGGGGCTGCTGGTGTTTAGAAAGTTTCCACTTGAAGCGTTATCACTGGCTCTAATGAGGGGTTAAATTTGTGGAATAAAATATTTTTGTTTGCGTTGCTCCATTATGAGTGGGATGACTTTATCAGAATATCACAGTCGTGTGGCATTGCTTATGACTTTGTGACATTTACCTTGGCACCTCTTGGGACATATGCCATGATTTTTTTTTTTATTGTGCTAACAGTACTTCGTACGAGATCAATCTGCCTAACAGAATATTAAGGATAAAGCACAGTACTGTTACCTACGGCTCACTGTTATATGGAAGATTTCTGGAACTTTTTTTTTTTTTTTTTGGTGGTACTGGGGATGGAACCCTTCTCCAGGCTACACTCCCAGACCTATTTTTTATATTTTTATTTGGAAACGGGGTCTCTTAAGCCAGCGAGGCTGGCTTCGAACCTGCGCGATCCCCCTGTCTCCGCCTCCCAAGCGCGGGGATGACCAGCATACGCCACCACGCCCGGCTTCTGGAACTTTTTAATCCTGCTTAATTGAAACTTTATACCTGTTGGAAGAGTAACTTTAGGTTTCTCTTTTGGAAACCACCACTCTGCTCTGTTTCTTTAGTTTTAGTGGTTTAGACACCTTATCTTCAATGGGAATCAGGCAGCATTTATTTGTTCTTCTGTGGCTGGCCTATTTCTCTTAGCATAATGTCTTACAGGTCCATTTTTATTGTCCCCCAGGCAATATTTTCTCTTTTCTTTTTTTAAGGCTTAACAAAATTCCACTGTGTGCACATACCAAATTTTCTTTATACATTCTCCCATGCCTGGAGATCCAGGTTGTTTCCATAATGTGGCTCTTATGAGGAATGCAGCAGTGAACTGGAGGGGTGCGGAATGGATTAACACCTTTAATGGAGAACGAGAAAACTCCTAGAAGAAAACACAGCGAAAAATGTAACGACCTTGGTCTAGGGAATATTTTATGGATTTGACCCAAGGAACAAAAAGGAAAATAGATAAGAGGGACTAGAATCTAAGTAAAAGGGTCTTCACAGCAAAGGACCAATAAAGATAGTGAAGAGAAAACCTACAGAATAGGAGGAAATATTTGGAAACCTTGACTTTTATAAGAGGTTAGTATTCAAAATTTATAAGGAAGTCACACAGCTCTAGCAAAATCCCTCAATTAACTCAGTTAAGATATAGACAAAGGACTCAAGCAGACATTACCCTAAGGTGGATATTCAAATGACCAACAAATATTTAAGGAGATGATGCTTGACTTTAATAACCAGGGAAATGCAAATCAAAAGCACTGTGAGATATTACTTCACACCTGTTATTAGCACAGCTAGAGTAGCTGGGTGTGGTAGCACATGCCTGCAATCCCAGGACTTGGCATTTTACCAATTAAGCAAGGTTCTATTGCAAAAAGATGGGGTGGGAGAGCTGAGGTGTAGCTTGGAGGTAGAATGCCCTGGATTCAATCCCTTGTGTCAATAAATATATAAAACAGAAGCAAATAGAATGACTGCATAAAATAAATTAACTAAGGTTGGGGAGGTTGTGGGGGAACTGGGACTCCTCAACACTTTTGGCAGGAATGCAGAAGGTGTGGTCACTACCGAAAACAAAGATTGTTTAAGTAGTTAAAAGTAGCTGGGTGGGCATGATGCTGCAAACATGTAACCTCAATACTGGGGAGGCTGAGACAGGAGAATTGCAGATTTGAGGGCAGCCTCAGCAACATAGTAAGACCCTAACCCCAATGAGCTAGTGAGACCCTGGAGGTAGAATGCCCCTGAGTGCAATCCCTAATAACACACACACACACACACACACACACACACACACACACACACACACGTTAAAAGTAGAGTTCTCACCACATGACCCACCAATTTCATCACTGCTGGGTGTGCGGCCAAATGAACTGAGAGTATGGTCTTGAAGAGATAGCAGTAGGTCTCCTGTAACTTTTCTTTTTCTGTGTGTATGTGGTTCTGAGGATGGAACACAGAGCATTCTACCTCTGAGTCACACCTCCATCCCTATTTTATTGTTTATTTTGGAACAGGGTCTCACTAAGTTGCTGAGGCTGTCCTCAAACCTGTGATTTTCCTGTCTCAGCCTCCCAAGTACTAGGATTACAAGTGTGCACCACCATGCCTGGCTATAACTTTGATGCACAGAGTTTTTACTGTGATTTATTTCTACATTAGTATTCATTTCCAAGTGGCTAGATTATTTTTAATAGTCTGTGACCATTATTGCCAGGGGCCAGATAGAATGGCCTATATGATATTAATTTTTGTCAATTTACTGGTATTTCTTTTATGACTCTGTGCACTATTAGTTTGTAGATTTTTCATGAAAAAAATAGTATAATGCTCCTTAGGAATGAAATTATATATAAATGTATAATATATACACATGCAATATATCATGTTATATAACAACTGTATGAATATTTCATACAAAATTCGTATTTGTATATAATACTTTAATATTAACTATATAGCATGCAATATTAAATAATATATTGCATATAAATAATATATTTATAAATTAAATTTTATTGCCTGCTTTTTAGAGAAATAGGTAGAACTTGAGAACATTACGCTAAGTGAGATCAGCCAGTCGCAGAAACCCAAGGGTCATATGTTTTCCTTCATATATGGAAACTAAAGAGAAGATAGAAAAGAAGACGGACTTCAGATAAAAGAGGAGAGGGAATGGTAGAATAATAGGGCAGGGGGAAAAAGAGGCTTTAAGAAGAAAACAGGTCCTTCCGGGAAGATGGCGACGGAGAAAAGTGGAGCTTACAAGCCCCGCTAACAACCAATCTCTATTACCACAAAATCAGCACCTTTCATAGCCAGAAAACACCATCAGCAGAGAAACAAAAAATGCAATTTCAAGGGACAGAGAAAAAGAGGGCTGGAAAAACGAGACACCAGAAAGAAACCAGACCACAGTGCTGCAGCCGGAGCCGCGGCGCAAAGCGGTGGGCGCCATTTTCCCTTGCAGCACCAGGCTCCAGAGAAGAGGGGAACTCATAACGGAGCTCAGAACCAGAGAGGAGATACGCCGGCCTCACACCTGAGGACGCGGCAGCAGCACCTTACTGCTGGCAGCAGGGGCGAGCTCACCGGACGGCACCAGACCAATGCACTCAACAGCCCACCAGGCTCCAGAGAGGAGCGGCGGACAGCGAGCTGAGGTGAGCCACTGCGGAACAGCCGGGCGGGATTCGGCAGATTTCTCGGCGCAGGGAGCATCTAAAGCTCCCAGAGGCTGGGCTCAGCACACCCTGCAGGGACTCAGAGCAGAGTTCAAAAACAGAGAAGAAATATGCCAGCCTCACGGCCGAGGACATGGTAGCGGCGCCATATTGCCACCGGCGGCAGCAGAAGCGAATTCAACGAGTTCACTACAGCTCCATTGGTGCACTCAACAACAGTGAGTCAAATTGCGGCCCCTAGAGGAGAAATCCCAGTACTGACTCCCAGGGACTTGACCCAGTGGGGGAATGGCGGTGGCAGAGATATCACACTATAGGCACAACTCCATGCAGGAAAACGCCCAACCTGGCACCCGCCATGGTCTAAAGCAGCCTCGATTGACTCCCTGGGTCTGAGACTCTGCCATACAACCTAGTAAAGGAGTAGTGGGGTCTGAGATACCACAGACTCGAGATCCAGAGCACCTTAAAGTGAAGTCGTAGTGACCCAGGGAAGAACCCAGAGAAGGCACAAACTTCCGAAATCATGGGAAAGAGGAATAAAACTGGAGCAATGAATGCCCACAACCCCACAATATCAGAACCTGATAAAACAGAAATTCAGAGATTTCTAGAAGATCAAATCAGGAAAATAACTGTAGAAATAATAAAGGTGTTTCGAAAAGAATTCAGAAGAGCCAAAGAAAGATAAAGGATGTAATTAATGAAGTAAAGGCCTCAATTCAAAATACAAACAACCGATTAGACCACATGGAGAATAGAATCTCGCTCCTAGAAGATGATCATTCAAAAAATGAACGCATAGTTTCTAATTTAGAAAAAAAAATCCTACAGCAGGAATCTGATGTTGAAGAAATATGGGCCCATTTTAAGAGAGCTAACCTAAGAGTAATTGGAATAGAGGAGGGAAAAGAAGGTGAAACCAAAGGGATCAACAATCTCTTCAAGGAAGTAATAGCAGAAAATTTTCCAAACGTATAGCAAGAGGTCGATACACAGGTCCAGGAAACTTATAGAACTCCCTTTAGAGAGGATCAGAGAAGGGGATCCCCACGCCACATAATTGTCAAAATGACCAATGTGGAAGCTAAGCAGAGAATCTTAAAGGCAACAAAAACAAAGGGCCAAGTAACATTCAGAGGCAAACCAATTAGAATCACTCCAGACTTCCCAAACCAAGTCATGAGAGCCAGAAGGGCTTGGAGTAACATATTCCAAACTCTGAAAGAAAACAACTTCCAGCCAAAAATTTCCTACCCAGAAAAACTTTCTATCAAATTAGATGGGGAAATAAGAAGCTTCCATGACAAACAGAAACTGAAGGAATTTATGTCTTCAAAACCAGCGCTAGAGAAAATACTCAAAGAGATTAACTACAAAGAAGAAATAGGTAACACACACCAGAACCAGGGAAACAAGATTTTCCATCCAACAGACAACTAAGACTGGTTATCTGTGGAGATTCATTATTTATGTTAGTCTTTTACCTATCTCTAAGTTGTATTGTTTGCTTTTATTGTTGCTAATTTTTAGGATTTCTAGTTGGAATATTAATATACCTTCAGATATAGCATTTGGAAATATTTTATCCCATTCTATCAGTAACTTTTAACTCTGTTTACATTGTCTTTGGATATACAATATTTTTTAGGGAGTTTATTTACCCTTTTGTTGCCTGTGCCATTGAAATCATATCCAAGAAATCACCGCCAATTTCAATGTTGTGAAGTTTTATGACCCAGATTTTCTTCTAAAAGTTTATAGTCTTAAGATTTATATTTAGGTCTTTTATCTATTTTGAGTTAATATTTGTATATGGGATTAGGTAAGGGTCCAATTTTATTCTTTTCCATGTAATTATTATTTTTCAACAATATTTAGTTAAAAGATTAGTATTTCCTCCACCAAATGTTCGTGGAAACCTTGTCAAAAATAACTTGACAATATATGGAAGAATGTATCTCTAGGCTTTTATTTAACTCCAATGGTTTATATATCTGCCTTTAGAACAGTACTACACTGTTTCAATTATTGTAGCTTTATATGGTTTGAAATCAGAAAATATATATCTTCTAGCTTTGTTCTTTTTTGAGATCGTTTTGGGTATCTAGAGTCCATATTCCATATTAGGATAGATTTTTTTCTGAAAAATAAATATATAAATATATGATAGTTTCACCTAAAAAAAAAAAGAAAAAAATATTCTCTGGTAAGAAAGAAAGCAAAAAGAAATATTGCAATGTTATCTTTAAGTTATCAAAAGGTTGGTATCAGACAAATGAAACTGCTATGTGAGATTATCATCTTTAATTTTGGATAAATTGCTATAATACTAGATGTCAACCACTAAGCCAAGCATGGGAAGGAGGGATGGGGAGGGAATGGGGATCGGGTGGGGGCTGAATGGACGATGTGTGCATGTATGTCTACAAAAGTTTGTATCCCACTATGATGTATGAATACAGTGCACCAATAAAAAATTTAAAAAAAAAAGACTCAATTTTCGGACTTTTTTCAGAAACCTTTTACATATCAGTTTCATCCTCACACACAGTACCAAGAAGGCAAATCATATTTTTTTGGCTATTTCTAAAGGGAATCTCTGTCTCTTGTGTGAGAAAGTCAAAGAATCAAGCACCCTGTATTAAAGTTAAAGGTAAGAGCGCTGGGGAAACATTTCCCCTGTCCTCCCAATTCAAAATCATTGTTCACCTCAATGTCAAGGCTGAAAACCTAAACTTCAGCAAAGACCATCCCGGTCCTTCTTTCCTTCTCAATTTAGCCTGGCTACTGCGTTAGCTAGCTTTCCACTACTGTAACAGATACCTGAGACGACCAACTTATAAAGAAAAAAGGTTCTCTGGGGCTCACAGTTTTGAATGTTTTGGTCCCTGAAGGACTGGTTCTGCTGCTCTGGGCCCACGGTGGAGCATTATGGCAGAAGCTCATGGTTGAGCCAAACTGCTTACCTCATGGCCAGGATGCAGAAAAGGAAGAGGAAGGGGCCAGGGTCCCACAGTCCCCATCGAGGACACACCCCCAGTGACATAAAACTTCCCTCAAGGCTCCACCTCTCAAAGTTTCCATCCTAGAGCCAAGCTGAGGACGAAGCTCTGGGGATGCTCCAGAGCCGGGCCCCAGCAGGACTCATCAATTCTCCTTTGTAATCTCAGAACAAGAACACCAGCGAGCTAAACTCACTGGACGGTGGGCAGAGTCTTGCCTTCACCACCCTCAAGGAAGAAGTGGGCTCCTACTCCACCGCGAACCCCAGAGACGTCCTCTACACCGCCAACATCCCCAGGCAGCCTGTGGGTGTCGCGAAAGAGCTGGGTAAAGAGAAGAGCCCTCACCTTGAATTTGCAGATGTGGCTGTGTACCTCAATGAAGTATAGGACTGAACGTACAAATAGGAATGCCCAGACCAGCTTTGACAAAAATCTCAGACTCACAGAGCTCTCTGGACTTGCCCAGTGGCAACAGTGACTCTCTTTTGTCCTGTTTCCAAATTAGCACCACCCAGAGCCAGCCAGCTACGCCCCCAAACCCATCACACCCCGCAGACACTAATCAAAGCAGGTCTGAGCCTTCCCATCCGTCTATGTCCCCATCAGAAAGCTCTCCAGTCCCGTCGTCTGCCCTTAGGGTTCTGCCAGATACAGCGATGGCGGCCACTCCTCTGTTGCAGCAAACTCTGTGAATAACCACTGCCTATTTTCACTTGGGTGGTCTTCCTTTATTTTCATAGAGAGCTTCAAAAATAAAAACTCTTCTCCCCACAAATGCTGCCTTCAGTCCTTAAGCCCATGGATTTTGCTTTTGGTATCGTTTGTCAACTGGGGATTGAATCCAGAGCTATTCTGTACCTCCGAGCTACACCCCCAGCCCTTTTTATTTTTTATTTTTAAGCAGGGTCTTCCCAAGTTGCTGAAGAGTCTTGCTATGTTACCAAGGCTGGCCTCGAACCTGCAATCCTCCTGTCGCAGCCTCCCAACTACAGGAATTACAGGCCTGCACCACTACACCCAGCTTTATTTGTCCTTTTAAAGTGAGCTATAAGGCCGGGCGTGGTGGCGCACGCTTGTAATCCCCGCGCTTGGGAGGCTGAGACAGGAGGATCGCACGGGTTTGAAGCCAGCCTCAGCAACTTAGTGAGGCTCTCAGCAACTTAGTGAGGCCCTGTTTCCAAATGAAATATAAAAAATAGGTCTGGGAGTATAGCCCGGAGGTAGAAAGCCTCTGGGTTCCACCCCCAGTACCACCAAAAAATAAAAAAAATAAAAATAAAAAAATAAAGTAAGCTATAGTAAAGTGGTTTGGGCTATAGAAAGTAGGATATGGTTAATTACAAAGTTCTAGGCTAAAATAAATTTAGGGGCATTGATCTCAAAGCCTTTGGTTTTGCTTCTTTCCTGAAGGGTCTGACCCCCAGCAGGTGCTTCTTTGTCCTAAGAGGTGGCCAAGCCATCACTGGTTCTCTCCTCCGGGAGGGACGCTGGGGTGGTGCTAGGCTCACTGGGCCCCTGCTGCAGGCAAGGAGCTCAGGACTCCCCCTACCTCTCAGACGACTGGTTATGGCAAATCCTCCAGACGCCCGGCCTTAAAACTCATTCTGGGATCCATGGTAGTAGTGATCAGCTTTCTGTTGCTGTCACAAAACGCCTGACATAAACGACCTTACAGAAGGAAAGATTTCTTTCGGGCTCATGGTTTCAAAGGTTTCTCCATGGCGGCTGCTCCGTGGCTTTTTGGCCCTTGGTGAGGCAGCACATCATGGTGGGCGGGGAACAGCAGGGCAAAGCCCGCTCATCTCATGGTGGCCAGGAACCAGAGGGAGCGGGGAAGGGCTGAGAGTATCGCTGAGTGGCTGGGCTGGCTTCCAACCTGTGATCCTCCTGTCTCAGCCTCCCTGGCTCAAGGTAAGCATCTTGACGTTTTTCTAGATAATCCAGTCAAGAGTCCATGAGACAGAGGGAGTCAGGTGGGTCAGCGACGTAGTGAGAAAGATTCAACCAGCCCTGGCTGGCCTTGAGGATGGAGGAGGGGCCTGTGAGGGAGAAGCCAACTTCAAGAATCTGGAAAATGAGAGGAAGTTGATTCTACCTTAGCGTAGCCGACAGAACGCACCCTGCCGGGGTCCGGCCCTGGCATGAGTCGAGGTTCGTGTGTTGGTGAGGGGAGAGCCGAGGCCGATGAGAGAAGGGCCGTCACGCGAGACCGGGTTCAAACTTTTTGGCTTTATTCGGGATTTGTTATAATTTTTGTATTTTCTTTTTTGGCAGAAAAGCAAGGGCATAGCCATGCAGGCAGGATCTCCAAGGACAGGAAAAGTTTTATTTTTTACAGAGTTCAGAGCAGGGTGCCAGACATTTAAATAATCAGAGTGTGCTTTTTCTCCCTTCACAAGGCTGACTCAAACTTAATCTTATACAGTGGCCCAAACTAAGGTCAGTCTGAATTTAATCTTTGGCCCAAACTTTATCCTTGGGAAAAAAAATCTTTGCTGCCCGAGTCTCTCGCAAGCCGCTGCCCATCAGTTTTAGTTATAATGCTTATCCATAAAATTCCAATTACACGTATTGATCCAAATAATCCTAAAATAATTTTTTGAAGAAGGGAATGCTAGACATGCTTCAAGGGGGACCTACGCCTTTGCGGGTCCCCTGACGAGCTTTCTCAAGAGCTGTATGAGCTGCGGTAGCAGCACCCCGCTGCCATCTCCCTACTACCATCTTGAGATAATTAGCCCAGTGAGCCCCACGGTGGACTGACTTTCAGAATCATAGCAGTTTGCTAGTGTTCAGCCATTCAGCCCAATATCCTCCTCCTACACTCCGAAGAGGAAAACCTAGCTGCCAACTAGTTCTCAAGCCTCCCTGTGTCGGGGCACGGGCAGCCGCTCTGCGCCCTAGTAGAAATGGCCAGTCCCGCAACATGGCCGGCACCAGCCACAGCCTCCCCCCGCGCGTCCGGGGGGCGGGGTAGCAGAACACAGGCAGAGGCTGGGCTCCTGCCAACCCAGAACTGCACCCTGTCGGGGTGCCGTTTCTCACCCAGGAACTCGAGATCTGCAGGGTCCTTGGCTAATATGTTAGAAAAGAATTTCAGCACGTGGGCAGTCAGAGTCAGGGACAGGTTTCTTCAGGAAAATAGGAGGTACACATTCAAGAGAGAATGTGGGCCATCTCAAGGAGGAGGGGGACATCTTGAGGAGGGCAGGGCTCTTATAGGCGACGTTGGTGAGGGTGGGCTAGAGGAGGTGGGTGGGGATGAGCTCAGTCCAGTCCCACGGCGGTTTCCGGTGGTCCAGGGATGTGGTCAATCTTAGGTACTCAGGCTAATCGGGGTCTTTATTATCTGACTGCCAGGTGAGCTAAATGATAGGCTTCTCCAGGTATCACGTCCGTGTTCACAGTGCACGGGGCAATGGTGGCTTTCTCCAGTTAACTCTGGGATGTGCAGACTCCCCAGGACCTGGGGAGAGACACATCTGGGAGGTAAAGGCTGGAGCGCTGCAGGCCCAGGTGCATGTTCATGTTCTACTTTACCTCGCATTCCTGTCTGTCTCCTTTCTACGTCCTTATTTCTTCTAGCTATATCACTTCCTCTAAGAGCTCCATAAAGAGGCAACCCTTCTTGCTAGAACTAAGCACACAGCTCCTTAAAGGAAGGGTAGGGAAGGCAGCTCGCAGACGCAGAGGCGGGGAGGCAGGCTTCGTGTCCGCTGGGGTGGCTGCTCTGCTCCCCGGAGAGGACGGCGGAGGCGGCCATCCCGGGGGCAGCTTCTCAGCGGCGGCTCTCATGGGCTCATTTCAGTTCGGCAAACTTTCTGAAACAAAAACTCCGTGTGTTCCTTCTTCCCCACCTTATTGGTCACTCGAACAGGTTCACCAGAGATGCAGGAGGTGCAGATAAACCACCCCGGGTGGGCGGCGGACTCCAAGGTGTACCGGGAGCCCGACTGAGCCTTATAAAAGATGAAGGGCTGCCGGGCTGTCTCCTGCAGGGAATTCAAGCTCGCAAGTTTCTTCTCCTGTGAGATAAAACAGGTGAGTCAGAGAGCAGCGGCTTTGGGAGGGAGAAAACCCAATGCTTTGTGTTTTTTTTTTTTGTTTTTTGGTTGTTTGTTTTTTTTTGTGTGTGTGTGGTACTGGGGATAGAACTCAGGAGCTTTTCTACCTCTGGGCTATCCCCCCAGCCCCATTTTACATTTTATTTGGAAACAGGGTCTCACTAAGTTGCCGAGAGCCTCACTAAGTAGCTGAGGCTGGCTTCGAACCTGTGCGATCCTCCAGTCTCAGCCTCCCAAGCGCAGGGATTACAAGCGTGCACCACCATGCCTGGTTTTTTTTTTTTTTTTTTTTTTTTTTTTACTGGGGATTGAACTCCCAGGCATTCTACCTCTGGGCTACACCTCCAGCCCTTATTTATTTATTTATTTATTATTTTTGAAGCAGGTTCTTGTTAAGTTCCTGGAGCCAGCCTCAAACCTGCAATCCTCCCGTCTCGGCCTCCCACCATACTGGGATCATAGGCATACGCTACCATGCCTAGCACTGGTCTTTTCAAGGGTGTTAAGCATTCATGCCTTGTCTTCCATGACCCCCCCCCCCCAAATTAAGACTAAATAGAGATGGAAGGCAGAGACCGTCTCTGTGTGTGGTCTTCTACAGAACACGGCTCTGATCTGTAGTCAAAATTGGGCCACTTTGAGGTGGTGGAGGCGCTGGGACTCGGGCCGGACTGCTCACCTTCAGCTGAAAGGACGGCTTGGCCTTCCCCTTGTCCTTGTCACAGCAGAGAGATAACTCCCCATCAAAGACCGCCAAGAGAACAGGAGTCCCATTCTTCCCGGGGGCTGCAGTGCCGTGTGAGGCCAGGACAGAGATGATCGCTGGGAAAGCAGAACAAGGGTCAGTCCTTTGCTGTTACTGCAGCACTTGGGGTGGAACCCAGGGACCATTCGACCTCCGAGCTATACCCCCAGCCCTATTTTTTATTCTTTATTTTGAAACAGGGTCTCAATGAGTTGCAAAGGCTAAGTAGCTGAGGCTGTCCGCACACTGCGATCCTCCTGTCTCAGCCTACCAAGTACTAGCATTACAAGCGTGCGCCACCAGGCTGGGCTAAAGGGTACAGTTCTTCAAGCAGCAAAAGGCGCTCCTGCCTGCTGGGATCTTAGGGCCTGACACACAGCCCTGTGCCCTTGGCCTGGGGTCAAGGTCCCCCCCGCAGCCTCAGTGGCTGCCTTCTTTCCTCCAGCCCCTGGGGAATGTCCCCTCAGACCCGTCATTGTGACAGCCGTCCCCCGTCCAATTCCTCAGTGTCCCTGGGGCTCCTCCCGCAGTCACGTCCTGCTGGCACAGGGACACGGGGACCTGAGAGCCAGGGTGAACGGCGACCTGGCCCTGGCCAGGTGCAGACAAACGCTGCCAACGGTGAGTCACCTGGGCTTATGTAGGTCTTCTTGGGGACTGCTTTGAGGATTTTATCGTCCATAACCAACACCTTGTGGTCGCCGTCGTAAAGGCTGAATCTCTCTGGCCTGTTGGGCTTCACTTTTGGACCTGGATGAACATACACAGATACCAGCACGTCACACTGAACTGGAGACTCGGCCCCTGGGACCCCAGGCCCCCGCCAGCTCCCCACACGACCTCCCAGGCCCAGGACCCTTCCCCCCCAAGGCTTCTTCCTTTGCTTAGGACAAGCAACTTAGCACTGGTGCATGGGATCCAGAATTTGACAGATAGAACCAGGCATGGTGGTGCACGCTTGTCATCCCAGCATTTGGGAAACTGAGACAAGAGGATCCGGGTTCACAGCCAGCCTCAGCCATTTAGTGAGGCCCTTTGCAACTCAGCGAGACCATGTTTCAAAATAAAGAATAAAAAAATAGGGCCGGGGGTGTAGCTCAGAGGTAGAATGCCCCTGGATTCCTTCCCCAGTACTGCAAAGAAAAAAGAAAGAATTTGACAGATGGATTCAAATCTGAGTTCTGTCTCTTGCTGCTTTAGGACCTAGAACACATAACTAAATCTTTCCAACCTCCGCGACCCTGCTTGTGAAGTGTGCACGGAAGTCACCTGACAGTCCCACTCAGATGCTGAGGCTGGCCCTGAACATGCGATCCTCCTGCCTCAGCCTTCAAAGTGCTGGCATTTCAAGTGTGTGCCACCGTGATGGGCTAAAGGGTCATGAGAAAGAGTTATGAGATTTTTTTTTTCTTTTTGTATATTTTGGTACTGGGGATTGACCCAGGGACATTCTATTGAATGAACCCCCAGACTTATTTTTTTATTTTGTTATTTCAAAACAGAGTCTCACTAGGTTTCTGAGGGCCCTGTAAGTGGCCGAGGCTGGCCTTGAACCTGCAATCGTCCTGTCTCAGCCTCCCAAGTGCTAGAGTTAAAGGCATGCGGCCATCAGAGTTATGGGTATTTAAATATTTGCTCAAGTAAGTAGGACTTACCTGAGCTAAGAACACGCCTGAGAAGACAAGGACCTAGTAAACACTGTTGTCCGGACTCTCTGTCCTAACCCCTCTGACAGGGGGGATTTTGCCAACAGTGAGCCTGGGGTGGGAGGAGTCGAATCCTTGCACTCTCTGGGCCGAGAGAGAGCTAATGGGTAGGTGGATGGTGGGAGACAGAGGCGGGGGCACCAGCAGCCCAGCATAGCCCCGGAGTAAGCTGGCCCTGGAGGGACTCCTTCAAAGGCCACCACCCACCTGGTCCGCTTCAAGCAGGCAGGACCAGCCAAGCTGTGGCCAAGGGGTTTCCAGGGTGTGAGCTTCTAAGCAGGATGCCGCGGTGCTGGGCCAAGACTGTCTGGGTTGGGTGGCTAGAATGTCAGCTATGATAGCGTGGTAACACCCAGAACCCATCACTGTGTGACTGCGTGACACCATGCCAGAAGAATCAGTGACGGGCAATTACAAAGTAAAGGGTCATCCCAAGAACGCAGTCTCCTCCCGTGCTGGAGCGCAAGGACCCAGCTCCTCCTCCTCCTGCACGGAGGGCAGCAAGAGAGAAGGTTCTGAGCCTGAGGTTGGCCGCCAGGGCCTCAGCCGCGGGCGGGGTGCCCCAGGGCACCCCCTGCTGGACACACTCCTGCTTCTCCCCAGCACCCTGAGGAGGTCCGAGCACCCAGCCTCCAGGGAGTGCCACAGTCCAGAGGGCCCAAAGCCTTCCTTGCCTAGGGCCAGTCACCAGCTGTGTGTCTCCTGCTCCTCTTTCTTATAGATTCTCTCCTGATGGGATTCAGGATTCGTTTCCACAAAGGGAAATCAGCCTCTCTAGCACCCTTAGGTAGCTCATAAGACCAAAACCATCAGAAGCAGCTACAGCACCAATAGCAACATCCCAGGCCGCGACTCTCCCACCCTCTACACGGGCCCAGCAGCTCCCCTCTTCCCACCGTGGTCACCCACTGCTTCACCAGGGGCCTTACTTGAGTGGACGGAATTTGCAGAGGGTTGGTTCGGGTCTGGCTCCAGGGGGCTTCTGGCTGGGTATACAAGCAGAGACAGTGAGGTAAAAGCACTTACAACTAAGATTTCCCAGAGATATGGGGACTAGGGGTCCCCTCTTTCTTTCATTTTTTTCCATTTGGGCTGAAAAATACTGCACAGAGAGATTGTAATGATATGTAAAATAGCTTCCCTGAGCTGGGTGTGGTGGCACATGGCTGTGACCCCAGGACCTGGAAGGCTGAGACACAGGATAGCTGGTTTGAGGCCAGCCTCCCGCAATTTAATGAAACCCTATTTCAAAAAATATAAATATACAATAGGACCCAAGTATGGTGATGCATGCCTGTGACCCCAGTACTTGGGAAGCTGAGACAGGAGGATCACAGGTTTGAGGCCAGCTTCAGCAACTTAGTGAGACTGTTTCAAAGTAAAAAAATAAAAATCACTGGGGTGTATCTTGGAGGTAGACTGCTTCTGGGTTCAATCCCCAGTACCAAATAAGTAAATAAATAAAGTAAAATGTGGCTGAGGGTGTAGTTCAGAGATAGAATGTTCCATGGGTTCAACTCCCAGGACCATAACAAATTTTTAAAAAGAGCTTCCCGGCCGGGCGTGGTGGCACACGCTTGTAATCCCCGCGCTTGGGAGGCAGAGACAGGAGGATCGCGCAGGTTCGAAGCCAGCCACGCGCGCTGGCTTAGGAGACCCTGTTTCCAAATATAAAAATGTAAAAAGAGGTCTGGGAGTGTAGCCCGGAGGTAGAAGGGCTTCCAGGAACCCCAGTACCACCAAAAAAAAAATAATAAAAATAAATAAAAAAATAAAAAGAGCTTCCCTGGACACAAATGTTAGGAAACAAGAGATGAAATAGCCAGGGTTTATCCCCTGTCAGGTCATAGATCTCTCCCTTCACACAGTCATGTGACCCCAAAGCCACCTCTCATTGTCACCCTCGAGCAGACACTTACAGGCCTTTCTGAATGAAGTGCTCAAAGTCCTGCCCTGGGCCATCTTTCCCATCCCACTCTCCACATCAGGGCCTCCTTGTCTGCCTGGAAAAGTTGGCAGGGGAGAGATACACTAGCAGGGTATAAAACCATCATACACTAGCAGGGTATAAAACCATCCACTAAGTAGGTGGGTGCAAAGGCCCCAAACCTTTAGGTAGAATGGCCCATTTATTTATACACCTGATGGGCCTGGGCACTATGGCAAAGGCTCCTTCTCTGGACCATCTAGGATTCCTTCGAACTTATTTACCAGGAAAGTTCTAAGTCTCATTCTCAAGGCTATTAGGGAGGAAGCGGGTCCAGCCACAACACGTAGCAAAGTCTTGTTTCAGAATTATGCCCTGACCCTAATGTAGATTATCCCAAAACCTCACCTTCTGAACAGGACCTGCTCTCATCCTTTTCTGAATCTTTGCAGTCCATTTTCACTCCAGAGTTCTCCTCCAAAACAGACATTTTCAATGTCGATGAAATAAGAGAACAGTGAAGCACAGGAGCTGAGTGGACAGGACAGGAGTCAGCGGCAGCACCTGTGACCGGTGCTGAAAGGCTGGCCTTGCGGTCTACCCAGAACAGCTCTGCGTCCAGAAAGCTCGCAGAGCGGGTCCACCCTCCCCAGCCTCTCCTCCTCAGCGATGTTGTCCAAACCACAGGTCACAACACCGACATGCAGTCACAATATTATCGTAGGAGCCCTTGACAACACATAATAAAAATGAAACAGAATAAAAAAAATAGTTCTCCAGGTGTGGTAGCACGTGCCTGAGATTCCAGTACTTGGGAGGCTGAAACAGGAAGACTTGGGGTTTGAGATCTACTTCAGCAACTTAGCAAGACCCTCAACAACATAGTGAGACCCTGTTTCAGAATAAAAATTAAAAATAAAAAATTCGAGACAGGAGGATGGCTGGTCCAAGACCAGCCTCAGCAACTTAGACAAAACCTCAGCAACTTAACAAGACCCTGTTTCAAATTTTTTTTTAAAAAAAAGGAGGAGGAGGAAGAGGAGGAGGCCGCTCTGCAGAATCAAACATCTGATGGCGCTTTAAGGGCAGGACGATCCACCATTAAAGTTTAAGGCCTTAGTTCCTTGGCTGGACCCCACCCACCCCCACATTCACAGAGTCCCACTGCCTTGGCAAGTGAGCTGCATATAGAATTCGGCACCTAAATCAAGAGAAACACAGGCGGCTCCCACAGTATCCCTAAAGAGGCAGAGCACCAGCCCATCAGACACGGCTCTTCTTCATCCATGTCCGTCACCCTTTTAAACCGAGGCGAGGGTCACCTACCTGGCCCAGGGATCCCTATGGTCTGTGACTCTGTCGTGGATTCCTGGAGCTCTGCTTGGCCTGGCCCTTATAAGCCCTGAGTGGGAGGAGCCAGGCTGGTCCTGATTTGGACAACCAGTTTGGGCGGGGGTATGCAAATGCCACGGTGGTGATAAATATAGCATCTTGGGTAGACATCACCCATTGCCTGCGTCATCCATACCAAGGCTGTAAACAGATGCCTGGGGGTAGCATCACTCTGCCCAGGATGCCGAGACAGGCTCTGGGGCTGACTGTCCAGTCCACCTGCCCAGGGCTGGACGCAAGTGAGGAAAGGACCGGGCAAGTGTCCTGGCCTGCCAGGGAGCCTGGACGTCAGGAAGGCCCTGTCTTTCTGTGGGTTCTCAGCCCCAGTTCCAGAGTTCTCGCAGACGGAGTCCCGTGTGGAGAACTCATCGACTGTCTAAGCTTCAGCAAGCACAAAGACCAGCAAGTGGACGGGCCGCACTGCCTGCACCTTGACATCAAGGCAGACTGCACGTTCCGCTGCAAAATCAGCCCCCGGGTACCGGAGAGCTTGTTTGGAGGTTCTCACAGGGGAGCGCAGCTACTCGGATACCCGGTACAGTGGTGGTGCAGGTGGAAATACGACTTCTTAAAAATAGCATGTTCCAGCCTCACCCTGGACCACTGAACTGGAACCTCCGGAGGGGCCCAGGCACATATGACCTTTTCTTCCCTGTACTGGGGGCTGAACCCAAGGGTGTTCTACTTTCAAGCTCTACCCCCAGCCCAATTTTGTTTTCTATCTTAAAATAGGATTGCACCAAGTTGCTGAAGGCCTTGCTAAGTTGCTGAAGTTGGCCTCGAACCTGCGATCCTCCTGTCTCAGACTCCCAAGGACCAGGATTACAGGTGTGTGCCACCATGCCCAGCTTCAGGCACCCATGGCTTTAGCTGTCACCCCAGGCGGTGCTGGTGAGCAGCCAAGGCTGACAACCTCTGTCTTAAACAGCCACGCCAGCTGTACATAGAGCTCCTAGAACTGACCCAAAAGGCGGAGCCCCGGTACCATCCACACACTCGCTGCTCCACGGCCCACGGGTGGTTCAGTGCCCAGCAGGGTTCGAGGAACCAAAAGGCTTAGCATCCACCGGGCTCCGGGGCTGGACCCCAGGGGCTGGGCCTGGCTGGGGCAGGCCCAGGTGTGAGCCAGGGCTGAGAACTGCAGACCTCCCCTGACCCCGTATCAGGGGATGGACACTTAGCCTCAGGATCCATGGTTACTTAGCATCAACCCTTCCATAGACACCCTGGGGACACTGGCAGGCAGGCGAGGGTCGCGGGCATGTCGGATAGGAGCAGGAGCTCGTGGCACTATGTCGTGGGCACACAAGATGCCAGTTCCTGTGAGCAGGTCCTGTGGTCAGTTTAGAGCTCTGAGGCAGGTAGGCAGAAGAAGATCCTGCTCCTAGGGTTCCGGGGAGGGTGCGGGGGAGAAGGCAGGAGAGCGTAACAGGAGGAGCCAGGAGCACAGTCCCCGGAGGAGCCAGGCAGACATCTTGCGCTTCAGCACAGGAAGAGACTGAATTCGTGGGATGACCCTCTATAACTGCCTGTCACCGATTCTTCTGTCATGGTGTCAGCCAGTGCTATCACGTTACCATAGCTGACATTCCATGGCCACCCATCCCAGACAGTCTTGGTGCAGTCTGGGGCTCCTCCACCCAACAGGGGTCTGAGGTCCTCGCTCAGGAGGGAGTCTCCTGCCCAGCCAGAGCCAGCAAGGGAGTCTCCCTGTGCAGAACCCTGCTCTAGGCACACTGCCCTAGATAATAAGTCCCTACAAGCCCACATTCAAGGCAATCCCCTGGCCACCTTTGTGACCGGTCCTTCCTGCTTGAAGGAGTTGCTGGAGGCCCAGGTGCTGTGACTTTGAAAGGAGCCCCTGCAGGGCAAGCTCGGGTGTGTGCATCGACCCTGGGCTCCTGGGTGTCTCCGGTCTCCATCCCACCCCCTGCCCTTCTACTATTTCTCCCCCAGCCCAGATAGTGAAGGAATCCTTCCCACCCCAGGTGTGGCTGGTGGTTTGATGCCCTCCAGTCCAAGGCTGCAGAAAAGAGGATTCGTAATAGTAATAAACACTTTAAGCCGGGCGTGGGGGCGCACACTTGTCATCCCCGCGCTTGGGAGGCGGAGACAGGAGGATTGTGCAGGTTCAAAGCCAGCCTTACTGGCTTAAAAGACCCTGTTTCCAAATAAAAATATAAAAAATCGGTGTCTGGGAGTGTAGCCTGGAGTAGAAGGGTTTCTAGGAACCCCAGTACCACGAAAAAAAAATTTAAAATAACCAATAATTTTTAAAAATATGGCTGGAGCCAGGCATGGTGGTGTATACTTGTAATCCCAGAGCTTGGGAGGCTGAGACAGGAGGATCACACAGGTTCGAAGCCAGCCTCAGCTACTTAGTGGGGCTCTCAGCAACTTAATGAGACCCTGTTTCACAATAAAATATAAAATTGGTCAGGGACGTAGCCTGGAGGTAGAGTCCCCTAAAAAAATGGCTGGAGGTAGAGCTCAGAGGTAGAGCACTCATGGGTTCATCTCCAACACACAATAACTTAGACAGTCCCTGTTTCAAAAATTAAAAATAAGTCAGCTTTGATGGTGCACACCTATAATCTTAGTACTTGAGAGGCTGAAATAATGGCATCACAGGTTTGAAACCAGTCTCAGCAACTTAACTAGACCCTGTTTTAAAATAAAAAGGGTTGGGTGTGTAGCCAAGAGGTAGAATACCCCTGGGTTCAATCCCCAGAACTAAATAATAATAATAATAATAATAATAATAATAATAATAGTAAGAGTAATAAAAATAGGGCTGGGATGTGGCTCAGAGGTAAAGTGTTCTCTGGGTTTAATAACCAGTACTACAAAAAAAGGTACATTAAGATCTCCCACTATGATATGCGTCGATCATTTTGATCTCAATTGTGGCATTATACATTTGGAAGTCGCAGTATTTGGTGCATACACGTTTAGAATTGCTACATCTCCCTGGGGAACGGAGCCTTCATCCATCACAGGGCTCACTGCCGTAACGTCTTCTTTGTTAGTAGGCAGCCTTTCTTGTTATTAGTTCTTCAGTGGTATCTTTTTCTACATCTCTTTTTTTTCGAGTTTCTCCACTTCTATGTTTTAGATGTATATCTTACAAACATCATGTAGTTGGGTTGATTTTTGCTTTGCTTAATCAGGCTCATAGCATAAATCATTTACATCCACTCCAAACACCATCGATTGGAAGGCACCACAAGAGTTTATTAGTAAGAAATAGAGCTGGGCGTGGGAGCGCACGCTTGTAATCCCAGCACTTGGGAGGCTGAGACAGAAGGACCGCAGGTTCGAGGACAGCCTCGAGAAGTTAGCAAGACTTAGCCAGGCGTGGTGGCGCACGCTTGTAATCCCAGCACTCGAGAGGCTGAGACAGGAGGATCGCGCAGGTTCCAAGCCAGCTCCAGCTACTTAGTGAGGCCCTTTGCAACTCAGTGAGACCCTATTTCAAAATAGAGAATAAAAAGTAGGGCTGGGGGTGTAGTTCAAAGGTAGAATGCCCCTGGCTTCCATCCCCAGACCCCCCCAAAATTAAAAAGAAAACCTGTTTCTCTCCACCCTGTTTCCTCAGGCTGAGCAGAAGTGCAGAAGAGCTGCCCACGCCTGGCCTGACAGAGACTGATGGGTCTTCTGCTAACTAAACCTACCTGTGCATATTTCTTTTGTCCATTTTTGCTGCCCCTTCTCCTATAAAAACTTCCTTGCCCGTAGAATTCTCTAAAGACGGACATTTGAAACAAGATGTCTTCTATCTTCCTTCAAAGCTGGCTTTGAACAGAACCTGCTCTCCTGCCAATTTGACTCTGAGTTTCTGTAGAGGAGACGCGTGGTCGAGCCTCGGCTCTTGCCTCACCCAGAAAGAGTTCTGCCCCATCACAGCAGTGCTGACCATGCCGACGGTCGGTCATGCCGCGGACATGGTCATGGGCGTGTGACTGACGGTGATGATGGTGGCCGTGATAAGGAGGGTGATTGGGTGATCAGTCATGGTGCTGATATGGCAATGATGAGGATGATTTTGGTGGTGATGATGTGGATGGCACTGGGATCGTGACGCTGCTGAGGCAATGGACGGTGATAAGAGCAATAATGATCCCGAGATTGACGCCCAGCATCGTAAAGACTGTAACGGTTTGGGATGACACTGTGGGTTCTTGTTCTCAGCTACTTTAGAAAAAATAAGCCGGGTGTGGTGGCGCACGCTTGTAATTCCAGCATTTGGGAGGCTGAGACAGGAGGATCGTGGTTTGCTGACAGCCTGAGCTACTTAGTGAGACTCCTTGCAACTCAGTGAGACCCTATTTAAAAATAAATAATCGCTGGGCGTGGTGGCGCACGCTTGTAATCCCCGCGCTTGGGAGGCAGAGACAGGAGGATCGCGCAGGTTCGAAGCCAGCCGCGCGCGCTGGCTTAGGAGACCCTGTTTCCAAATAAAAAATATAAAAATAGGTCTGGGAGTGTAGCTCAGAGATAGAAGGGCTTCCAGGAACCCCAGTACCAAAAAAATAAATAAATAAATAAATAAAAATAAAAATAAAAATAAATAATCAAAAATAGGGCTGGGGGTATAAGCTCAGAGGTAGAATGCCCCTGGATTCCATCCCCAGTAATGCAAAAAAAAAAAAAAGAATAAATAGCCAAAACTACACTGCTACACACTTAAGCAAATTTTTATTATTACAAAGGTAGAAAGAAGAGCTGGGTGTGGTGGTGCACGCTTGTAGTCCCAGCGCTTGGGAGGCTGAGACAGGAGGATCGCACAGGTCCGAAGCCAGCCTCAGCTACTGAGTGAGGCTCTCAGCAACTTAGTGAGACCCTGTTTCCAAATAAAATATAAAATAGGTCTGGGAGCCGGGCGTGGTGGCGCACGCTTGTAATCCCCGCGCTTGGGAGGCAGAGACAGGAGGATCGCGCAGGTTCGAAGCCAGCCGCGCGCGCTGGCTTAGGAGACCCTGTTTCCAAATAAAAAATGTAAAAATAGGTCTGGGAGTGTAGTCCGGAGATAGAAGGGCTTCCAGGAACCCCAGTACCACCACCAAAAAAAAAAAATAGGTCTGGGAGTATAGTCTGGAGGTAGAAAGCCCCTGGGTTCCACTCCCAGTACCACAAAAATAAAATAAAATAAAATAAAATAAAATAAAATAAACAAAGGTAGAAAGAAGGGAGAGAACGATCAAAGCGCTATGTCAGGGGATGTAGTAGTCCATATTCCATATCAGGATAGATTTTTTTTCTGAAAAATAAATAAATAAATGTATGATAGTTTCACCTAAAAAATATTCTCTGGTAAGAAAGAAAGCAAAAAGAAATATTGAAATGTTATCTTTAAGTCATCAAAAGCTTGATATCAGACAAATGAAACTGTTATGTGAGATTATCATCATTAATATTGGATAAATTGCTATAAAACTAGATGTCAACCACTAAGCCAAGCATGGGAAGGAGGGATGTGGAGGGAACGGGGTGGGGATCGGGTAGAGGCTAACTGGGCGATATGTGCATGTATATCTACAAAAGTATTTTCTTTATACAATTATGATGTATGAATACAGTGCACCAATAAAAATAAATAAATAAATAAATAAATAAATAAAAGAAGAAAACAGATCAAATAGTGTTATATTCATGTATGAAGGCATCAGTACCAATCTCAGTAACATACATGGGGAGGGTAGGAGGGAGCGAGGTGAGACCCAGAGCAAACACATCAAGTGAAATGCAAATGTATCAATTTTAATCTCACTATGCTGTATAATTACAATGCACCAATAAAATTATATATAAAGTAATTTCTCAGTTATTCAATCTTTGTTATTATATCTATCATTAATGACAGAGGAGTATTATTCTATTATGGCTGCATTTTTTGTTTGTTGTTGCTTTTATTTTTATTTTTTTATTGGTGCACTGTATTCATACATCATAATGGGAAAAAACTTTTGTAGACATACATGCACACATCACCCAGTTATCCCCGACCCAACCTCCACCCCGTTTCCCTCCCCATCCCTCCTTCCCATGCTTGGCTTAGTGGTTGACATCTAGTATTATAGCAATTTATCCAAAATTAACAATGATGATCTCACATAACACATTCATTTGTCTGATACCAAGCTTTTGATGACTTAGAGATAACATTTAAACATTTCTTTTTGCTTTCTTTCTTACCAGAGGATATGTTTTTCTTTTTTTTAAGGTGAAACTATCATACATTTATTTATTTTTCAGAAAAATCTATCCTAATATGAAATATGAACTCTAAATACCCAAAACAATCTTGAAAAAGAACAAAGCTAGAAGATGTACATTTTCTGATTTCAAACCTTACAAAGCTACAATAATTGAAACAGTGTAGTACTCCTATAAAGGCAGATATATAACCCGGTGGAGTAAAATAAAAAACCTAGAAATAAATTGTTCCATATATGGTCAAGTTATTTTTGACAAGGTTTCCACGAACATTTGGTGGTGGAAATAATAATCTTTTAACTAAATATTGTTGAAAAATAATAATTACATGGAAAAGAATAAAATTGGACCCTTACCTAATCCCATATACAAATATTAACTCAAAATAGATAAAAGACCTAAATATAAATCTTAAGACTATAAACTTTTAGAAGAAAATCTGGGTCATAAAACTTCACAACAGTGAAATTGGCAGTGATTTCTTGGATATGATTTCAAGGGCACAGGCAACAGAAGGGTAAATAAACAAACTTCCTAAAAAATAAAAAAATATTGTACATCTAAAGACAATGTAAACAGAGTTAAAAGTTACTGATAGAATGGGATAAAATATTTCCGAATGCTATATCTGAAGGTGTATTAATATTCCAAATAGATATCCTAAAATTTAGCAACAATAAAAGCAAACAATACAATTTAGAAAGAGGTAAAAGACTAAAATAAATAATCAATCTCCACAGATAACTAATCTTAGTTGTCTGTTGGATGGAAAATCTTGTTTCTCTGGTTCTGGTGTGTGTTACCTATTTCTTCTTTGTAGTTAATCTCTTTGAGTATTTTCTCTAGCGCTGGTTTTGAAGACATAATTTCCTTCAGTTTCTGTTTGTCATGGAAGCTTCTTATTTCCCCATCTAATTTGATAGAAAGTTTTGCTGGGTAGGAAATTTTTGGCTGGAAGTTGTTTTCTTTCAGAGTTTGGAATATGTTACTCCAAGCCCTTCTGGCTCTCATGACTTGGTTTGGGAAGTCTGGAGTGATTCTAATTGGTTTGCCTCTGAATGTCACTTGGCCCTTTGCTTTTGTTGCCTTTAAGATTCTCTGCTTGGCTTCCACATTGGTCATTTTGACAATTATGTGGCGTGGGGAACCTCTTCTCTGATCCTGTCTAAAGGGAGTTCTATAAGTTTCCTGGACCTGTGTATTGACCTCTTGCTCTCCATTTGGAAAATTTTCTGCTATTATTTCTTTGAAGAGATTGTTGATCCCTTTGGTTTCACCTTCTTTTCCCTCCTCTATTCTGATTATTCTTAGGTTAGCTCTTTTAAAATGGGCCCATATTTCTTCAATGTCTGATTCCTGCTGTTTGATTTTTTTTCTAAGTTATAGATTATGTATTTGTTTTTGGAGTGATCATCATCTAGGAGAGAGATTCTATTCTCCGTGTGATCTAATCGATTGTTTATACTTTGAATTGAGGCCTTTACCTCAATGATCGCATCCTTTATTTATTTTAGACTCTCTCTAAATTCTTTTTGAAAGTCCTGTATCATTTCTACAGTTATATTCCTGATTTGATCTTCTGGAGATCTCTGAATTTCTTTGTTATCAGGTTCTGATAATATGTGGTTGTGGGCATTCATTACTCTATTGTTGTTCCTCTTTCCCATGATTTCAGAATTTTGTGCCTTCCCTGGGTCACTACGACTTCACTTAGGGTACTCTGTATCTCGAGTCTGTGGTAATCTCAGTCACCACTACTCCTTTACTGGGTTTTATTGCAAAGTTTCTGACCCAGGGAGTTAATCGAGGCTGCACTAGACCGTGGGGGTGCCGAGCTGGGCGTTTTCCCACGGGGAGCTGCGACTAGGGTGTGGTATCTCTGCTACTGCTACTCCTTCACTGGGTTGGACTGCAAAATCTCAGACCCGGGGAGATTATCAAAGTCCCTGGGCATGCAGTACAGTGATTTCTCCTTTAGGGGCCGCAATTTCACTCACGGTTATTGTGTGTGTTGATCAGGAGCTGTGGCAGGAGTGCAGTGAACTTGCTTCTGCTGCTGGCAATATGGTGCCGCTGCCACGCCCTCGGCCATGAGGCTGGCGCTGCTGGCATTATGGCGCCTCTGCCACGCCCTCAGCTGTGAGGCTGGCGTATTTCTTTTCTGGTTTTGAGCTCTGTTCTAAGTCCCTGGAAGGCGTATGAGCTTGGACACTGGGAGTTTTAGACGTTCTTTGCACTGAAGGAACTGCTGAATTACACCCGAATGATTCGCAGCTGCTCACTTCAGCTCCTTGTTTACCTTTCCTCTCTGGATCCTGGTGCTGTGAGGGAAGATGGTGCCGGCTTGCTCTGCCGCCGCATTGCAGGTTTGATTTCTGGTCTCTGATTGTTCTTCTAGTCTTTTTTTCCCTCTGTCCCTTGTGTTTACATTTTTTAATTTCTCTGCTGATGGTATTTTCTGGCTATGAAAAGTGCTGATTTTGTGGCAATAGAGATCGAGTTTTATCAGGGCTCATAAACGCTGCTTTTCTCGGTCACCATCTTCCCGGAAGTCTCTGCTTTTTTTTGGAAACTAGTTCTTGCCATGTTGCCCAGGCTGGTCTTGAACTCCTGAGCAAACTCCTCCTGCTTTAGCTTCCTGAGTGGCTGGGACAATGGATGTGTGCCACCATGTCGGGCTGTGACTGCATTTTTAAACAAATTATCCTATATTTCTACACAATTTGCTTAAATGAGGTGGACTCTAAGTTTTTTAGTACCTAACGGTTCATGCCTGCCGTATCTTCTTGTTGGCTCATATCCTTCAATCAATCAGATACTAATCTTTGAACCATTACTGATGTTTTCTTACGTCCACTGTTGGCCATGTGTACAACTGTTTCACCATTTAAAAGCCACATGTGTCCTACACATTTTACCATCTGTGAAATCACGATGCATCTGTCTACATGATGCCACAGTGCTGGGGGCACCACCACCCGTTTGTGGAGGACAAAGTCTTGCCCCACAGGCTGATGCACTGATGCCACAGTGGCAAGGGAGCAGTTGGCAGAAAGGTCACAACTCACCCCAATTCCTCGTGTGTGGCGCCAAGATCTGAGGTGCGCATATGCACACAGGAATCTGTCCATAGGCCCACAAGAAAAACAAGAGGTTTTCTCCATGGCTGGTGTACAAATGTAGCCATGCAAGGGGAAGTCAGAAAACACGTGGGTTGCTATCGGTCTCTGGGCGTGGACTCCAGCCCAGGCTCTGTGAGCTGCACAGTCAGGACCTTCGGAAACTGTAAGTGAGCACCACTCAAGAGCTACTTTCTCTGACCAGAGGAAGAGAAAAGAGGAACGTAGCAGCCTGAAAGACATCTCTAATTTAGCTGCCATGCAAATGGATGGGTGACCCTGATTAAGCTCTCACTCAGAGCCACTACACACTGACTTAGAGAGCAAGTCAGAACTGGAGAACAGCTGCTTGGTTGCCTGGACACTCTGAAAATTTAGGATAGCTACCACTGGTCAGTTTCTGGCTATGGGGGTAGTTTAGACCCCCACCCCACATGGTATGTCAGGAAAGAGAGCAAAGCAAGCTCTCCGTCACTGCAAATATATGCATGAGAAGGAAGGTGTCTGCTTTAAAGCCACCCTTCTGGGCCCACCTCCATGCTGCCTCCGGGAGGGATGAACCGCCCCTCCCATGGTGTGACTGACGACAGCTCACGCCTTAGCCTCTGCTGCTGCTGCTCAGACTCACAAACAAAGAACTGCTTCCCTGGGTGGATAGATGCTTATGTTTAAACGTTTCTTGTAAAGACCTATGAGATAATTTTGCTTTCTAGTATGGTTTGTTCTCTTGCACTCTGAAAAGCCAATTCTACAATTCTAGCTATAGCTCCGTATTTTAACCCTACTCTGGCAGGAAGAAAACAAAAACAAACAAAAACCAAGAGTCTTCCTAAACAAGCGTCTGTACAAATGTACAGCAGAATTCAGCTTTGTGCTGTAGTAACTGCAGCCGTTCCATATATTTTTCTGAGCTCTTAGTTTTTATAAATTCACCTGGGTTTGTGCACAGATATTTTCTATTCTGATTTTTTTTTTTGTTTAATAAGGGGCTTCTGGATCTCTATTTTTCTCTCCTGCTGTCTTGAATCAGCAGTCATTCAAGGGTTAATTCCCTGTTTGATATTCTAAGAAAGGAAATGAACAGTGGTGATGACTGATGTATTAGCCTGCCATGGGGAGACAAAGTGGCCGCTTGAATCAATTTGATTCAGTGTCACCAATGACTGGCAGACTGCCAAAGCATGGCCAACTGCACAGTTTTTTCCCATGTCTGTATCATACAATAAAATTTGTGGCAGGATGTGTTTTGCTTTCTGGAAGCTCTAGAGTTGGCTTAACTCTGGGTAGTAAATATATGTAACTGTCTTGTCGCCAACCTGTTGATGTTGCTGATTGTGTTATGTGTATAATGTGTCTGTATATTGTCTACGTGGTATCAAAGATTGGCATATTAATAAATGAGCACTCATAAAATTTAGAAAAATAGCCGGGCGTGGTGGCGCACGCTTGTAATCCCCGCGCTTGGGAGGCAGAGACAGGAGGATCGCACAGGTTCGAAGCCAGCCGTGCGTGCTGGCTTAGGAGACCCTGTTTCCAAATAAAATTGTAAAAATAGGTCTGGGAGTGTAGCCCGGAGGTAGAAGGGCTTCCCGGAACCCCAGTACCACCAAAAAAAAAAAAAGAAAGAAAGAAAAATAAACAAAGCAAAATACCTCTTATGTCACATGGCTTAAATAAATCTAACAACTGAGTAAATTTAAGATTTGTTCATGAGATTAAAAATGTCCTTAAAATTACTAAGGTATGCCTTTTTATCCTAGGCAAATAGTCCATCAAAATTGTGTTTCTCTGTAGGATGTTTCAAAATACCACGTTTATTGAGTTTAAAGTTTTTTCTCTGGGGCAGAAAAAAAATGTTTTAAGGTACTAAGAATGCTTATCTGATGTCTTAATTTTTCAGGGTAACCTATGATTTAATTATTAAATTACATTGTGTAAACACAAAGTGCAATTAATGCTTTAAAATGTTCTTGGCTTCTTAGGGCCTATAATAACATTTGGATCTATTGAATGGGCTTCTAAATTTTTGGTATATAGAAAAATATTGGGGAATGGCTTTGTTTTTGGGTCTTTACTAAAAGACAAAAAAAAATTTGCTGAAAATCAGGATCCAGGTCGATGTGCAATTTTGTATATATTGCTTTGAGGGGAACAACTATCCATTCTTTTAGCTGAACACCCTAAAAATTTGGAGACAATGATCAGGTCAACTAAACACGCAACAGTCTTTAGCTGATAGAGCTGCATAGAGATTTTCAAACCCTCTAGAAAAAGAGGCCAAATTTTATTGGTCCAGATGTTGAAAATGATGCCAAGAGTTGTGGTATACATCCCAAGTTTCATGCCCATACTGGCCATTGTCCCGGAAAAACTAAACATAGATAGACTTAGGACATTTCTATTTGGCAACAAAGGAAAGTCACGGACGCAGGTTCTATGTCCTGCAAGCAACCGCCATGTGCACATGCATCTATGTGTCTAGTGGTTAAAAACAGGTGATGGCTCTAGAAATCACTGGAAACCACCAAATGCGCACTTATGCATATGTGGCCAGTGGGCAAAACCGGGTGCCAACCCTAGGTCTAGCTGGCACTCACCATGGAAACATATGAGCATAAAACTGGTCGTCAAAACAGGTGCCAGCTCTATGTTAGCATGGATAAGCATGGATAAACCCAGTAGACTTGTCCTTCCCACGGCCGTGCATGGGCAGGAATCACGTTTAGGACCCAAACAATATGTTTTGGGGTAGTCAGACAGTGAGGGAAATTAAAAAGATGCTTTTCTTTCTCCTGTTTTTCATCTGGGTAGCTCTCCATCTGCTAAGGCCTGAGATTGTATCTTATGCTTGTTTGTAACTTATTATAGGGTATGTTGAATACCAAACACTGAAGAAAAATGCCTAGTCTTTTGCTGTGCCTGTGCCTGGGTTTGGTAGTATAGATGTAAAGAAAGTGAGGGTCGCCACCAGCATGAAACAGAATAGCCATTGCACCATTTCCCTAATAGCAATTAGGGTCCCTTCATCAGAGGGAGGCGATGAAGCAGGGCAGAGGACCTGGGGAGAGGAGGTGTGAGGTGGGAGGAGGTGAGCAGGGAGGCGGGAGACCCAAGGGAGCCAGGAGATCAGGTCCCACCAGCCCACAAGATAACAATCAAAATAAGGATTAAAACTGGTCAAAAGGCATTGGTCCCTAAGACCCAATTTTGACCAATCATAAAAGAACAGATAGGAAACCTCAGTAGTGTTTAAAAGTCTACCTCCCAAGAGCTTCAATGGTTACTCTTTCTAGAGGACTTGTCCCGTGTGTGTGTGTGTGTGTGTGTGTGTGTGTGTGTGTGTGTGTGTGATTTTTGTCTTCTATTTTTCCCCAACTTAAACTTTCATATTTCTTCATTATTCCTTGAACTTCATTCTTTGAAATCCACTGGACAAGAACCCTCTAAGAGGAGTCACTGCTGTTTCATCACTGGCCCCTCTCATTTTTCTGCAGAGTGGATGATGAGCTGAGAATACTGTGCTCCGTGACCACACTGCAAAGGTCTCCCCTTGTAAAGAAGGGAAATCTGAGGTTCAGTGTTGTAAAGAGACTTGACTTAATCTTCAAGCCAGAAGGTTGCAGTTTCAAAATTTGAACTCACACTGTTGGATGGGAGCCCCGCATTCCACACACAGTGGTAATACTCACAACAACTACCTTCCACAGAACCCCTTCATTCCCAGGCATAGGGAACAGGTAAGAGAGTCCCGAGAAGAGATCAGAGCCAGGGCTTTGGCCTTGGAGAAGATGCATTCCTTTCCTTACTCCTGAAAGATGCATTTGAGAGCATCCTCAGAGACCCAGGTGCCCTGCTGGTGGCCTGTCCTTGTCTCCACGCAGCTGGGACTTGCTGGGTGGCATTTCATGGACCAGAATGCCTTCGCTGATCCCCAGGGAATGTGTCCCTGATCCTGGGAGCTGCCACGTCCAGATGGGACGATTTCCAGGCATCTGAGTTGGGAGAGCCCCACCAAATGTTTCTGCCATTTCAACTCTTTTTCAAGTGCTCAGGGGAAATTCCCGAACCTTCTTTCCTTGAATAGGGCTAAGCAGTCTGACCTGTGTGGCAACTGTCATTTCCCCGCCTGTTTTGGTCACCGTCCTTGTTCCTGTGATCCAAACACTCAACACACACAAAACATAGAGGAAGAAAGGATTTATTTGCTCATGATTCTTTCTGGAGATTTCTGTCCATGTTAGGCTGGCTTCCAAGCTGGAGCCGGGGCTGCAAGTCCTCAGCGCATGAGGGTGAAGGAAGCGAGGAGAAAGAGAAAGCTCGTTATCAGCTCATGGCTGGAAGGGAGAGAGAAGAGCAGGTAGCTGCAGCCGCCGCCTGGGAAGACCCTTTCTCTGGCCATGACCCAGGGATTCTTCCCCAGAAACCAAGTCCAGCCCCCAACATGATGATCTCAGAGCAGGAGGTCTGGGGGTCTATGCAGTGTGTGTCCAAACTATAGCACCACCCACAGCCTCACCAGGAAGCAGAATTGTAGAGAGAGAAGCCTTCACATATTCCTTTGGTCAGGCCAGAATCCGTGCCTGAGCCGGGCAGAGCACAGCCAGCTGAGTGAAACCAGTGTCCAACGGAATGTGGAGGCCACAATCCATTTGGAATCTGGGCCCCTTAGCCCTGCTCATGCTGGGAGGCTGCCAGCCCCCACTGTGCTTCCGGTCTGCCCTGGCAATGAATGAGGGTGCCTGGATTCAAGGGGACAGCTGCTTTTTGTTGAGCAGTGAGCTGGGGCAGCCATGCCTCCCAGGAGAGCCAGACCTTGGGAAGGACCAAAGACGCTGTCTACAGTGAGAAAGTACAATCAGGCAGGCTGTTCCTGAGGCTGCACTAATGATGCATAGACGCAGCCAGCTGCGAAGCAACAGGGGGGGCCACGGCTCTCTACTGTCATAACAGCCCCTTCCTGGACCACCATTACTTGTTCACTCATGAAGAGACTTTGTTCTTTAAAACCACAGACAAGTGTCTGGGTATGGTGGCCCATGCCTGTAATCCCAGTTCTTGGGAGACCGAGACAGGAAGATTATAGGTTTGAGACTAGCCTCAGCAACTCCTTAGAAAGCTCCTGTTTCAAAATAAAAATAAATTTAAAAAATAGGGCTGAGGCTGGGCGTGGTGGCGCACGCTTGTAATCCCAGCACTTGGGAGGTGGAGACAGGAGGATCGCGCAGGTTTGAAGCCAGCCACGCTGGCTTAAGAGACCCTGTTTCCAAATAAAAAATATAAAACAGGTCTGGGAGTGTAGCCTGGAGGTATAAGGGTTTCCAGGAACCCCAGCACCACCAAAAAAATAAAATAAAAAATAGGGCTGAGGGGTCTAGCTTGAATGTAGAACACCCTTGGATTTATTTCCCAGTATAAAAGAAAACACTCCCCCCCAACGTAAACATTATCCTTCCCCCAAATCCCACAATGAGTCTCTATCTTTCTGTGGTGGGATGGCCCCAATCCTGGTGACAATCTTCCTTATTGCAGTATGCTCATGAACCTGACATGGGTAACAGAGTTGTCCCTGATGACTAATGGCGCCAGGACAATATGACAGTCAGGCAGGATCCCCTCATGGCTGGATCCTGGGGGCAGACCCAAGACATTCTAAATGAACAAATAAAATAGACAGTGCCCCAGTTGATGCGTGGTTATTCTTCGCTAGCGCCGTTCCACCTGGATATAGCTGTCATACCAGGCTGAACCCTAAGGTCAGGCCTGTCAGGAGTTGGAGGCATCGTTGATGTCAATGATGTTGGCCGGGGACCAAGAGTTGGATTTCGTCATGTTGATTGTTCCCTCTTCTCCACTGAAGTTATGCACCCATTATCAAGACAAAGGCTAATTTTTGTTGACTCACAAATATGTCACAGATGAAACTGATATTGGGAAGCTTGGATTCTTTCTACAAACAAAACATGGAAGAAGACAAGGAGAAAGGAGGTCGCACCCTGTCACTGTGGCTCTGCAGTGCCCGGGCCTCCGCCCACTGGGCTGACCCTCACAGCAGTGGAAACCAAGAAGGAGCAGAGAGCAGTGAATGGTTCACTCCTGAACTCTTCAGTTCCATTGGCTCTTGATGGGAAGGAGGTGGGTAGCAGATGGGCCATGCAATCTCTGTTTCTCATAAGTAGGGCACCCACGTAATTTGCCATAAAGGGGCACTTCTGAGAGTGGAAGGATGGTGTTGGTAGTTACAGCAGGACAACAGGCATGCTCCCAGATGTGCCGTCTTGCCTCTGTTTAGGTAGAGCAAGTGAGGTAGCCTGAGAAAGCCAGGTGTGTCGTGGAAGGACACTTCAGGAATGAAGAAAAGCTTGTGGTGACTTATGTCAGGGAGGAAGAGGAGGTAAAGGAGCCATGATAGCTGGGTTCACAAAGTGGAAAGGTAGGCAGGAAGATGACGATCCATTGTTCTCTGTGACATCAAGACGTAGGAGCAGGGAGGCAGATTTTACTTCATGTAAGGCTGGTTGTATCATTCAGCTTTCTATTATTCTAACAAATATCATTGACAATCAACTGATAAAGAGTAAGTTTTTTATCATGAGGTGGTGGTGCATGCCTGTAATCCCAGTACTTGGGAAGGTGAAATAAGAGGATCACAGATTCGTGGCCAGTCTCCACAATTTAGTGAGACCCTCAGAAACTTTTAAAAAATAAAATTTAAAAAGACTGAGAGTGTAGCTTGGAGGTGGAATGCCCTAGGATTCAATCCCCAGCGCGCGCGCGTGCACACACACACACACACACACACACACACACACACACACGTTTATTTTGCTCACAGTACTGGAGATTTCAGTCTGTGATGAACTGTCCATGTTACTTTTGAGCCTGTGGTGAGGGAGAACATCATGGTCGAAGTGGATGGTGAAATAAACCTGACCACCTTGTGTCTGGGAGAGGAAAAGAAAAAGGAATGTCCCCTTCCAGGGCAGGCCCTGTGATCCGTAGACCTCTGACAAGGCCTCACCCTGGAACATTTCCACCAGCTTCCAGTGTCACCCAGCAGAGGCCAAGCCTTCAACACATGGACCTTTGGGGAACACTCTGGCAGGGCTCTTGTTAAAGAGAGTGGAATTTCTGTAGTGGCTTGACTGTAAAATATCCTCAGACACTCTGGAGGCAGCCATACTTAGAGCTGGGTCCCTCGGAGCACGGCCAAATCTAGCTTGTACGCAGTGTGCATGTGTGTGTCCCAGCCCCGCTCGACGGGAGCTTCACAGACCGACCCTCTATTCCTATGACCTCTGGCCTCTCTCTGCTCCCTGCCGCCATAAGAAATATGGCGTTGGCTCTTTTTGGTAACGGATGTAAATTTTTTTTAAATCTCCAAATCTATAAGCAAATAAATGTTCCTTCCTCTATGGGCGCATCAGGGTGGATCAGTGGTGCGAATACTGACTGCAACAAGGGCCCTTCGTTATTCATTCATCCACTTATTAATTTATTAATAGCTGGTTAATTCACTCAACAAGGTTTATTAGACACAGACACTGCCTGGGGTCTGAGGACGTAATGATAAACTAGACAAATACAGCTTGTCCTTAATAGTGGCTTTTATAACATAGTAGGGGAAGCAAGGAAGGATAAATACCAAGTAATTACAAACAACGCGAGGGAAATGCTGAAATATAGGGGATAGAAGATCCAAGAGGCGAAGAAGGAGCTTGTTTCCGATGTGGTGGTCAGGAGGTATCTTTAAGGAGGCAGTGATCTTTGAGAATAAAGCAATACGGGCACGGAGATGCACATAAACACAGCTCATGCAAGAATGAACTTGACATGTCCAAGGAACTGAAAAACTGGCATAACTGAAGAAGGTCTCCGAGGGAGAGAGCTACCTGGGAGAGGGTTGGAGACCAGGATCACAGGTATGCCACCATGCCCAGCTTGGAGGTAATCATTTTGATGGAGTAGATGTAGGGCTTCAGGGAAGGGAGGAATCCAGGATGACTCTTAGGTTTCTGTCTTGAGTAAGAGAGAGGGAGAAGACAAGATGTGGACCTGGCCGACTGGGGAAGGATTACCTTTTCTACTTATAACACATTCGACTTGTGAACTCTGAAATGGCCAACACTGGTAGCTGCAACAGCAAATATGGGCTGTAGGGAGGAATTCTGGGCCAGAGATCTATTTGCTGACTAGAATCTAGAACTTAAATTCATGATAACATGTAGCATAGAGGGGAAGAGGACTCAAGGGTGACCCGAGAGTGGCTTCCACCTTGATGGCACAAGAGAAGGGACAAGTGAAGGGAGGACAGTTTTATTGAGCTAGGGTGGGTTAAACCAGAAGTGACTTATTGTAGAGTTCCTAGTGTGAGTGCACAGAGATGAGGGGAGTGGCAGGTGGTGTCTAATCATGACAGGCGAGGCTGTCAGAGTGTCCACTGGACTAGGTGACATATGGATGTCACACCCGATGCTCAGGAGAAAGAATTAGGAGGAGAAATCAAGAATAGGGGTCATACTGGAGTGTGGTGGCTTGTTAGTAACGGTCAATGGACAAATAAGAGATATTCCCCTCCACGCTTAAGTCAGCAGGACTCGTTTTTGACTTAGAGGTAGGTGTTGATCAAAGGGGGAATAAACACACCACTGGCAGCATCAACAGGAGAAGCAGTATCCAAGAACAATAGCAACTCCTTGAAGTAGAGAAAGCACTTATTCTGTGGCCAAGCCAAAGAAAGTCTTGCCCAGGGTGGCTAAAGAAAGCCCTAGGTGGGTGTGATGATACACACCTGTAATCCCAGCACTTGAGAGGATGAGATAAGAGGATCACAGGTTTGAGGCCAGTAAGGTTAATATATTGACTTATTTTATTTTTGATATCTAGGGACATTCTACCTTCGGGCTATGCCCTTAGCCCTTTTTATTTTGAGGGGCTTGCTGAATTGCTGAGTCTGCCCTTGAACCTGCGATCCTCCTGTCTCAGCTCCCCAAGTACTGGGGTTACAGGTGTGCATCTCCATGGCCAACTTTTATTTGTTAATAGCAGCTGACAATTGAGATATTTTTAAGGTGGAGAGAGTAAGTGACACATGAAGGTTGTGTTTTTAGCAGAGGCTGATTGTCGAAGGCCTGGATCCTAGCCAAGTACTCTACCCTTCAACATTTTCTGGCAAGATAACTAGTACACTGCCACTGTGGATGGGGGTTGAGGGTGGACACCCATGGCACTAGTTAGGAGGCTGAGACCATTCCTACCCCTTTCACCAGGCCTGGGAGATGCTGTCTGGAATCCAATCTCACGTGCCTCAATTTTCTCTTTCCATAAATTCTTTTTTTTTTTTTTTTTTTGGTGGTACTGGGGATAGAACCCTTCTACTGGGCTACACTCCCAGGCTAATTTTTTTTTATATTTTGTTTGGAAACAGGGTCTCTTAAGCCAGCACGGCTGGCTTTGAACCTGCTCGATCCTCCTGTCTCCACCTCCCAAGCGCGGGGATTACAAGCGTGCGCCACCACGCCCGGCTCTTGCCATAAGTTCTTATTGACATATCTTTGTGGGGCATCATGTGATGCTTGCGTACATTTATACATTATGTAATGTCCAGTTATTTTTAGAGTCACTTCTCAACCATATGGCTGTGGGAGGCTGGTGGGAGGGAGTGAGAGTCTTTGAAATGAACTTGTGTGCAGCTTGCTGAATAAAGGAGACTCAGGGAAAAGTTGGTTTTAAACGGCACAAGGGCAAGCTCCCTTCTTACCATCTCTAATCTTGAACAGGCCACCGTGACTCCTGATTAAGAAAGCAACAGTGGTGCCAGCACCTTTTAAAATATTTGGGCATCTCACAAGGGCTGAGATCATAGCCAAGTGGTAGAGTGCCTGCCTAGCACACATGAGGCCTGGGCTCCATCTCAAGTGCTGTGAAAAAAAAAAGTCTCATAGATTGAAGTAAAAAGTCAGAGCGCCAGGTAGCTAGAGATGAATGTGGGTTAGATTGGGATCGACCTGAAACAGGGATAGCAGAAGGCTAAACTCCCTGCAGGGACTCATTTACACCTCCTCCTCTTGGGTAGGAGTGGAGACAATGTAAAACCAAGAAGGTGTGCAGTGGAGAAGAGAATAGGCCTGATGGCCTCCCCACGTGAAATACACACGAGGAAGGAGGTGTCCAGAGGGAGAACAAGACTATGTGGATACTCCATGCCACCTCCAATTCAGAAAGTGGCTGGTTCCAGTGATTTTTCTCTGGAACATCTCTCCCTACCCCCGTTTCCATTTTTATCATGGCTTTCTCTACACGGTACCTCCACTTTCCTAAATAAACATCTTATATACCAACCCTCCAATTTGTGCCAATGTGCTTTTGCATATAAAAAGAATTTGAAATTCTATTCTTTCCATGAGAAGAAACCAGGAACCAGGAGAAATCATTACCCAGTAACAACAGGAACTCAGGCTTCAGAGACTACACTAGGAGAAATAAGTACTAGCTCATTCTTTTTCCATTTATATTCTGACTCATCGTGTGTGTGTGTGTGTGTGTGTGTGTGTGTGTGTGTTTGCACACACGTGTGTATTTTGAACTAATCCTTTCCCTGACATGATGTCAGAGTATACCTTCTCAAACTTGTTGCACAGGAAAGGGAGGCTACTAGCATGCAAGGCGGGGCTCCAGGAGTATCCCAGGCAGAAATGCGGGCAAGGAAGCCACAGCTGGTAATGCCAGGACAGGTTAGAGAGCATATTTTGTCTGGCTGAGATATTTGAACTCAGCAGTGGGCGTACAGCATAGAACCTGATATCTCTGCTTGTAATATGCAAAGAAAGTCACAGGGCTTTGAGAGAAGAATTAGTTTGTGTTCTGGATATTATGGTATATTGCAATCTACATGTGCTTGGTTAGTGAATTTGCAAATCCCATTACAAGCTTTAACTAGCCTTCGCATTGTGAACAAATGACTTAGCAGAACTAATAAGATGTATATATCCTGTCGCTCTCTCTCATGTGCAGATGGTCTGAATGAAGATGGTTTGAGTTAGGGTTGTTCTAGTTCACATGGTGCAAAAGCACCGTTACAGGCGTTTTCACTGTCAATAGAGTATTTAAGTCGACACTTGAGTATAAAGCAGGCTTGTTTAGATAACTGTCCAACTTAGGCTGGGGGAAGCGTACTGAGGACATTAAAGGCGGTGAGTCCCAGCTATGATGTCCGATAGGACAGCTGTGTGAGAGGCATTTCTCTACTATAATACTTTCTCTTTCTCTTGTGATACTGGAGATTCAAATCCAGGGTGTTTTACCTCTGAGCTACACCCTGAGCTCTATTTTATTTTTTATTTTGAAACATTGTCTTGATAAGTTATCATGTGTTTGACTCAGATCTGTGATCTACCTGTCTCAGCCTCTCAAGTGCTGGGATTACAGGCGTTTGCCATTCCGCCAGGGATGTATGGTACTTTTTGTTTACCATATTATTATCTTGTAACCTACAAATGTTCAAGAGTATGAATCTCTCTCACTCATAAATATGTATATGTATGAATATATTTGTATGTACAATATAATAATTAAATATATATACACATGTAATAATATAATGTATATACATATAATATAACAATGTATGTACACATATATAGTCACACACATACATACACACAGAAAAAATGATTTTTTTATATATAAGATCTCTCTATATATGTACATATGTAAATCTCTATAATGAATCTTTTATATACTTGAGAGAGAGAAACAGGGAGGTTGAGTTTTGTTATAAGAAATTGGAATTGGCTCTCATGATTACAGAGGTTGGCAAGTCCCAAGATCTGCAGTCAGCTGGAGACCCAGGAGAACTGATGGTGGAGCTCCAATCTGAAAGCTGCAGGCTCAAGACCTAGGAAGAGGCTGTGTTTCCATTCCAGGGCACTGATGTTCCAGCTCAAGGCTGGCAGGCCCTGAGCAGGAATTTTCTCTTGCTCAGCCTGATTGTTAAGGTTCTCTGCTTGACCTCCACCTTAGTCATTTTGGTTACTATGTGGCATGGAGTAGTTCCTCATTGAGTTTGTCTAGTTGAGGCTCTAAATGAATCCTGTATTTGACTATCTATCTTGATTTCCATGTTTGTGAAACTCTCTAAAATTATTTATCTGAAGAGGTTTTTAATTTTTTTATTTCTGCTTTTAGACCTTTATTGAGGCCTATTATCCACAAATCTCATTGTTTAATGTTAACCCAGATTTCTTACATGTTCTGGTCATGTTGTATTGTCTTCTTTATATTGTTGACTGTGTGGTCAGTTTTGAATGAGCTGCCTTCTAAGAGTAAGAACCTATTTACATGTGGCATTGTTTGATTCTAATGGTTTTGATTGAAGTTTTATTTTATTTGCTTTGTTCTTCATTTTGTCAGGGCCTCTTTTTGATTCTTATTTAGGGCATCAATTTCTTTATTGACATATTCTTTCATATCCTATAAACTTTCTCTGATTTCATTTTTAAGCTCACGAATCATATTGACAATCCAAATTCTGAATTCTCCTGGAATTTTCTGCACATCTATATTGGTTCTTTCAATTATTGTTTATTGTTTCTTTGTTGGCCTTCTTTCTTTTGTTTTCAGGATTCTTAGATTTCTATCTCTGTCATTTTGGTTTCCTTTTTGTCTTTCTGTGGGGGGGTCCTATGTCTTACCGTTGTCTCTTTTTAATAGGTTGTATGCTGGGAGTATATATGTGCCTCTGTGTATCTGTCTCATATAATTGGAGTTTTGAGTTAGCTAGAACTTCTTTCATAGGATATAGTACCTAGCAAATGCAGGAAAGCAGCTCCTTTACTACTTCAGTGGTGCTAGTATTGGCTGCCTGTGGTTGGCTGCTGATCTCTGTGATTTTGGGGCCTAAATTCAGACAGGTAAGTTAACTGTAGCATTTTGAGCCTTCTCCCAGGCTGGCTGAACTCTGCTGGCCCAAGGACACCACTGCTGCCCTGCTAGATATCATCATCTAATATCCCACAAGACACTAACCTCCATGCTCATGGGGCCCAAACTCATCCAGGCCAGAAATTAAAGCCTTCTGAACCTTTGGTGCACATGTCTGATTTATATTGCCCCGAGGCTATCACTGCTGCCAATCAGGCTGGGCCAGACTGCTAGACTCATCTCCTACCCAAGCATTCTATTTCTCCTCATTTCATAGGTTCCACACTTTATGTCCATTGTGTGTTTACTATACCCTATTGGGGTTTGGTGGAGGTAGCCATGGTGTATAGGCTGAAATAGCAGGAGGCGATGAGGTTTATGGAACATAGAATAGGCTCCTGTGGAGGGATATGAAGGACTGCCAAGGTCTTTGATATTTAAGCTACTGTTGGTAGAATAATGTTGCTGCTTAGTTACTTGTGTTTGAGCATAGTAGGGTAAGTAATTTCAGTTTGAGTCTTAGAAACTGTGTACTTAAATAAATTAAGGCTTTCGTATTCAGTTTTTCCTTAAAAGTCAATAATGGGATTTCATGATTGTATTTAAAGGAAAAAATTAAATATGAATCTAGGGAGCCTGTTTTTAGGCTGGGGAGCCTGTGGCAGGAGGATCACAAGTTTGAGGACACCCTTAGCAACTCAGAGAGTTGCTAGAAAGAAAGAAAGAAAATAAAGAAAGAAAAGAAAAAAGAAGGAAAGAAAGAACTGGGAATGTATCTCAGTGGTGGAATGCACTTTAGTTCAATCTTTAGCGTATAAATAAGAGGGGGGAAAGAGAGACGTTTATTTGGGCTCCTACTTTCAGGTTTCTCTCCATGGTTGCTGGCCCCTGTGTGGACTCTGGTCAGGCAGGCATCATGATGAGGAGCACATGGTGGGGAAAAGCTGCTCAAGTCCCGGAGGCCGGGAGGAGGCCAGGGAGAAAATGACAAAATGTGCACTTCAAGGGAACACCCCTAGTGATGTTCTTCCAATAACTAGGTTTCACCTCCTAAAATTTCTACCACCTCCCAATAGCACACAAAGTTACAGATGCATTATACATCCTCATAATTCATTCATGTCATCAGAGCCCTGGTAATCCAGCTACCTCCCAAAGGTCCTACCTCTGAATACAGCCACATGGGAGTTCAATGCATCATTCAGGCATGAATTTATGACTTAGCACGGTGTGGTCAGTACCTATCCCAGGGTCAAATTATTCTGAATCCAGATCTGTTCTCTTCCTCTTCCTCTTCCTTTAAACGGCACACCTAACATTGAACTCTGCGAGCCTTGGAGTTCACACTCACTCAACAGTCTCCATTGACCCTCCACCATGTGCATGGCTGTGTGCTCACCATGAAGACCACACAGACCTGCGTGATACATTGAATCTCTGCCACATAAAAGAATGACAGCCAGGATTTCAGCCTTGAGGGAATGAGACTGAGGCAGGTGATGGGAGAGTTTGTGATACATAGAATTTTAAGTAAACATCTGTTTAATTCTCCATTTATATTTTCTCCACTACCAGAGTCTCTGGAATTCTTTCTTTTTTTGTGGTACTGGGAGTTTAACCTAGGGGGAATTCTACCTCTGAGCTATACCCCCAGCCCGATTTTTTATTCTTTATTTGAAACAGGGTCTCACTAAGTTGTGGAGGGCCTCAGTAAGTAGTTGAGGCTGGCCATGAACCCCGATCTTCCTGTCTCAGCCTCCCAAGTACTGAAATTACAAGCATGCTCCTTGAATTCTGAGTGAGGTGTTGAGGAAGCCTATGTTGACCTTAACAGGAAGAACTAGTCCTGGGTGGAGAGGACTTCATTTTGGTTTCTTGTTCTCCCTTCTCCTTCCTGTTCTCCAAATTCCAATTGGTTTGGGCTTTCCTCTCTTTAAGAGCCTTTCTTTCATTTTTCCATCATCTTGTTTTTCTGTGGTGCATCCTTGGCAATTTTTTCAGGACAATGTTTTGTTCACTAAAGATCCTTTCTGCTGTGTCCACCATGCTGGGTGGCCCTCCAACTATGGGCCTCAAAGGCCTTCGATGGTTTTTTTTATGTGTTCAGGCTAATTATGGAGGCCCCATTGGTCCTTTTATTACACAGGAAGTAGGGAGGTTTTATAGGATTCAGACTCAAGTCAAGTTAAAGATGGACAAAAAACTCACTTGATTAGATTAGAAAAATTCTGAGTTGATGGATGAGAAGATGGGTCAATTTTATATAGATATCTGAGAAGCTGCGAAGGTACTTGATGGGGCTACTGTAAGTGTCCAAATACAGTTGACTGGCTTGTCTGAACCTGTTTCTGTTACAGTCATACCTTAGATGGATACCTACAAGTTGGTGACTCAACACCTAGGAGCCTTAGCAAAAAGGCTCACTTTCCCTGAGGCTCAGTTTCCTCCTTTGGAGAATGAAAACAAGAACACTCAGCTCCCAGTGTGTCCCTGACCTGATCTCTGCCTGGCTTTCCATTCACTCCTACTCTACCACTGTGCTCCTCCCATTCAGATCTCTGGTAGCTCCATCCCTCTATGATCATTGACACCCAAGACCTTGGTTCTTGCTTTTACCTCTGCCTAGAACATGCTTCCCAGAGGACTGGATCCCTCTCCTCTGTCAGAGCTTTCGAGAGCAGGCTGGGTCCTGTTCTCTGTTCATTCTGCCACTCCCCGTCTTTGTTGGAGTGTGTGATGCCTTTTCAGTCCAAGCAATTCCCTGATAGGAAGTACCAGCTGTGTTCTCCTGGGTGTTTGTCATAGCTTTGTGGCATCTTGTTTCCTACAGGACTACTTTCTTTCATATTGAGATGAATTTAGTAGTAAAGAGAACTAGCTCTCTAGTGAGCCAGCCCATGGTGGAACTGCATCTGGTGTACCTGCCAACAGGTGGGGCTGGAGGTAGGTCACTAGGACCATTTTGAAATGCTCCTGTGTGACAGCCCTCAAGGAAGGCCCTGCCTCTCATAGCAAAGTGTCCCCAGTGAAAGTAGACCAGAAATGCCCAGGAATCTTCAGAAGGAAGTCACACCCATGAGGACTTGGGACTGCTGAGGATATCCAAATCAAGTAGGTACAGCAGGTAAGCATTTTCTTTTCCATGTACATGTCTATTATGTCATTTTCTACTGACAAGTCAGTGCATTTGTGTATGGGTTACAGTGTGGTGTTTAGATCCATCTGGACACCATGTGAGGATAACTCTTGCTAATCACCATATCTTTCAGCTAGGTGGGTTATGAGCTGCCATGGTGTGGCATAGACTTACAGAGCTGCAGGTGAGAAGTACTAAAAATTTCTTGGGTTTCTCTGTATGGATTTCTGTCTCCAGGGCACTGCCAGGTGACAGAAAAACACAAAAACACAGGTGTGTTTATCACTGTCTTTCTGTATTTGGATGCACCCTGATAATAATGGCTTCTACATTCTTGGGCTAGACCCCCTGTCATAAGAAAAGGTGATGTGAAGGAAAAATGAAAGGTAAATAAGTCAGAAACTGCTTTTTTTGTGGGTATGGGGATGGAACCCAGGGGCATTCTACCTCTGAGTTACACCTCCTGCCCTATTTTTTATTTTGAAACAGGGTCTCACTGAGTTGCAAAGGGCCTCACTAAGTATCTGAGGCTGTCTGCAAACTGTGATCCTGTAGTCTTAGCCTCCTGAATGCTGGGATTGCAAGCGTGGGCCACCATGCCCAGCTTGCTTTGTATTTTAAGACATCAGAAATGGGCTAAGCACATTCATGGTCCCAAGAGAGTTTCAAGATTTCCCTTTTTACTAGGGTTACCTTTTCCTGATTGATAAAGTTTCTGCATAGTTACAAAAATCAGCTATTTAAGTAGGTCATCAGGAGAGAAAAGATAGTGGAATAGAGGAAGACAGTATGTTTCAGGTGCTCTGAAACTCAGAACCCAACCAGCAGGAAGATTGCTTCTTGCCAAAGCAATAAAAGCAGTCAGAACCTAACAAGAGAACGATCATTGGAACGTGGTGGAATTGAAGGCAGCACAGTGAACAGGGAACTGAAAAGAGCTCTACACATCTCACCTGGTGAGTGGAGAACAGAGGAAGCACCATTGTGATGGGTCAGGCCTGGGACGGCAGCTGCAGGGACCTGACAACTCTCAGAGACCAACTCCAGCAAAGAATCATTAGAATCGTGTTGAACCAGTGACTGCAGAAAACTATCACCAAAAGCAGTCACACTCTCTTCTCCATGCTCGAATACCTCAAGCCCTGACTCCCCAGACTCCCCAGCCAGACCACCAGCAAAATCCTGTGGCTGCAGCTGAACTCATATCTGTCTCCAGGGACTCGAGTAGCACTCATCAAGACTGAGTTAGCAAACATTCCAGTGGGAGCTTGCCCTACATGGCCACAGAAACTTGAGTGGCAGTGAACAAACTTGACAGGTCTGTGAGTTTGCAAATCACCCCTGCAGAGGTGGGGGGTGGAGGCTACAGTTGGGCATAGCAGAAATGTGAATTAGCAGACAGTCTCTAGGAATATTTGGGTAGGAGGGACCTATAGTAATCAATTTGCTGTGCCCCCTGGAGGATACTCAGCAATCCCCACAAGACTGCCAGTTGTGGTGTTTGGGGTGAAATAACTCAGCCAACCAAGCTGCAGGCTTGGAAGACTATAATTTCATGCCTGTGATGTTTGGGTACTACATACACCAAGGTCAGAGGCTAACAAGGTCTCAATTGATCACAGCCACCCAGATGAGCAGTGGTGTCCCTGGCACTGAGTAACTGAGCCTCCCCAACCCCATGTTCAAAGCAGTACAATCTCTTTCTGTGAGCACTTGGGCCCTGAAATCAGGGAGGCCTGGGGTCAGCAGGGATTCACATGATCACGCCTATAGGCTAGAAACTCAACACTCTCCCTACCAGCAGAGTTTGTGCTCCACATGATCACAATCCACAGTCAGCAGATCAGCAGTGGTTTCTCTGGGCAATGAAAGCTCAGTCAGTTGGGCCACAAGCTTAGAGCATAATAATCTCTGGCTCTGCCATAGAGGCCAGAGGTCAGGACTCTTAAAAGTTTTACAAGTTCACAATCAGCAGAACAATGGTAGTGTCTGTGAGGCATTAAATCCCAACCAGCAGGCTGCAGGATCTGAATAGAACATCATAGTCTCTGGCCCTATGGGTTTGGGGCCTGGAGGACAGTGACCTGCAGCCAATTAGAGACTCCTGTTTGCCTTCACTAAGATCTATATCTTGTTAAAGACACTCTAGGGGACAAGCTCAAAAGTATGATCATATGAGACAGATTCATAGAGGCAAATATATATCCTCAGCATAGACTTTATTGCAAAGGGATAACAAATAGATACATGACTCTTACACAAAGAGGAAGAGAAATCCAAGACAACAGAAATACAAACCTGAGATCTCTGAAGACCAGCAAAGAAACAGTAAACTTCCATAAGTCAACAACAAAGGAGATCACCAATACTGAGTTGCAGAAAATACCAGAAGGAGATGTAAGAATTTTGATTTTCAATATGATCAAAGACCTCAGAAATAAAATCAGAGAAATTATACAGGAAATGAAAGACCATGTGAATAAAAAAAATTGAGGTATGAACCAAAAAGAGGCTTTGAGCAAAATGAAGGACTCAATAAATGAATTAAAAACCTCAATACAAACCACCTCTGGTAGGCTAGACTACATGGAAAATAGAGTCTCACTCCTGGAAGACAGCTTATTTAAAACTGACCATACAGTCGACAATTTAGAGATGACAATACAACAACATGGCCAGAACATCCAAGAAATATGGGCTAATATGAAACAACCTAACTTATAGATAATAGGCATAGAAGAAGGCATAGAAGCACAATTCTAAGGTATAAAAAAACCTCTTCAGAGAAATAAGATCGGAGAATTTTCCAAACATAGAAAAAGACTTGGACATCCATGTGCAGGAGACATTCAGAACACCAACAAGATGAGATCAAAGAACTTTCATCTAGAGATGAGAAATGGGCTCATCACCCTCAACAGGAGGATCATAGATTCGAGGCCAGCCTCAGCAACTTAGCAAGAATTTCATCAATTTAGTGAGACCCTGTTTCAAAATATAAATAAACAAATATAATAGGACTGGGGTATAGCTTGAAGATAGAAACTCCTGGGTCCAATCCTCAGTCAAACACACACACACACACACACACACACACACACACACACACACACACACACTCAGATGCAGCCTTAACTTTAACAATGAAAGGAAATTATTATTCCAGAAACATAACATTGTTGGTTGTGTCCCTAAACAATAAAAAATAATAAACATTCTCTGCCAAAATTTGCTTCCGTGTGACTCTCAACTCCTGGTCATGCTTCCACTCTCCGGAATCGACCATTAAGTCTCCTCTTTGGAATGTTGCAGTGAATACCTGGTCTCCTTGTTTCTGCCCCTTTCCTCCTAGAATTAAATGTTTGCCCAGCAGTGAATGGGGACACAAGTATAGTCAGATCAGTTTCCTGCCCAGAACCCTCTAGAGGCTTCACTTCATTTCCAGCATAACAGACGGGGCTCGCATCATGCTAAGCTGGCCCTGCTTTCTTCCCACTCTGCTTTCTATGGCTGGACTTCTGATGCTCTTGGTCTAGCTGTCATGGACTCCTGCTAATTCTCCCCAATTATTATGATTTTGACCATTGGATCTTTTCAGTTAGTTTTTGTGTTTTTTTGAAATACCTCACTAAAGAACTATTTATTTAGTTAGTTACTTATTAATTCTTTTCTTTATCATACTACACAGTGCTGTAGTTCATTCTTATGTATTTTTCACCCAGCCCAATATTTAGCCATTCTTCCAAAACTTTCTGGGTGTTTTTGCATTACTATGAATATATTTGAGCTTAAATCTGTGGTGCAATTGAGGCACCTGGAAAGAATATGATCCTTTGGGGTCTTGACATTGAGATTTGACATTGGCATAGGCAAAGCCAGAAAAGCAGGTCATCTAAGTTTTATTATTTTCCATGTGTTAAATGTGTTTTTTTTTCTGAGTTTTCTACCCAAAACCTTGTGAGTTATGAGGCTTTCCAGGCCAGCTGATGGGAACAGATTTTATCTGTCTAATTCTTCAAAATGTTTTTATCCCCAGACTTAGGGAGTATCATAAATGATAGGAGGGGAGGAATTGGAAATATATTGTTATAATGTCCTTATATTACACTTAAAATTAGTGTAAAATTACCTGGAGTTAGTCTCACTCAGTGCCATAAATAAAAATATTTAAATGTATAAAAATAAGTTGGTATGATAGATCACATGGAATCACAAAAAATTTTAGCCCAAGAGAAGGTAGAAGAGGATAAAGAAATAAAAAAACAGATGGAAAAAATATGAAACAGCAAGATGATAGATATTAATACAACTATATCAATATCTAAATTAATTTTAAATGGTATAAACATGCAAGTTAAAAGACTGAGATTTTCACATTGGATAAAAATGCAAGACCTAATTATGAAGTATCTATAGGAAACCATCTTAAAATATAAAGACATTGCTAGGCATGATGGATTGCACCCATAATCCCAGTACTTGCTCTTCTGAGACAGTAGAATCACAGGTTTGAGACTAGCCTTGGTAATTTATCATGGCTCTCGGCAACTAGTGAGACTATTTCAAAATACAAACAAAAAGGGCTGGGTGTGTAGCTTGGAGGTAGAATGCCCCCAGGTTCAATCTTCAGTACCAAAAATCCATCCATCCATCCATCCATCCATCCATCCATCCATCCATCCTAAGTTAGAAAGTAAAGGAATGGAGAGGTATACTATGCGATAAACAAAAGAAAGATGGAGTATCTCTAGCAATACCAGACAAAGAAGACTGAAAAACAAGGACAATTATCAGGAATGAAGAGGAATGTTCCATCATGTTAAAATGATCAGCTCTCAGCTGGGCGTGATGGCGCACGCTTGTAATCCCCGCGCTTGGGAGGCTGAGACAGGAGGGTCGCACAGGTTCGAAGCCAGCCTCAGCAACTCAGTGAGGCTCTCAGCAACTTAGTGAGACCCTGTTTCCAAATAAACTATAAAATGGGTCTGAGAGTATAGCCTGGAGGTGGAAAAGACCCTGGGTTCCACCCCCAGTACCACAATAAATAAATAAATAAATAAATAAATAAATAAACCATCTTAAATATGTATGTTCCTAGCAATAGACCTTCAAAATAAATGACGCCCAAACTGATTTGACTCAGGGGAGAAGTAGACACATCTCTGATCTGTGTCGACAAATTCAACACTCATCTTCTCATAACTGATATAACAGGTAGACAGAAAATCCAGATTACAGAAGGATACAGGCTATGGAAGACCTGATCAGTACCATAAACCAACCAGATCTCTTGACATCTATACAACACACCACTTGACAGCAAGAATTCCCATTGGACGCTGCAATCCCACTTCTGGAATATACTAGAAAGAGCTGAAAGTAGAGACTTGAAGAGTGACTTGAATACTCATGTTTATAGCCACGGGGAGCTGAGGCTTCCTCAGGGCTAGTCCTATGTGGCTCTTGGTGTCCAATCTATGTCTGCTATGAAGTTTACTGCTTGGACTAGTTGTCCTGGATTCTTCGTGGCAGGAGAGGAAAAGCCAGGTTGGAAGCCTTGCATGGAGAGATACTCTGGATTTTGGGAAGCAGCACCATCACTGCCGGGTGGCCTGCCTGCCCATCTAGCTTGGTTGAGAGCGCCCTCTGGTGTGGCCAGCACAGCACGCTGAGCCTGCACTGGCTGGACAGGAGGAGCCTGCCCACACCTTTCCTGGACTGTGGGCTTTTCTTTCCCTCATCTGGTTTATTTCCAATTTTACGTTCACCCCTTCAGCAATGACCAAACTTTGCAACCATGTCCTCAGGCTCTGGATCCTCAGGGAGATCTACTATGGAGGCACTTGGGATGGCTCTGGAGGGTCTCACCTGGACCCAGGTAAGGAGGCTTTGGGTGGGTCTAGCCAGCCTGTTGGTGAATCAGGCCAGAGAAACTCCCCTTGGGCGTGGTGGAGGCTCACCTGCCTTTGGGGTTTCTCATTCTCCTTCCTCTCAGCCTTTTGACTCCCTGCTGGACACCACCCTCCACCCAGGTTCTGGAAGGTGCTACGAGGCTAAGAAAGTAATGATGCCCTCAGCAAGGGTGCCCAGCTACAGAGCCATGACTGTGGTCCCAAGTGTCTTCCTGCATTTATGGACCTTCCTGTATTTCTCAAACATGTTTGGAATTAAAGAGGACCCTTTCCCTCTGGTGCTTCCCATGATTATCTGATGATGTGGCCAGGTGGAGGCCAGAGCCAGGCCAGAATTGGAGGTCCACTTCTGCCTGTGACTCCCAGGAGGTGTTCTATCATCAGCACCATCTCTCCTGTGCCTGGAAAGGTCTTCATGGATCATTATCATCACCATCATCATCATCATCATCACCATCATCATCATCACCACCATCACCATCACCATCATCATCATCATCACCACCACCATCATCATCACCATCATCATCCTCATCATCACCATCACCATCACCACCACCATCATCATCACCATCATCACCATCACCATCACCACCACCATCATCATCACCATCATCATCACCATCATCACTATCATCATCACCATCACCATCATCATCATCACCATCACCATCACCATCATCACCACCATCACCATCATCATCATCATCACCATCATCATCACCATCATCACCATCACCATCATCATCACGATCACCATCACCATCACCATCATCATCATCACCATCATCATCATCATCACGTTATTTTCAATACAGGGGATTGAACCCAGGGACATTCTATCACTGAGCTACACCCCTGGCACCTCTTATTTTTTTAGAGACAGGCTCTCGCTAAGTTGCAGAGGACCTCACTAAGTTGCTGAGGTTGGCCTGCCACCTGCACTCCTCCTGTTTCAGCCTTCCAAGCACTGAGATTATGGGCATGCATCACTGTGCCCAGTCTTTGCTTTTTTTAAACTGTAAAATGGTATACCATTCATTTCATGCTGATGCCACAACTATTTATTAAAGACATACTGTACCCCAGGCACCAGCCCAACTATTAAGATACACCCACCAACATAATCTGCAAGAAAAACTACCCGCTTGTGTGAGCTTATCACCCAGCAGCCTTGGCTTGGGCAGCCAATAAATAATAAGCATTGTATGTGGGTCGATTATGCTAAATGGTGAGTCACATAGAAAGAAATGGAACATGGGAAGAGGAATGTGGGGCAGGAGGGAAGCACTGGATAGCGCGCCTTGGCCTCACTGAGAAGGTGGTACTCTAACAAAGAGTGACAAAGATCTAGGGGAGAGACTGAGCCATACTGACGTACGGGGCAAGAACCTCCCAGGCAGGAAAAACAGCCCTTGTAATGACCCTGAAATAGGCGCATACTGTTCTGTAACACAATACCAGAGACTGAATAGCTTATAAAGAAAAGGGGTTTATTTGTCCCAGAGGTTTGAAGGGTTAGCAGTTAGAGGTTCAAGGTTAGCAGTTGTATCTGGGGAGGTCTTTATTTTTTCTTCTCTTTTTAAAAGAATTTATTGGTGCCATATAATTAGGTATTGTAGTGGGATTCAAACATATATACACACGTTTCTTGGTGTGGTTCTCTTCTAATCCCACAAAGCTACCCTTCTCCTCCCTCCCCATACATGCTAGTAAGATTATTAGTAGCCAGGCATGGTGGCGCACCCTTGTAATCCCAGCATTCGGGAGGCTGAGACTGGAGGATTGCGGTTTGTGGCCAGCCTCAGCTACTTAGTGAGGCCCTCTGCAACTCAGTGAGACCCTGTTTCAAAATCAAGAATAAAAAATAGGGCAGGGGGTGTTGGTAGAATGCCCCTGGGTTCCATCCCCAAACCCTCAAAAAAATATGATTAGTGATGCCTTCATTTTTGGACATCATATTATTTGGTCTATTTCCTGCCTCAAGTCTCTGTTCCTCCTTCCATGTGCCCCTCCTCCAACCCCTTCCGTTATTCTATTGGTTTCTCTCTTATTATAATGAAGTTCCTTTTGTTTCCTATTTATTCTTATCTTCCACATAGGAGCATATGGTGGAAGACACACAGCCCTTGGCTTTCTGACACCGGCTGGTCTGATTCAACATAACGTTCCTAGTTCCATCCGTTTCCCTACAAGTGACATAATTTTGTTCTTCTATAATTGAGTGAAATCCATGAAGGGTCTAGGCCACATCTCGTTTCCCATTCACCTGTCTATGGATACTGAGGTTTGTTCTAAAATTTGCCTGTTGTGAATTGTGCTTCTAAAAACACGGATATGCATGTATCGCTACAGTACACTGACTTTAACTCTTCTGGAAAGATACCGGGGTGTGGTATAGGTAGGTCACATGGTGGTTCCGTTCTTAGTCTTTTGAGGAACCTCCCTGCTGGTTCACTAGCTTACTATCCCACCAACAATGTCTAAGAGTTTCTCTATTACCCTCCATTCCCACCAGATGTACTGTTGTTTATATCTTTTGCTGATTCTGGTGAGGTCTTTGTTGCTGGTGGGGATTCTAAAGAATCCTAAGGCAACACAGGGTGCTATATAGTAGAAGAGGTATGTACAAGGAACAGGGCCAGCTGGCTTTTGTAACAGGCTCACTCTCAAGATAACCCACTAACTCATTCACCCATGGGTTAGTGGATTAATCTGGTCCTCTGTCTTCATGACATAATCATCTCTTAAAGATCCCATCTGCTCCCGCCTATTTATTTATTTATTTATTTATTTATTTATTTATTTATTTTTGGTTACTGTTTTTCTTTTGTGGTACTGGGGCAGGAACTCAGGGGCATTCGACCTTTGAGCTATGCCCCCAGCACCCCATTTTTTATTTTTATTTTGAAACAGAGTCTCACTGAGTTGCAAAGGGCCTCACTAAGTAGCTGAGGCTGGCTGTGAATTTGCAATCCTCCTGTCTCAGACTCCCAAATGCTGGGATTACAAGCGTGCACCACCACACCCGGCTGGCCACTGGTTTTTGAACCCAGGAGTGTTCTACCTATGAGCTGCACCTCAGCCCCTCTTTTTAAAATTTTATTTTGAAACAAGATCTTGTTTAATTGCTGAAGGTCTAAGTTACCGAGGTTGGCCTCAAACCTGCCATCCTCCTATCTCAGCCTTCCAAGTACTGGGATTATAGACATGCACCATCACGCCCGGCTGGTCCCACCTATTAATGAAGATTCAACTTAAACTTGATTTTTGGTGGAGACATTCAAACCATAGGGATACAATGGGAATTAAGCAATAGTAATCAGTAAGTCAAGCCTAAGATCCATATTTAAGGGAAATAATTGTTGGTGGGGTCTGTTTGAAGATGGGTCAGTATGAAATTGAAATCTTTCTCATGTATATGGAAGCTAAGGAGAAAATAGAAAGCAAAATGTCTTCAGATAAATGAGAAGAGAGCAGTGGAATAGTGGAAGGGCCTGGGGAAAGGAGAAAGGGAGTTAGAAAAGGAGGCATGAGGCAAGAAACACGTTAGATAATGTTGTGTCCGTATGTGAAGGGATCACTGCCAATCTCATGACATGCACAGGGAGGGGGAAGGAGCCGGCACGGGGACGCACCGCGTGTGTGGTGCGCATGTGTGCTGGCATCGCTGACACCCTCACCATAATGCAGAATCACAAGGCACCAAGAAAAGTATGAAAATATAAATGCTCTACACAGAGATAGTTCTGTGGAAACAATCACAACATGTGCAACATGTTTTGCATGCAATAAATATCGTTAAATAAGGGAGGAGAGAGAGAGAAGAATTGAAAAGAAAACCCACGTGGTCATCATTTTGTCTTATTTTCAAATGTAGAGAATTTTTCTTAACAAAGGTTGGCTTTATTTTTCTCACTTTCTTCTTGGCTCACTCACGTACTCCTCCGTTTATCCTGTATTATATTTATTTTTTCTAATGATATGTGTCACATCAGCAGCATTATATGATGCAATGAGTTATTTCCTTTTTTGCACAATTGATATTTTCACGTATTCTTGAGTGCTTTGGGGACTCATATGTCTGAATACCATTTCTTTAAAATTTGTGCTTTAACAATAAATAGTCATCAACAGTAGTCAAAGCATAATTAGATGATGTTATGCACTGCACTTTTTCTTTAATTCAGATTCATCACAGAGTTCATGGAGGCATTAAACGTGTATTGATTTTCTTTGTCCATTCATCTATTGATGGATACCTAGGTTGCTTCCATAATTTGGATATCATGAATTGAGAATTGACAAAGGAAACAGTTTACATATTTCTGTGTCTATACATAAAGGTGTCGTTGCCAATCTCACAAACATGTATTGGCAGGGGAGCAGGAAGGATCCAGATGGAAGGACACAAAGTGTGGTGTTTCACTTTGAACCTCTCAATGATTTACAATTTATGATTAATTTATGATTGATTTATGATTCTACTATTTATTTATTTATTTATTTTTGGTGGTACTGGGGTTCCTGGAAGCCCTTCTACCTCCGGGCTACACTCCCAGACCTATTTTATACTTTTTTATTTGGAAACAGAGTCTCTTAAGCCAGCGCGGCTGGCTTCGAACCTGTGTGATCCTCCTGTCTCCGCCTCCTAAGCGCGGGGATTACAAGCGTGCCCACCACGCCCGGCTGATTCTACTATTTATGATTTGCAATTTACATTGCGCCAAAGTATATTAAAAATAGAAGTGTATTAATTGTTTCACAATCAGATAGTATTTTATCATTCGGTATTTTGGAAAGATCAATGTCAAGATTATAGATGCTTGTCACAACCTGTGGGCTCAACAGCAAAAACAAACAAAACACCACGATACGAAGGGCCAGGAATATGGATGGGTAAAAAAAATGGAAGAGTTGAAGTTATATGATAAAATACCACAGAACGGCTCAGACTTCTGGTGTCCTTATTCATGTTTGGTATGTAAAGACGTTCTGTTATTTTGCTCCATGAAAAAATCAGGTTGGAAAGAGTATGGTTTCTTTGACGCTGCAGTCTGCAAAGCCATCTATAGCTAGGAAAGCGTGTCGTCATTGATTTCTTGACCGTGCGTTCACAGAAGACACTGAAGTGTTCTTGTGTTTCTTTCTGCTCTTCTAGTTTTTCCAGTTTTTCTACAATGAGCCTGTAGCCTACACATCCCTGAGCAGGACATCTCCAGTGAACATCTCCCATCGGCCTGACAAACGCAGGCAGGAAGGAAGGAAAGGAGGAAGAGGAAGAGGGCTCTTCTAAAAGCTGGCTTCCTCGGGCTGCTGTCGGGTGCCCTTGGAGAGCCGGGCAGCCCGAAGGAAGCTGCTGAGAATTTCTCCCGGGTAATTATCTCCAGAAACACCCTTTCCTGGGAGGTCAGGAGTGACAGGTGTCTCTGGAGGCTCAGGGTTGTGTGAAATCACTTGGAAAACCTTACTCCTCCCTAGGATGCCGGTTTCAGGGCTCCTCCCAGAAAACCGGGAGGAGCACATAATCAACTACGTATTTAAGAGGCCGAGGCATTCTTGGGGGAAACAGGCAGACACCACGCAGGCTCCTGCCAGGAGAAAGGAACTTTCTGAGGTATTCTTTGGGGGTGCTGGCGGGACTGGGGCTCTCTTTTTATTTATTTTTATTGGTGCATTGTCTTCATACATCTTAATGGGATGCAAGATGGTGGAGACATCCATGGACACATCGCCCAGTTAGCCCTTACCCAGTTCCCACCCCATTCCCAGGGAAGTCTAGATGAAGAAGATTCTACAGAGGAGCAAATAGGTGGCGTAACTGAGGGGATGGGAAGAGGGGAGAAGAGGGAAATTCTCTACTGCACATGATGTACTTTAACAAACATCACTGTCAGTCACCGGGCTCTCTCTTGATCCTCCACCCAGAACCCCTTCGTGCTGCGGCGGTGGCTCAGGGGCTGAGAGACTCAGCAGCCCGCTGGCTGCCCAGGCTGCTGACCGCTCAGCTTTTGACTCTACCTAAAAGGTTCTGCTGTTTGTTTCACACGGGGGAGTCTACACACGGTGGGGCACAAGATGGTCTTGAGCGGGGCGCTGTGTTTCCGGTGAGTATCCAACGTGGCGGTGTCCTGGGTGAAAGTAAGCTCTGGGTGGACCTGTGGCCCAACCCTGTGAGTAGATGTCGGAGCTGCACTTGTCCCACTGGGGGCTCTCGCGGGTGGGGCCGGCCGCTGGGGAGAGGAGACCCACACCCTGCTGTCCTTAGAACGCCTCCAGGTTGAGGGGGGACTCGGGCAGCTCGCTCCGCAGATGCTAAGTGGGACGAGCACCCACCCTGGCCAGAGCCGCAGCCTGGTCCACCCACAGCAAGCGACCCTGGGGATCAGGACCCCCGGCCGCAGGGTTCTGCTGGTGCTTCCTACAACGACGGGGCATTGCTGCCATCCCAGACCCTGTGGCCCCTCCTCCCTGCAGGTGATTGGGGGAAAAGAGAAAACCTTCTGTCAGTCTGTCCGCTAGTATGCACTGAGCCAGGAGTTCTGCTGCCCCGGACTGCACAGTGCGGATGAGAATCTTTTCTCTCACTGAACTTAGTCGAGTGATCTGGGCTCCTCCGTATCTGAGGTCTCGCTTCCACAGATCCAGCCAACTGTGGGTTGAAAGCATGCATTTTAAAAGTGCATCTGTAACAAACACATGCAGACTGTTTATCTTGTTATTTTTTTGGGGGAAAAGCATCTGTAATGAACACATGCAGATGGTGTTTCTTGTCATTATTCCCTGACAGTAGCCATCTTCACGGCATTTACATAGTATTAGGCATTTTATTTATTTATTTATTTATTTATTTATTTATTTATTTATTTATTATTTGTTTATTTTGCGGTGCTGGGGATGGAACCCAGGACATTCTACCTCCGAGCTACACCCCCAGCCCTATTTTTTATTCTTTTTTTAAAATTTTATTTCAGTTCTGGGGATGGAACCCAAAGGCATTCTACCTCCGAGCTATACCCCTTGCCCTACTTTTTATTCTTTGTTTTAAAACAGGGTCTCACTGAGTTGCAGAGGGCCTCACGAAGTAGCTGAGGCTGTCTGAGAACCGCGATTCTCCTGTCTCAGCCTCCCGAATGCTGGGATCACAAGCGTGCCCACCACGCCTGGTTTGCGTTAAGCATTTTAACTCATCGAGAGATGACTTGAAGGATACTACTACATACTGCACCAGTTTATAAGAGGAATTCGGGCACCTGTGAACTCGGGTGTCCCTGGCCCTCATGGACACCGAGGGACAACTGTATGCAGAGTGCTTTTTTTTTTTTGGTGGTACTGGGGTTCCTGGAAGCCCTTCTACCTCTGGGCTGCACTCCCAGACCTATTTTTACATTTTTATTTGGAAACAGGGTCTCCTAAGCCAGCGCGCGCGGCTGGCTTCGAACCTGCGCGATCCTCCTGTCTCTGCCTCCCAAGCGCGGGGATTACAAGCATGCGCCACCACGCCCGGCTGCATAGTGCTTTTTAACAGTGTGTTGTATGACACTTGATCCCATGAGAGTCTGTACGATCAAGCTCTCTCACCAGGTGAACATGGCTGCTCCCGTGTCCTCTTGCCAGAGGGCCGGAGTGGCTTGAGCAGACCTGTGACCGTGAGTCTCCCGAGTAATTCACTTGCCAAATCCCGGGGCCAGCCATCCAACCAGTGTGTGTGTCATCGTGAACTTCCCCCACCCCATGAAACATCTTAGAAACCCACCTTAGGATGTCAGAAACTAACTGAGGTCAAACACGAGAAACAACTGAAAAAATAAAACGACTTCACATGCAGAGGAGCACTCACTCAGATGGAAGGAGAAGGGCCCGGAGGTCTCAGTACTCACTGAAGACCCCAGGTTTAACCAGGAGGCAGCCTGGGTACTGTCTAACCCGCCCTTAGTTTAGCTACAAGGAGACTCAATGCAGATGGGGTGAGTGGACTTTCCCCCTTGGCTTAGCCGCAGGGAGGGCAGAGCCCAGGGTTCCCGCGCACCATCATTTCTCTTCCAACAATGCGCACGGATTGGCTGGGATGGAAACGGTTGAACAGGGTGAAGGAGCAAGCCCTAGTCCTGGTGGGAGGCCGGGGGGCATCTGTTTCTGGGGCTTGAGCCAGCCAGGCCTGGGGGGAGGTTTGAGCTGTTGCGTCCGGTGCAATGGGAGATGGGACAAGAGGCCTCATTCGGGGACGCCCTCTGCAGCCAGGGCCAGTTGGAGGCCCGGCCTCCCCTAACAGAACCTCCTGCCATCCTTTTGTTTCAGAATGAAGGATTCAGCCTTGAAGGTGCTTTATCTGCACAATAACCAGCTTCTAGCCGGAGGGCTGCACCCAGGGAAGGTCATTAAAGGTTGGTGTGAAGCGCGGCCTGAGGATCCCCAGGCCTCTGTGCCCTGTGGGGGGAGGGGCCTGGGGAGGTCTCCAGCAGTCCCCGAAATCAGCCCAGGTCTGCAGACCCCAGGCCCACCCCCTCCAGAGACTGCTAGCAAAGGGAAGCCCCTGAGCCTCTGAGCGGAGCGGGGATGTTCTCTGGGGACAAGTGGCTTGTCATTCCCTCCAGGCAGACTAGGTCCACTATCGCACTGTCCTGGCAGCAAGGGAGAAAACGACTGTATTTTCCCATGGGGTGGGTGCCTGCCTCTTTACCCAGGCCCCCTCTGCTCCTGATCCTCAGCCACCCGCAGTGGTGGGTCCCAGACAGCAGGTGGCGCTGTCTACCCTCTGTGCCCTAAGTGGGATTACAGCTCATTCTACACAGTGTACACCTGCTCACCTGGGCACCGGAGCCAGGCAGATCCCCCTCCTGTGTGTGTGTGTGTGTGTGTGCGTGTGTGTGTGTGTGTGCTGGGCTGTGAGTATGAGCATTAAGTGTAAGTATGAGCTAGTATGTACATGTGTGTGCATTCTGGTTATGTGTGCATGTACACGTGAATGCGTATACACATGGATCATGCATATGTGTGTGCACTGTGTAATGTGTGTGTGCGTGCATGCATGTCTCTGTATGGGTGTGTGGGGTGGTGGCGGGGAGGTGCAGAGAAGAATAAGACCCTCTCTGCTTGCAGGAATCTCTCAGGGTATCTGGATGCAGAGACACCTGCCTCTAGCCCCAGTACTTGGGAAGCTGAGGCAGGAGGATTGCAGGTTCCAGGCCAGGCTCCGCAACTTAGTGAGGCCCTCAGCAACTTAGCAAGACTCGGTTTCAAAACAAAACAAAAAATAATTAAAATGTGTTGAGGGTGTAGCTCTGAGGTTAGATGCCAGTGGGTTCAATCCCTAGGATCAGATAAACAATAAAAAGAAAGCTCAAAGAGGCAGAGGTGCTCAAACAGCTATAATGGGAGGCCTTCTGACAGGTTTCAGGAGAGTGGCCTGGGAGCAAGGGCATTAAAGGAGGTGGCTGAGAGGTGGCCTGCTGGGGTTTAGAAAAGACTTGAAGACTTGGAGAAGAGGCTCTGTGGCTCCATGCCCACTCTGGGCCAGCTGGCAGGACCAGCCCTCCCGTGGGACATCTGCTAAAATGCCTTCTGCCCAGCTCGGGGGCACGATCCTTTACCACTGGGGCGAGCGGGCAGAGGGCAGCCGAGGTCCCTGCGCCTCATCTCTTTCCTGTAGGCGAGGAGATCAGCGTTGTCCCCAATCGGTCGTTGGACGCCAGGCTATCCCCAGTCATCCTGGGCGTCCAGGGAGGGACGCAGTGCCTGTCCTGTGGGACAGAGGAGGAGCCAGTTCTGAAACTAGAGGTGAGTCCTGCCCGGGCATCCTGGCCGCGTGCAAACGAGGCCAACTTACCCTGGGCAAACTGAAGCTGGGCGTTTCGCCTCTCAGTGCCCTGAGCGGCGGGGATCCATCCTGGAGCCTCCCCTAGGCCCCGCCCTCGCCTCAGGCTCCGCCCTACCATCACCCAGGCCCCACCCCTGGCTCAGGCCCCGCCCCAGGCCCCGCCCCCGCCCGAGGCCCCGCCCTCAGTCGCCCCGCTCCGGTGCTGGCAGCCCGTGAACATCATGGCGCTGTACCTCGGGGCCGAGGAGTCCAAGAGCTTCACCTTCTACCGGCGGGACCTGGGGCTCACCTCCAGCTTCGAGGCGGCCGCCTACCCAGGCTGGTTCCTGTGCACCGCGCCCGAGGCCGACCAGCCGCTCAGGCTCGCGCGGGTCCCCGAGCAGGCCTCCTGGGACGCGCCCATCGTGGACTTCTACTTCGAGCAGTGCGACTAGGACGGTCCGCCGGGGTCTGCCGGGCAGCGGGGGTGCACGGGGCCGTGGCGGGGTCCCCGCACACGCCCTGCCCTCGGAGCTCCTGTTCCCGACTCACAGGACACACAGCCCCTCTCTCTTCTCCAGGTCCCAGTTTGGGTAAAATTTTCCCAGATTTGGGGCCCAGTGTACATTTTGCTTTCCCATTGGGTGTTACTACCAGTATGGAATCGTGTAGAAACCACAAAGGATACACTGGGAGCAACCTGGAGTTCCCTCCCCTCCTTCCTTCTTTCCTTCCCTCCTCTTCCCTCTCCCTTTCTTTCTTTTTCTCTTTCTGGATTGAACGGCGGGAGGGGGTCACCACTGAGCTAAAACCTCAGCTCTTTTTATTTCTGATTTTGAAACAGGGTTTTGCTGAGTTGCTGTGGGTCTCAGTAAGTTGCTGAGGCTGGCCTTGAACCTGCCTTCCTCCTGTCTCAGCCTCCTAAGTACCAGGATTACAGGGATGCACCTCTGTGCCCTGCTGCAACATAGAATTTCTAAGTGTGTGGATAGGGAGGTGGTAGGAATCTGGCAATCTCAACGGTATCCGGCCCAGTGCCCTGGTTGCCACTGGAGGCCCTGTCCTTCCCCGCTGTGCAGGAGAGGGAGGTAGAGTCAGGGACCAAGGCCCTCTGGTGGCCCGGCCCCTCCGTCTCCCCTACTCCTGCTGCGACATGGGCTGATCGTCCATCTCTGCCCCCATCCTGGGTCCCTGGGCCAGAGAGGGTGGTGCTGTCATCTCAGAAGACGCAAGAAACCGGGTGCAGAGGGGACCTCAGCTGCTGGTCTCTGTCACCTGGAAGGACGTGTGGGATACACCTAAGAAAGCACATCACAGAGCAATAGATCTTGAACTTTCATTTTAATTTAAAAAATCGATGTGTGTATTTCTGCATTAAAAGAAATCTGGAAGCCTTTCCATCAGCTGTAGCGAGGTCCTGGTGGTGACACTATAGGCGACTTTCCTTTCTGTCCTTCCTATTTACCCGTATTTCTTAGTTTTTCTATAATGAAGTTGGATTGCGTATGTCATAATAAGAAAAGAAATTCATTCTGACTGTGCTCAGCCTCCACTTCCCGGAGTTCCCGGCATTCCAAGGTGTGGGGTCCAGCTCCCAAGGGGGCTGCAGGGTAGGCTGGCTTGGGTCCTCCCCAGAACCTCAGACTGTGACCTTCCTTGGAGACAGGGCCTTTTGCAGCGCAGGGCCATGCTGGATTAGGAGTTGCTAAATCTGTACGACTAGTGTCCCTTTAAGAAGAGGCAGAGGAGGCAGAGGGAGGGAGGCTATAGAGGCTGAGGCAGAGGCTGGACTGATGCTACCCTGAGCTAAGGAACAAACACCAAGGATTGTGGGGCCTCCAGGAGCCGGGAGGAGCCTGCAGCTGCAGGGGGACACGGTCCTGCCAATGCCTGATTGCTGATGTCTAGCCTCCTGAATTGGGAGAATAAGTTGCCGTTGTTTTAAGGCACTAAGTGTGTGGTACCTGGCCATGACAGCTCTAAGGAGGGTATGAAGCTGCAAAGGATCCCACCTCCTGGGGGTCACACCTTGTATGAAATCTCCCCACACTGGACCAGTGAGATAGAGTCAGAGCGATGGCGTGACACTCCCAAGAAACACCGTGGCTTCCATCCCGAGAGCTCTCTCCTCCCGCCCTATCAGGACCTCAGTGACCTCAGCTCAACTGAAAACTTGTCTGCAGTCGAACCCAGCCAGGCTGCTCAGACTCCTGCCCCTCCAGAAATCAAGCGAGCTAATCGGCGGGCGTTGTTGCTAGGTCCTGGAGTAACTCCTTGTGCAGCAATAGATAATTGATACCCATGGAAATAGAAATCAATGCACCTATTTTATTATGATTGAAGTATTGGCCAATCTTTTTCTTCTCAGAATGAACAGTGGCCCTTCCTTGACCTAAATATTCTATTTAAAAGCTGACCATGCTAAGTTGCATGGTTTAGACCATCCTTGATTACCTGTCTACCTCTCATCCTATGTGCTAGGGTCTGTCTCCAGTGTCTGTCCTCTCAAACCCCAAGGGCCCAGAGCAGAAGACAGAGGAGGGGTCCATACCTGAGCCGCAGGCATTCCACCTGCAGCTCACCTGCTGGACCAGCCTGGCAGGTTCAGAGTCTGCAGTGAGGAGCAAGGAGGAGGCCAGGACAGGAGTGGCCTCCATGGGTCTCAAGAGCTCCTGCCCAGATGTGGCCGAGGTCCTTGGGCAAAAGGCTCCTACCACACGGTGCTCAAGGGCTGATGAGAACTCGGGCCCCAGGTGTAAGGCTACATTTCTGTGTGCTCTGTTCACACACTCTCTACCCAAGGGCCTAGACACAGTGTCGTGGGGATCTTCATCCATTCACCTCTGCCTAGAGAAGCCGCTCATCTTTTAATACCCAGCTATGATGTCACCTCCTCCAAGAATCCTTTGCTGAACTGAGCCTGGGTCGCCTGCTTTGGCGATGCTTTGTGTGCATCTTGTGATGAGTTGGCTCAGAATCTGTGGCCCCCAGGATGACCTGAAGGCTAGGGCTGCACCAGCTTGCTTCTGAGCACCTCAGATAACGCCTGGCAGACCTTTGGAACCTAGAGAATACGGAATGCAGAAACTGGCTCTCCGCCCTGGAACATTCTCTCCCTCTCCTCCACCCGTCTAAGCCTTTGAGCGGGCGGCTCAAATTTGACCTCATTCTTAAAGACTTTTTCAGCCTGAAGTGATTGCTTCACCATTTGGGGGATGACAGAATTCAAAAGGGCTTTAGCTTCCACGAACTGACCCAAGTCATCAGGGATGAGAAGAACATCCAATCCTTTCTTTGGGACTATGTGGCGGGGGAACCCTGACCTCATGGTTGTTCAAGGAAAAAAGGCCTAGGAGTTTTAGATTTTCTGCAATTTTTGTGTAAACCAAAGTACTGGACCTATTATTACAGAGATGCAATACCCACATCATGTAAGGTTTATGCTGTTTGTAGACAGCAACGATCAGAGAGGTTCCCACGGGCAGTTTGTAAAGGGGAGAGGTGAAAGGGGCTGAGGGTCTTTACACTGAGGAAGCAATTCAAAGGGAACCCATTTCTCATACTCAGAGGTCTGCTACGTACAAGAGTATACTTGTTCTGGCTGAGTTTGGTGGCACACACCTATAATCTCAGCACTTGGGAGGCTGAGGCAGGAGGATCACAGGTTGAAGGTCAGCCTCAGCGACTTAGCAAGACCCTGTTTCAAAAAAAAAAAAGCCCCATGTATGTATGTATGTATGTATGTATGTATGGATGTATGAATGGATGATGGATGATGGATGATGGATTGGTGACTGGTTAGATGAATGGATGATTAGAAGAACAGATGGAATAGATGGATGGATGGAGGCATGGGAGGATGGAGGCATGGGTGGTGTAGCTTAGAGGTAGATTGCTCTTGGGTTCAATCCCTAGTATCAGAGAAAAAAAGCTTGCTCTGTAATTCCTGTAAACACAAATATAATGAATAGGTGGCAATTATGTAGAGACTGTTTTTTTCCTGAGTGGCCCCAGAATCTAAGCAACAAAGACCACAAACACTGATAGTTCTTCTTCCTGAGGCTGTACGGTCCCTTGGAAGTGCTGAGAAAAAGCCTGATTGATCTGTTTTTCAAGAATGCCATAGCACAAGCCAGGCATGGTGACACAGGCCTGGAATCCCAGTACTCGGGAGGCTGAGACAGGAGGACTGCAGGTTCAAGGCCAGCCTTAGAAATTTAGTGAGACCTTTGACAACTTAGAGGAATATTATTTCCAAATAACATAAAAAGGGCTGGGGTTGTAGTTTAGAAGTAGAATGCCCTGGGCTCAATTCCCAGCAAACAGCAGCAATAACAATAATAATAACAATAATGACAAACTATGGCACAGATGCCCCTGTTTGGAGGGAGACTAGGATGTCATGTCTAATATCATTTCAGTTCTAAGGGCTGATGTGCCTAAGGAGTTTTTTGGCCACTATTATCTCCAACATACCCTTGGCCCACAGTTTAGAGAGTCTTGTCCTTTAAATTATCTTTCAAGTTCACAACTTAGCCCCAGCTGAACTGTAAAGCTACTTAACATCGGGGTCTGGGTTCATGTGTGTCTTTGTCGCACAATAGTGTAAATACTTAGTGAGGACTCATCGATGGCTGATATAACACCTGACATTTCAGCCCTCCCCACAGAGGGGTGAGAGGTTGGGAGAAGGGGCGAAGGATGAGCATGGCCTTAGGAAGCAAACATCTGGTCTCACTCCTGCCCATCTTTCTCATTTCTCATCCTGCAATCACCTTGGTCTCAGACTGATCCCTCCTGCTTTCTCATCAAGCTCTTTGTGGAACTTTGCAAATGATCTGAGAGGGAGAACTGTAAGAAGGCTGTTGGTCTCCAGGAAGCATTCTCCTTAAGCTTCTCTGCCCTTTGTGATAGATGGCTGGGTGGGTGGATCAATAGAAGATGGGTGGGTAATTAGATGGATGATTGGATGGATGGGTAAGGGGATGGATGGATGGATGGATGCATGGATGGATGATGGATAGAGGATTGGTGATTGGTTAGATGAATGGATGATTAGAAGGACAGATGGAATAGATGAAAGGATGGAGGCATGGGAGGATGGTTGGGTGGGTGACTGGATGGATGGATGATTAGATGGGTGGATGTTTGGATGATTAAATGAATGATTTTTGGGTGGTTGATTTGGTGTATTGATGATTAGATGGGTGGGTGGATGGACAGGTGGGTGGATGGACAGACTGAGTTAAGCAATGTCAGTCAGAGAACCAAGTGTGCATTAACTCTTCCCGGCTCACCCTGTCATATTTCTTGTAGTACAAGACATGGGGCACCTGCCAGCCCCAGGGTGAATATAAGGACAGTCTTCTGCATCTGGGTTTCTTTAGATGTTCTGTGTCATCAAGCCAGTAGCAACTAATTAAACCTGTTGAAAATCAGAGGCTCCCCTCTCACCTTCCCAAACAGGGCCACACTCGCGATGCCCCAGGCTCGCGATGCCCCAGGCTCGCGATGCCCCAGGCTCGCGATGCCCCAGGCTCGCGATGCCCCAGGCTCGCTCTCACTCTGGTCCTCTGGCCATGACCTGACTTTTAGCTCCGGAAGCGGTTCTTTCCTTGGCCCCTTCAGGAATTCTCTTTCCTGCTTCCACCACCTCTCTAAGCTCAGATGGAGCCCCCTGGAGGATCAGAGATGCCTGACCCCACACTGTTTACCTGGGTGCTGAACCACTAATAACACAGTCAATGACAGAACAGAGAGCAAAGCTCAGCGCCCAGACTCTGCCAAGGCTTTGGGGGTGACTCGCTGCCCCTTCAACAAACATTCATTAATCTCCCCACCTTCTTATTATCCACACTGTCAAAGATGTTGTGAAATCTCTGGGCTCTTCTTCCTCCCTGTCCTGGGCCAATCACAGAGATTGTTGTAGGTCTGACCCACCCTGACCGGACCTTATAAACAGCACCAATGCCCTGGAGAAGTCAGTTGGAGGTTCCAGGGTTCCCAGCACCAGGATCTGCAGGTTAGTGGTGGACAGGTAGTCGTCTTTCCTTTTTCTCTTTCTCTCTTCCATCAGTGTCTCTGAAATGGCCCATTCTTAACTGCACCTGCAAGCTGTCTAGTTAACAAGAATCCCCATCACAGAGCCAGGTAGAATGCTCAGTAAATCCAGGAACACATGGTGGGATCTGAGGAGAGTGTGGGTTAAATCCTATCAAGACTTTTTAAATGTTTTGAAGCACAGATTTTAGAACATAATCTAGGAAGAAGGACTGTCGGCTGGGAGAGTTCAGACAGTGCTTGGGGAAGATTGGCGTTTTCTCAAAGATGTCCAATGTCGTCTTCAGAGACCAGAGGAACGCCAGCAGGGTTCCAGTGTCCCGGCCACTCCCTGTTCAGCAAACGCAGGGAAACTTTATCCATGACTCTCATTTGGTTCCGGCGTAAAATCTTATTGTGAAACTTAGAAAGGTTTTGTAAACAAAACGACTTTGTCCAACCTCTCATTCCAAGGAAGATAAATCAGAGATCTTGCGATGGGACACAGCAAGACAGCTGGCTAGGGCGAGGACCAGCCTCCCCGTGCAGGGCCTGCCGCGTGTGCTCACCTGTTAAGTACCTATGGAGAGAGCTTCAGTGAGCTATGTGCCGTGCTCTGTGACCTCAACATCCTACCAGCTTTTATGAGAAAAACAAATGTCTTAATGTGCAACAGTAACCCATGCAGTAAAACTTTATAGGCCTTCAGAGCAGGGTTAACAATAGCTAAGGAAGGATTCATTAGACACTGAGTCATGAAGCATAGATAGTCTGACCTAGAAAGAACCTTAACAAATCCCATGGCGTCAGAAACCTTGGACCTGAGTGAGGACTGGCAGTCAAGTGATATGACCCTGTATGTCTGAGCTCTTACTCTGAGCTAATAATACATTGGACAGAGTAGATACTGACCCTCTATGTACTGACACAGTACTCAGTGATCTTGATACAGAAATATCTGAATGAACAGCAGAGAGGAGGGGTAACAAAAAAAAAAGTTAGGCAGGTCCAGCGGTGCGAACCTATAATCTCAGTACGTGGGAGGCCAAGACAGGAGGGTTGCAGGTTTGAGGCAAGCCTCTGTAATTTAGTAAGACTCTCAACAACTTAGCAGGACCCTGTTTCAAAATAAAAGATGATAAGGGCTGGGGGTGTAATTCAAAGGTAGAATGCCCCCGGGTTCTATCCCCAGGACCCAAAAGAGAAGCTTCACCTAACATTCCCATGGGGTCTGAAAGCCTGAAGTGTGAGGAAGCATGTCCCGTATCTGCCCAGCTCGCCGTCTTGGTGGGAAGCTTTTGCTTTTCACACGCGGGGCATTTGAAGACAGCGCGCGTTGCTTAACGGCTGCACAGTGTACAGTGCACCACTGTTTGTTTATCTGGTTCCCCAGCGGACATCGATTGCTGCGATAAATTTCCAGTATGGACATTTATGGAATGCGTTACCAGAGGACTATATGTATTTACAATTGATAGCATTACCAAGCTGATCAGAGGAGGTTCCGCCTCCACCGACTCCATTATACATGTGTGTGTGTGTGTGTGTGTGTGTGTGTGTGTGTGTGTGTGTGTGTTTACTGGGGATTGAACCCAGGAGCGTTCTACCAGGGGTGTGGCTCTACTGAGCTGCACCGCCAGTCCTTTTCATTTTTATTTTGAAATAGGGTCTTGCTATGTTGCTGAGGGGCTACGTTACCTTGTACTGTTACTAGACTTGTGATACCCGGGCCTGAGCCTCTCAGATACTGGGATCACAGGCATGTGCTACCATGGTTGGCTAGAAGTTATAATTCTAAAGATATACTAACTAGAATTTGGGGTATAGGTGAAAGAGTAACTCCTAATAATTTATTAGGGTAAAGATTCTTAGAGATAATACTGATTATAATAAGCACACTAACAAAGCCTAGTTTTAAAAGGCAGGTGTTTGAAATTCTTTGTTATGTGAATTTTATTTATTTATTTTTGTGGTACTGGGGGTGGATCCCAGAGGCTTTCTACCTCTGGGCTGTACTCCCAGCCCCATTTTATATTTTATTTGGAAACAGGGTCTCACCAAGTTGCTGAGAGCCTCACTAAGTAGCTGAGGCTGGTTTCGAACCTGCGCGATCCTCCTGTCTCAGCCTCCCGAGCGCGGGGATTACAAGTGTGCGCCACCACGCCCGGCTGTATGTGAATTTTTCCTCTAGTAGGCTACTACCACTTTATAACTGTGTGTGTGTGTGCATGTATGTGGTACTGGGGGTTGAACCCAGATACATTCCACCTCTATTTTATTTTTTAGTTTGAAATAGGTTCTCACTAAGTTGCTGATTGTCCTCAAAACTGATTTTCCTGTCTCGGGCTCTCAATCTGGAATTTCAGGTGTGCGCCACTGTGCCCGGTTACTATTTAACTTTTGACATTGATGAAACTTCCAGGGCTTTCCATGAAGTCTTCCCTTCTATGCTGTTGTTTTGCTACCATTTCTGCTTTGAGTTCCTTTGTCTTATATCTCTCAGCCATTAAGGCAAGCCCCTCTGAAATCCTCTGAAATTGTTAAATGTGTTCTTAGGACTCTGGATTCTAGCTGTCCCATGATATGATAACATGCTCTCAAATCATCTCAGAGACTCTGCGCGTGACAATTACATGACAATCACACATCTTTCAAAGAGTGAACGTGCCTGCCTATTGACCCCAAATCCCCGAGACCAAGACAGTGGCCGCAGCTATAGAAACCCGTGAAAGGTCACCGTGCGTGACACGACACACACGTGTTGAAGCTTGTCTTGTGACTGCCAGGATTCAGGACAGCCCCAGGAGGGAGGATGGCCAAGGGGACCCGACACAGAGGGAAGGAGTGTCGTGGAGGGACCCGGCCTCCGTCAAGTGCCCCATGGAGGCAGGCAGTGGTCCAACAGAAAAGGGGTGTAGAGTCTTTTATATCCAATCCATGGAAGTAAGATTGGTTTCCGAGAGAGCAGGCCCCACATAGATAACGTGTAGTAGGACAGGAGGAGGAGCGAGAGCAGCTGTGGTCTGCAGGAGGACGTGGATGGAGCTCAGCGCCACTTGTGCTATTTGATCCAGAACAGAACTGGGCAGGCCTGAGAAAGCCAGAGAAGGAAGAGGGAGAAGAGGTGGATATAGGTCCAAGTCTAGTGAAAAGTTCTTTGGTCCCCAGAGAAGAGGGAAAGCGTCAGGGTTGGGCTGCGTGGCTCATCGGGAGGACCTGGCCGAGGCTGCACACCAGCACCCGCTGTCTGCTGGCCGTGAAGCCAGCGGCTGGGTCCTACCCGCTCCATCACCGTGGAGCACTGATGTGGAGTCTGCGGCAGAGAGGCTGGAAGTAGAGGCCCTGCTGATGGGAAGGTTACGAGTCCAGCAGAGCCGGCTGGACCGGGCCCCACTGGATTCGCACCTGCTCTTGGAGCTGCTGTTGACCAGCGGCAGCTGTCGACACAGGGCCCCCAACTTGATTTGCCTGCCCGTCCGCACTTCTGTTTCCACAATGGAAAGAGCCCCAGTAACGTGGCCGAGAGGGAGCCCGCCGCCCAGAGGGCTTGCGTGTGGCCACGCTGCTGCTGGGTGACCTGTAGGGGGACCGGCCAGGACTTCGTAGCTCAAAGTGTGGCCCAGGGGCCAGCAGCCTTAGCATCACCTGCTGCTGTGTTTGAGATCCAGGGTCTCAGGCCCCCGCCCGAGACCCAGGGAACCAGAGTCTGTGTTTTTAACAAGAGTTGCAGGTGATTTAAATGTTGATTAAAGAGTGAGGAGAACTGAGCTGGCTGCCAGTGACCATGGCTGGCTCATCTGTGGCCTCTTCAAACCCTAAGGATTCAGAACCCTGAGCCCAGGAAATCATGTTTATCAAGAATCCCCAGGCAGCCCGGCGTGGTGGTGCACACTTGTAATTCCAGCATGTGGGAGGCTGAGACAGGAGGATCGCGGTTCGCGGACAGCCTCAGCTACTACTTAGTGAGGCCCTTTGCAACTCAGTGAGACCCGGTTTCATCATAAAGAATAGAAAATAGGGCTGGGGGTGTCTCTCAGAGGTAGAATGCACCTGGGTTCCATCCCCAGTACCGAAAAAAAAAAAAAAGAATAAAAAAAAAAAAGAGTCCCCGGGTGATTCAGATAGACAGCCATGTTTGGGAGCCAATGGCTTTGTCTGAACAGTTTTTAATTAGACTTATTTTATATTGAGCCAGATGTGGTAGTACATGCCTGTAATCCTAGTACCTGGGGGGGCAAGACAGGAGAATCATGTGTTCCAAGACAGCCTGGGCAGCGCAGCAAGACTCTCTTTCTCAAAAAAAAAAAAAAAATAATAATAATAAAATTAAGAAGGGGACTGCCGGGCGTGGTGGTGCACGCTTGTAATCCCCGCGCTTGGGAGGGGGAGACAGGAGGATCGCGCTGGTTCGAAGCCAGCCTTGCTGGCTTAAGAGATCCTGTTTCCAAATAAAAATATAAAATAGGTCTGGGAGTGTAGTCCAGAGGAAGAAGGGCTTCCAGGAACCCCAGTACCACCAATAAATAAATAAATAAATAAATAAATAAATAAATAAATAAATGGCTCGGGATATGGCTCAGTGGTAGAATGCCCCTGGATTCAATTCTCAGTAACACACACACACACCAGGCTCACATTCCTGAGACTCCAGTGGCTCTTGGGTGCGGGAGATACAGAGTTTCTTGGAGCTTGAGGGCCTGGGAGAGACCTTGGTAGATTTTTTTTTTTTTTTGTACTGGGGTGGAACCCAGGGGCATTCTACCTCCGAGCGACACCCCCTGCTCTATTTTTTACTCTTTATTTTGAAACCGGGCCTCACTGAGTTGCAGAGGGCCTCACTACGTAGCTGAGGCTGTCCGCGAACCTCGATCCTCCTGTCTCAGCCTCCCGAATGCTGGGATTGCAAGCCTGCGCCCCCATGCCTGGCGGTAGATTTATTTATTTATTTATTTATTTATTTATTTATTTATCTTTGTTTATTTGTTTGTTTGTTTGTTTATTTCGGCACTAGGGAGTGAACCCAGGGTTGTTATGCCTCAGAGCTCTACCTCCAGCCCTTTTTAAAAATGTTTCATTTTGAAACAGGATCTCACTAGATTGCTAACGTTCTTGCTCGGCTGCTGAGGCGGTTCTCAAACCTGGGATCCTCCTGTCTCAGCCTCCCGAGTACTGGGATGACAGTGTGGGCCACCAGGCCCGGCTGCCCTGGGTGGGTGAGCCCCGGTGTGCCTGCCTCCCCTCTCTGCCAGCTTCTCTCACAGCCCTCTCCCCTGCCCCTCAGGCAGGACCAGACACCCCCGACTGCAAGAATGTGCTCGCTGCCCATGGCAAGATACTACATGTAAGTGTCCAGGTGTGCCTCCCCGTTCCCCCAGTCCGAGGGTGTGGGGACCAGCCGCGTGGGAAGACGGAAAGAAGGCTGAGGCAGGCATGAGGCTCCCTCTCAACATCGAAATGTCAAGTGGGCCGTGCGGCCCTCCATCGCCCACGGTAGTGACAGTTCTTTCCCGAGGGTCTGCAATGGTGCCGGCCATTCGGCTCCCTCGCCCCCGTCCCAAGACATCTGCCGGGAGAGCGTTACCAACTCCACAGACCTGGAGACCGAGACTCGGAGAGGTCGGATGAGTTCCCATGCCACACAGCTGCTCAGGCAGGGCCTGGGGCCGGGGCACATCCCCGGGGGCTGGCGGTCCTGGATCCAGGGGCGTCGTCCATGGGTGCCTGTGCGCCGTCGCTCCAGGCTCCCCGCCTTACTTGCCTTTGACCTCACTTAAGCTTCACGTCCTCGTCATAGTCCACTGGTCATCTCCAGGCAGGACGTGGCTGCAAGGTCAACTTCAAGTCCCGGTTGTCAAGGGGTGAGGGGAGGGCCAGCTGGCAAGCCCAGGAACTTCTCTACCTTTGCATGTATGTATGTATGTATGTGTATGTATGTATACTGGGGGTCCAACCCAGGGGCTCTCTACCTCTGAGCTACATTCCCAGACTCCCTCTTACAAAAATTTGAAACAAGATCTCAGTAAGTTGCTGAAAGTCTCCCTAAGTTGCCAAGGCTGGCCTCTAACCTGCCATCCTCCTATTTTAGCCTCCCAAGTACTGGGATTGCAGTGTACCACTGCACCTGGACAGACCTTTATTTTTATTGTACAAGTGAAACTGCTCTAGGTATACAGTCATGAGCTAAAGGTACTATACCTAGCTATTACCAAGAGAGAGACATGCAGAGGTGGTGGTCTTGGTCCAGAGGTGTGGAGAGTTCCCCGGGTGCTGATGGAAACCAGCCAGGCGACCTAGCTACCTGTGTACCTTTGATGTTCCCAAGCTCACCATGGTTCCTCCCCAGCTTCTAGAACACGCACTTACCTTCCCAGACTGGTCATTAGAACCACAGACACCCCTGGCCCTGGTCTGACCCTGCGGGCTTCCTGCATTTGGTCCATCCAGAGCACGCCTCACACTGGCCCAGAGTGGGCAGAGGGCTCTGTTGGGTACTTAACTGTAACGCAAAATGTTTGGGACTATTTTTTCTGATTTGTGGATTCTCTTCTGCAAAAAAAAAACAAAAACAAAAAAACTTTAAAATATCCAAAAAGCAAATCATACTTCATTATGCTCAATTTATCATGTAGCTCAACTGATCCTTTATTAAAGAGAATTAACATTTATATAGCATTGGGGCAGGCCCAGAAAATCTGGGATAAGGCTAACTGGTATCCTGAGACACCTGAGCATCATAGGAAACTTCTCAGGCTTCCAGGAAAGTTCTCGCTACCTTCCACAAGAAGGCATTAACCCCCTGGCTCTTCTGAACCTCTGAAAATCATGATCCCACGAAGCCTTCTCTTGCTCTAAGGCAGACCTGGAGCCAGGCAGAGGCACCTGCCTGGCATCCCAGGACTTGGGAGGATGAGTCAGGAGGATTGCAGGTTGGAAGTCGATGCAAGGTAACTTAGCGAGACTCTGTTGCCAAACAAAGAATAAAAGGGAGCTGAGCATGGAGGCGCACTGTGTGACCCCAGCATTGGGAGGCCGAGGCCGGAGGGTCGCGGTTCGCGGCCAGCCTCAGCTACTTAGTGAGGCCCTCTGCAGCTCAGTGAGACCCGGTTTCAAAATATAGAATAAAAACTTGGCTCGGAGTATAGCTCGGAGGTAGAATGCCCCTGAGTTCCATCCCAGTACCACAAAAATTAAAATAAATAAATAAATAAATAAATAAGTAATAAAAATAAAAGGGCTAGTGATATAGCTCTGAGGTAGAATGCCTAGGTTTAACCCCCAGTACCGACAGACAGACAGACAGTCCTAGTCTTTCTGTCTTACCTGTGGGAAAAAGAGAGGAATCCCCCAAGCGCTCAGCGGGGTGGCTCAGAGCACAGGGTGGAGGGGCTTGGGGGGCCCTCGGTGGTGGTGCCTGAATGAAGCGGGCCATCAGCATCGCCATCCTGTCCCAGAATCAAAGATGCCGACCAGAAGGCTCTGTACGTCCGCGACGGGCAGCTCCTGGTGGGAGACCCTGACGGGGACGACTGCAGCGCAGGTCAGTGTCTGCGGTCCGCACCCTGGGACGCACCTTGGCTCAGTCTTCTCCAGGGCCTGGCTTCTCTTCTCCCTTCCTGTAACCCACCGAGGGTCAGCGCCTGCCCCCGCCCCGTGGCAGAGAGAGGAGGTGGGGGCAGCTTGGGCCTGATCCCTGAGCAGGAGGAGCCTGGTTGGCCCTGCAGCCCGGGGCCCCTCATCTCCGGCCTCTCCTCCCTTCCTGCCCAGAGAAGATCTGCGTACTTCCCAACAGAGACCTGGACCGCACCAAAGTCCCCATCCTCCTGGGGATCCGGGGAGGGAGCTGCTGCCTGGCCTGTGTGGACACAAGAGAGGGGCCTTCTTTGCAGCTGGAGGTGAGACCCCTCCCCACCTGGGGGAGGCTGCAGGACCCTCAGGCATCTTCACACCCACCTGCAAATTCCCTGCCAGGGCTACACATCCCCCGGCCGCCCTGGGGTTTCCACAGTCTCCCCTTGCACCCTGCACGGGGACCCTTGTCCTCGGGAATCTGCAGGAGCTGAACCCCGAGGAGAGCCCTGCTATCTAGTCCCCCTTCGGCAAGCCCCAGAGGCCTCCAGCGTGGACAGATGTGCTGACATCTGGCAGCACCCTCATCCCGCCGCCGGCCCCCTTTCCCCCACAGGATGTGAACATCGAGGACCTCTACAAGGGAGGTGAGCAGGCCACCCGCTTCACCTTCTTCCAGAGCAGCCTGGGCTCCGCCTTCAGGCTGGAGGCGGCTGCCTGCCCCGGCTGGTTCCTCTGTGGCCCAGCGGAGCCCCAGCAGCCCGTAGGGCTTGCCAAGGAGAGCGAGCCCTCAGCCCGCACTGAGTTCTACTTTGAACAGAGTCGGTAGGGAGGCAGGAGGCCCAGGTCCAGCCCGATGCTCTCCTCTCCCAAACCAAGCTCACCTGGCTCTGTGGGAACTAGAATAATGGCCCGCCAAAGATGCCCGCGTCGGAATCCCCGAGATCCACGAATATATTACCTTTGATGGCAAAAGGGATTTTTAAAGTGTGATTTAGCTAAATATCAGAACTACCCCAGAGGGTTCGGTGCAGTCACAAGGGGCCTCATGAGATGGGGGTGGGAAGGTGAGCCTCGAAGATGCCACACAGCTGAGTTTGGAAGCAGAGAAAGGGGGCCATGTGTCAACAAAGCGAGCGGTTTCTAGAAGCTGGGAAATGCAAAAGGGTCTCCAGGGGGAGTTTAGCTTTGACACCCACTTCAGATCTCCAGAAAACAAACAACAAAATAAAATGGTGTTGATTTAAGCCACGGAGTTTGTGGGACTTTGTTCGGGCGCCCGCAGGAGAATACCACGGGGCCTCCGTCTGCCGTGTGCATAGGTAATTTGGTGGGTTCTTCTCGGAAGGCCACCCACAGCTTCCCCTGGATGTGTTAGTTTTAGCTCACAGGGCAGCTCCTGGGTCGAGGAGACTTGTCCTGGCTGGGAAGTCTTGGCTGCAAGCCGGCTGAGTTTCTGTAGGAACCCATTTCCTCCTCACAGTCCCAATCTTTTGTGTTTCGTGGAGAATCTGTGGCCAGGCCCAAGCTAGAGCAGAGACGTCATGCTGTCAGGGGGAGCCACAAATAGAAGCTTATGAAATCAAAAGGAACTTAACTTAGACAAAATCTACTTCTGTGCAGAAGGGTGCCAGCACACCGGATGTGGAGTCCTCTCGGACTTTTATTCCCGAACTGGAAGGCTGCTATGCTGTTCCCCATTGGCTGTTATAATCATAATCTGATTGGTTAGTTTTCACTAGGCAGATTTTACAAAAGGAGAAAAATGAAGGCAGTCCATCGAGGAGTGGAATTTAGAGGCACTTGTGCAAAAGTTACATAATGGAGACCTAAGCTACAGTCACAAAATGGAAGCCTGCCAGTTTGTAGGTGATGTTGTAATTCCTATAGTAAAGGCTGTTTTCCTTTCTTATGATGCTTTTAGGCTCCAAGAAGGAGTTCTCTTCCTCTTGTGCACAACATCTCGGCATCTTCTGACATGTTTTGACTTCCAATTATAGGCCCAAACCTCTATGAGCAGGATGTCTTTCTCCTCCTTGCAGGACCTGCAAGACCAGCATCCCCACCTCCCATGTGGCAGATGAAGGGACCGGGGAAAGCCAAGAAAACTTGCCGAAGGTCTCACAGGCCACGCGTGCTGTGGGGGGGGGGGGCATCTGAGCCCAGTGCAATTCCACACATTTTTATTCTACTCTAGGAGCTGGGGATGGAATGTCATTTGGAGGTGATGGTTGAGCAGGAGGAACATTGAAGAAGTGCGCGCGCGTGTACACACACACACACACACACACACACACACACACACACCAAACAAAAACAGACGGGGCTCTTTGTATCACAGAAGGTGGTAAATCTGACAGAGAGGTCAGGGCAGATGTTTTTGATATTCTGAACTTTGGCTGAAGGCCAGGAAGCTGGGACTAGGAATGGTAGAGGCGGAGGAATAGCAAATGCTTTGGCCCTGAGATGGAAGGAGCTAAGCTATCATGTTTAAATAACAGCACAAGGCCTTGGAGCTCGAGCCTCAACTCAGGGAGGGGTGGGGGTTAAGAGGTGAGTAAGACCAAAAGGTGTGGGCCACGTGGGGATGGAATATATTAACTGCAATATATTAAATATAACCAGGTGCTGTGGCATACATCTGCAATCCCAGTACTTGGGAGACTGAGACAGGAGGATCACCGGTTGAAGGCCAGCCTCAGCAATGTAGGGAGACCCTCAGAATCTTAGAGAAACCTTGTTTCAAAATAAAAATAAATAGAGCTGGGGATACAGCTCAGAGGTAGAATGCCTCTGGGCTCAATCCCCAGTAACACACACACACACACACACACACACACACACACACACACACACCACACACACACACTAGTCGGTGGTTTCTAATTGGTAAAGGCTCTAATTAGAGGATATTAGGAAAAGAAGGACAAGGGACGTAGCCCAACAGCATAAAGAGAAAGCTTTAATGCCACCCTGGGAGGGACTCGCTCTCTGGCAGAACAAAGAGAGCCACCCGTACAGTCCAGGGTGGACATTTTGATGTCCTGTGACAAAAAGGGGGTCAGTTCATGAGGCGTGGGATAGTTAGGTGTTGACTGGGTAAAACCGGTGCAGTTTTCAATCTTTCATTAACATGTCCGGCGATCAGGTCATTTCTGTGACCGTTGATAATAGAGATACGGCTCTTTGTGTGTATTCTTTTATCAGGGATGGCCAGATGGCTGTGTTGGCTGGGCAAAGCTCCTTCACAGGAGGCTTCTGGTTGGTTAAGGTAAAGTTTCATCTCCGTAGACTCTGATGTATGAAGCCTCTGAGTTGTGTTCAGTTTGCTTAAGTAGGGACCTGAGGCTCTGGAGCGGTCTCAGTCTAGTGGCCTTCCAGTGGATTATATTAACACGTGGTCACTCGTTTCTCCCGGCTCTCCTCTTGAGACCTGTGTGCACAGGCCACCTAGGCATACTGAGATCCCTCCCCCTAGTGGACTCTTTCCAAAAACGCTTGGAACATCTAATATATACCAATTCCATATTAGTGCTTGGGAAAGAGAGAGGATACCGTTTTCAGATTTCAAAAGCATAGTTTCTGCCTTCTAAGGACCCATGGTGTAGCTGGGCTCTGATGTCATGAGTAACAGCTAATATTAGCTTGTCATCCCAGTAATGAGGAGGCTGAGACAGGACGGTGACGGGTTTGAGGCCGGCCTTGGAAACTTACTGAGATCCTGTTTCAAAAGAAGAAGAAGAAGAGGGCTACGGATGGGGCTCAGGGTAGAGCACCCCTGGGTCCAATCCCCAGGACCCAAACAACCCCAAAGCTAGCATTTATTGAATGCTTTCCACAAATGGCCAGCGATTCTCCAAACAGCACTGGTGGTGGAGGGGGGACTGTAATTCAAATTCTGCAGGAATGGGGCTGGGGTGTATAGCTCAGTGGTAGAGCACTTGCCTAGTAAGTGCAAGACCTTCAGTCTCAAACAACAACAAAAAGAACTGTGCAGAACTGTGGTAGAAACAGTGATTGGATGCTGTGGAATTGGGGAGTTAAAAGTAGGAAATGGCAATGCCTTTTGACAGGTGCAGTTCAGAGTTGCCAAGAATAAATATTCTTCTCCTATCTCCCAAGACTCTGTTTTTCCCCATTTGGTACTGAAGATTGAACCCAGAGACACTTTACTTCTGAGCTACATCCCCAGCCCTGTTTTAGTTTTTATTTTTATTTTTGGTGGTACTGAGAGTGGAACACAGGGGCTTTCTACCTCCGGGCTATACTCCCAGACCTATTTTATACTTTATTTA
>NC_137801.1:87053269-87073269 GCF_963383645.1 Muscardinus avellanarius | reverse complement strand
GTATCAGGCAATCGGTGTCATTTGCTGAACAAATAAAAGAATGAGAGAATGCTTGCTTAGTCAGGTCTCTGTAAGATCCATCCCAGGAAGGCCAAGCAGGACTCCCTAGCGGGTCCTCGGTGTCCTCTCTGCTAGCAGTGGGGGCGGCTCCTTTCTTCCATCAAAGCTGGCCCAGATCTGCTTCTTTCTACTCCAAAGACTTCTGTGTTTGATTTGACTTCCCTTAGCTGCACATTCCACTTTCTACTGAGTCTCTTCTGTCCTGGCAGACATGCCCTGATATCACATCTCCAGCCTTAATAGTAAGGACCTTCTCTGGGCCCCCACACTCTATCCTAGTGCCATTCCATTTCCCTGCGTGGCTCAGAGCCCACTCGACTTGGCTCCTTTCGCCTCCTGTTCACTTTTACATCAAAGTGAGATGACTTCTCGACTGCTCTTCTCTCCCCTCGAGGTCCTCTTCTCAAGCCTCTTTACACCAAGACACAAAGAGTGCCTCTCTGACTCACATCAGCTGGCCCCTGGGCCTCTTAATCATTGATAACTTCTCTTCTCAGTAGCGTTCTGGTTTGAATACAGAGTGTTCCCTAGAAAATCTCAGGTACTGGCAATGTAAAAATATTCAGAGGTGAAGCCGGGCGTGGTGGCGTGTGCTGGTAATCCCAGCATTCGGAAGGCCGAGGCAGGAGGACCGCGGTTCGCGGACAGCCTCAGCTACTTTGTGAGGCCCTCCGCGACTTAGTGAGATCCTGCTTCAAAATAAAGAATAAAATAAAGGGCAGGGGTGTAGCTCAGAGGTAGAATGCCCCTGGGTTCTGTCCCCAGTACTGTTAAAAAAAAAAAAAAAAAAGGCACAGCTCCCTGTTCTAAGTCACGAGTCAGCCTCGCAGAAGCCGATCAGGGTGCATGACACTCAGTATGTGTCTTTCTATGACACAAAAAGAGAGTTAACTGAAACAGGAAGTCGAAAAACAAAACACAACTCTCCCACATAGCACCCTGTGGGAGCCCCGCGCGTCACTCTTGGCTCGGGCCCGTGAGTCAGAGAGGCTCGTGGGAAGCCCTCCCCATCGGGAGAGGCTGGTCACCAGCCTCCGCTTCCCCAGCCCCTGCAGCAGGGGCGCATGGACGACCCCAGGGAGACACCCAGAGACGCCTGCTTCTGAGCTGCTCCTCCCCTTCCCCTCCCAGGCGCAGGACACCAGAAAACCAAGCGCTTGGGCCCCCCTTGGTGGAGAGGGCTTTGCCTGTGGAAAATGTTTTTTAGGGTGAAAATTCAAGGCACGTGCTGCTGCCATCCTGGAGGTCGGTGCTTCTCCTTACCGTGTCCTGGGCCAGCTGACAAATGGTGCCTCCTAGGCTGAGGCAGGCACTTGGCCACAGGCATGGCGGGGCTTGCTCTGCAGAGATCCCGACACGGGAACACGGATGCTACAGAGCCCACCCCCAAAACCCCTGCCCGCAGCGGGGAGACGTTGAGCCTTTTATCAACACTGGTATGAGATGGAATGAGACCATGAGCTCTCAGAGAGCAGGGGTTTTGGCAAGTTTATTGATTTAATTTTTTTGTGACACTGCAGGCGGAATCCAGGGGCATTCTATCACTGAAAACTTCACCCCCGGCCCTTTTAATTTTGTACTTTGAAACAGAGTCCCATAAGTTGCTCAGGTTGGCCTCAAATGTATGATTCTCCTCCCAAGTACTGGGCTTACAGATGTGCACCACAGGGCCTGCTGTGGCATTTTTATTTCTCTGTGTTCCTTCTTCTGGGCCAGCTGGCTTCATGCGGTCTGAGACTCTAGGGGGCGCCACTCACGTTCCCGTGTCACACACTTGACTATTTTTCTTTTGTGTGTGTGTGGTACTGGGGATGGAACCCAGGGGCTTTCTACCTCCGGCCTACACTCCCAGACCTATTTTTTATGCTTTTTTATTTGGAAATAGGATCTCACTAAGTTGATGAGAGCCTCACTAAGTAGCCGAGGCTGGCTTCAAACCTCAAGCCTCTCAGTCCTCCCAAGTACTGGGATTACAAGCTTGTGCCACCCTGCCTGGCTCACATTTGACTATTTATTATAAAGATGTTTTGACAAATTGGCCATAAACCTACTGGTTTTGCACTAAAAACACCAGTCCTTTGAATGACTTTCTCGCAGAGGGGAATAATGTCAGGAAAGGAAGCCCTTTTGCTAGTCCACTTAAGGAGCCACATGTGTGGTTAGAACAAAGAATACAATCAGATGGTGAAATTTCCTTAAGGCGTGCTAAAGGCTGGGCCTCTATCAGCAAGACGGCATGTCATGAGCCTGTCTCAAGCAGGGGGTGATAAGATCAGATTGGCCTCCTGAAGTAGATGTTCTGGCAGCTGCCAGGAGAAGGGATTGTTGGCACTGTCTCGCTAGTGGGTGGCTCCAGGCCCACTCACCTCGGTCCACTGAGAGGTGAACGATGTCTAACAGTCGTCACCGGAGACATGACGACAGTGGATGGATTTAAGGCATATTTGGAAGTATGCCTGACATCTGATAGATTCCTGGTGATTTACTATGTGCAGAGCAGGGGGATCACTGTCCAGGTTTCTAGGTTTGGTGTCTATTGTCTTCTAACCATGGCGGTTATTCTCGCAGGGAGTGGCAAGTCTATTCACTGATCTGAGAGTCGATGGAAGAAAAAGGGCCAGTTTTGAGAAAGATGATGAGCTTCGCTTTGCTTCTAACTAGGTCGACTTTTAAGGTGAACATAAATATCCAGGTAAAAGCCTGGTGGGATGGTGGGCCATAACCTCTTGGGAGGCCAAGACAGGAGAATCGCAAGTTCAAGGCCACCCTCAGCAGCTTAGAGTGACCCTGTTTCAATATAAAAACTAAAAAGATCTGGGGGTGAGCCAGGCACGGTCGTGCACACCTGTAATCCCAAAGATCACAGGTTTGAGGCCAGCTTCAACAACTTAGTGACACTCTCAGCAACTTAACAAGAAAGACTCAAATTCAAAATAAAAAATCCCAAAAGGGCTGGGGTATAGCATGGAGGTAGAATACCTCTGGGTTCAATCCTCAGTACCCCCCCAAAAAAAAATCCAGGTAGAGGGGTTCAGTGGGCAGTTACCTACAGAGACCTGGGTTCAGGAGAGCAATTTGATATGGAGATAAGTGTAATGGGGAGAGAGATCAGTTTAAGAAGGTCCAGAGGAGAGAGATTTTTGAGAGGCAGCAGCAGATGAAGAACCATTGATGGAGGCTTAGAAGGTCAGGCAAAAGGAAACGCTGTCTTCTGAGAGGTAGAAAGAAAACCAGGAGGAAATTTTGCACGAGTCTGGATGGGAGAAGGTCTCAGAGCTGGAGTCACAGTGTAGGGCGTGAGGTGCCGCCTGGATTTCAGGGCCGAGATGCCCCAGAGCCTTCAAGGAGGGGACTGGAGCAGAGGACGTGAGGATCTTCAGGGCTGAGCGGCGGGGAGAGCCTGGAGCGGAGCGCGGATCCAATCATCCTTGTGCTAAATTTGGCTGTGAAAGGGAGGAGAGAGAGCAGGGTGTAGCAGGAAGACGACACGGGTTAAGGGAAGAAGAATTCAAGACGTGACAAGTTTAGACAAGTGAAAAGATAAACCATGGGCTCTTGGAGGACAGGTTGACCTGTTGGAAAAAAAACAGAGTGGAGATGTCACACAGACTCAAGGCCACCTGCCTACCTTCTCGTCTGTACCTCGCACTTCCCACCCGGGCAGGTTGCAAGAAATAGATGGACTCAGGTTACGTTGTTTTGTTTTGCTTTGTTTGGTACTGGAGATTAAACCCAGAGGCATGCTACCTCTGAGCTACACTCCCAGCCCTTTTTTTAAAGTCTAAAACACGGTCTTAAGAAGTTGTTGAGGTTGGCCTTGAACTTTCGATCCTCCCGTCTCAGCCAATCCCAAGTACTGGGATTACAGGCATGTGCCGCTGCACCCGGCCCAAATTTTTTAAAAACGATAAATGTAGCAGAGTCATACGCTTTTCCTGTTCCCTGCTGCAAATGGGAGAAAAGCTTAGTACCAATGACCTTCCTTCAACCTGAGAAGAATCTTTTTCTATATTTATACCACTTGAAGATGTAACATGTTTTTTTAGTATTATTTCCAAGGCAACTGTTCCCTTTATCAATTGCTGTGAAATAAACTACCCCCTGTGCGGGGCGTGGTGGCGCTCGCTTGGAATCCCCGCGCTTGGGAGGCGGAGACAGGAGGATCGCGCAGGTTCGAAGCCAGCCTCAGCTACTGAGTGAGGCTTTGGGGAACTTAGTGAGACCCTGTTTTCAAATAAAATAGAAAATAGGTCCAGGGATGTATCCCGGAGGTAGAAAGCCCCTGGGTTCCATCTCCAGTTCTGAAAAAAAAAGATAGCGAGGAATTTATATTCCAGTGTTGGCAACAGACGACAAATACATACTCAGTATAATTTTATATAGTGATGCAGGCCTCTAAAGAAAAATAACAATAATCATCATAATAATAAGGCTATTAGATGGAGGCTGCAGGACCATGTAGAAAGTGGGGACCTGTCACAAATCCCATCCTCCAAGGAGAACGGAAGGTGCCCTGGGATGTAGAGCCACGGTAATTCCAGATAGATGGTATCGGGCTAGTGCCTGCTGGAGTCAGAGCTTCCCTGCATAGCGGACGGAGAGAGTCACGGTAGGGCTTACAAATCACTGCTTTGGGACCAGTGATTGTGCAGAGTCACTGCAGGAAAGTTGCTATCACTGTGGCCTGGGGGAAGCGGTGGCCAGCGCAAACTCTCTCCTACCTGCTGATCTTCAGGGCCGACACACACTACAAACTACTGCAACCCCTGCTCAAACCCCCGTAAATCCTGGGACGGCTGTGCAGACTTGGGTGCTGGGCTGGAGGAGCTCCAGGCCCCGCCGCCCCCAGGCAGGGAGCCTGTGGTTCTTGGAGTTGGGCAAAGGGAAGCGGCTAGCACTTCACACACGGCCGTCTGAATGATTCAGGAGTGGGTAAAGCATTTCATCTCACTTCCTGGAAACAGGGAGAGAGAAAAACCCCAAAAAATTCAGCAGACTTACCAAGGTCGATATATGTGAAAGCCTCATGTGCGGGTGCCAAGAAGGGACTGGAGAAGAAACATTATCCTTTCACATGGAGGCTGACGAAGCGGGGAAGACAGGCACCCATATAAGCAAAGATAACAGCCGGGTTGGGAAAGGGGTAACTTATATACACTCTGCAGGTTTTTCAAGTATTCCCTCTCCTCTCCTCTCCTCTCCTCTCCTCTCCTCTCCTCTCCTCTCCTCTCCTCTCCTCTCCTCTCCTCTCCCCTCCCCTCCCCTCCCCTCCCCTCCCCTCCCCTCCCCTCCCTCCCTCCCTCCCTCCCTCCCTCCCTCTCTCTCTCTCTCTCTCCCTCTCTCTCCCTCTCTCTCCTCCCTCTCTCTCTGTAACTTTTACTTTTGCAATAAATCCTGCCGTGCATTAAATTTCAACGGACTCTCCTGGTCATTAGCTCTTTAACTACCACGGGAAGAACTCATGACGGCGCGCTGGGTGACCACCCGAACCGTAACCTGAAGCTTGGAGGAGACATTTTTTAGGGCAAAGAAAAAGAAATTTTACTTCCCCACAGATGAGTCAACATCAGTCATTCGCTTCTTAGTCAATCTCTGAGTAAGACTGGAAGAAGATCAGGAGCGTATCATACCTGGGGGCAGAGTTCTATCAGATTGGGGATGAGAACTGGGGTGTTGGGGAGGATGGCCCAGAGCAGAGCCCTGAGCTCTGGTGATCTGGGGCCCTGACTGCCGAGCATTGGAGTGCCTTAAGCCCACGTCATGTCTCTTGTCTGATTTTATTTATCATAATCTTTCTTCCTCTTTCTTTCTTTCTTTCTTTCTTTCTTTCTTTCTTTCCTTCTTTCTTTCTTTCTTTCTTTTGTTCTTTCTTTTTTTTCTCTCTTTCTTTGAATTCAGGAGCATTCTACCTCTGAGCTATACCCCAGCCCATTTTATTTTATTTTATTTTATTTTATTTTATTTTGATATAGGGTCTTGCCAAGTTGTTGAGGATCTCACTAAGTTGCTGAGGCTGGCCTCAAATCTGTGATCCTTCTGTCTTAGCCTCCCAGCACTACGATTACAGGTGTGCATCACCACACCTGGCCCATGTGGAATATTTACATACAACCATCGTGAAATATGATGATTTCACAAAATCAAAAGCAGCTCCCCCAGGACTTCATGGCTGCTCCCAAGCTCTGTTTTGTCCATGCGCTCTTTCTGATTAGAAAACCATCCACTTCTACCATTTGCTAATTTTACCCATGCTTCAGAGTTCAGCTAGGGAGTCAACCCCTCTGGAAACCACGTGTAGCTTCACCCCCAGATTAAGTTTTGGCCCGTTTTCTATGCAGCTGTGAGACCTGGATCACCCCCAGATGAGCACTGGAGAACTGCACGTTCGACCCTGCGCGTCTTCCGCTAATCTGCAAGCAACTTAAGGCAGGGGCTGTAGTATGTGTTGTGACACCTCCAGTAACTGTCTTACAGTGGATATTTAATAAATGTAGAGTTTGGGGAACTCATGAAGAGAAAAGCTATATCACACTGGAAATAGACAGCAAAGTCTTCTAGGAAGAGATGAGGTTTGAGCCACTGGCTGCAGTAAAAGGAAGTTTCCAGAAGAAACAGGTCAAGGGGTTTAGCTAGAGCCAAGAACACATGCTAGAGCAGAGGTAAGACAAATCTTGACATACTGGTTTATTTGTCAGGATTCGATGGCAGGTCACAGAAAGTACTCCAGCTGTTCTGATTGGGAAATGTTTGTGTAGAAAGAATAGCATACTTGCAGAATCTGCCGGAGGCCCAGCAGAATGGGTTTTAGACCACACATCCAGGAGTAATTCCCAGAGGAATCTTCTAGGACCAGCTTGCAGGGAGCCACCATCTTTGTCACCATTAGGATGATGCTGATACACTGCCACCCCAGGAGCCCAAGGCAGAGACAGGAGGATCGCGGTTCGTGGACAGTCTCAGATACTTAGTGAGGCCCTTTGCAACTCAGTGAGATCCTGTTTCAAAATACAGAATAAAAAATAGGGCTGGGGGTGTAGTTCAGAGGTAGAATGCACTTGGTTTCCATCCCTAGTACTGCAAAAGAAGAAGAAGGTGACGGAAAAGGAGGAGAAGAAGGAGGAGGAGGAGGAGAAGGAGGAGGAGGAGGAGGAGGAGGAGGAGGAGGAGGAGGAGGAGGAAGAAGAAGAAGAAGAAGAAGAAGAAGAAGAAGAGGAGGAGGAGGAGGAGGAAGAAGAGGAAGAAGAAGAGGAGGAGGAGGAGGGGGAAGGGGGAAAGGAAGAGAAAGAAGGAGGAGGAGAAGGAGAAGGAGGAGGAGGAGGAGAAGAAGAAGAGGAGGAGGAGGAGGAGGACCTCAAGGGCTTCAGGAGAACTCCAAAATCAGGGACTTTAAGTGTGATGCTCACCCACCACGCTTGTAACACACCAACTTGCAGAGCAAGCCACCAGCCTACACCTTAGCTCTCTGTCTGGTTTATATTAATCCCATTCCTCAAAGAAAGAAAAAAGAAAAAGGTTCTGGCCTCCTAGTGACAGTGTCATTCTCCCCTGCATCCCAGCTGGGGACCACACATCCGTCCCATCTTCTCGCTCACCGACATCCACCAGGACACACGGAGTAGATTCAGAGTCAGGAACAGGGCACCTGTGTTTCTCAGGATCCTGGTACAGCGCTAGGAGCAGCCACCGCTGATGGCTACGAGTCCTCCAGCATCCTTCTCTCACCTTGGTACCTGCAGGAAGGTGAATTCCTGTGACAGAGGGGGCCGTCACCCACCAGCCATGTGAACTTGAGCGAACAACTTCACCTCTCTGGGTCTCTGGTGCCGCGTCTGCACAGTGGGAATAAACACGGTATCTAACTGCAAAGGATGGGGGTGCGTTCAGAGACAAGCATAGAGCTCCTCTCCAGCAGTCAAAAGCTTGACAAAGGAGGGGCCTCCCAGGCGAGGGGCTGGCTTCTGCAATGTTTGCCCGAACTTTCTTTTCTTTTCTTTTCTTTTCTTTTCTTTTCTTTTCTTTTCTTTTCTTTTTTCTTTTCTTTTCTTTTCTTTTCTTTTTTCCTTCCTTCCTTCCTTCCTTCCTTCCTTCCTTCCTTCCTTCCTTCCTTTCATTTTCCTTCCTTCCTCTTCCTCCTCCTCCTCCTCCTCCTCCTCCTCCTCCTCCTCCTCCTCCTCCTCCTCCTTCTTTCTTGCAGTACTGGGGATGGAACCCAGGGACATTCTACCTCTGAGTAATATCCCCAGCCCTATTTTTTTAGGCTTTTTAAATTTTGAAATAGGGTCTCACCAAGTCACAGAGGGCCTCACTAAGTAGCTGAGGCTGTTCACGAACCAATTCCTCCGGTCTCAGCCTCCCAAATGCTGGGATGACAATGTTTGCTCAAATTCTGAGCAAATTGTGCGTGTGTGTGTGTGTGTGTGTATGTGTGTGCGTGCGTGCATGTGTGTGTGTGTGTATGTGTGTGCGTGCGTGCGTGTGTGTGTGTGTGTGTGCGTGTGTGTGTGTGTTTTACTGGGGACTGGTCCAGGGGCGTTCTACCTCTGAGCTACATCCCCAGCTCTATGTTACTTATTATTTTGAAACAGGGTCTCACTCAGTTTCTCAGGGCCTCACTAAGTTGCTGAGGCTGGCCCCAAACCCGTGATCTTCTAGTCTCAGCCTCCCAAGCACTGCGCCTGTAACTGGCTCCAACCCTCTGACATCAAGACCCTTCTTAAGGGCCTCGCTTCCACCTATCTCCATCCTTTGAGCCTCTGACAAGGATTCCAGCTGAAGACAGGGCTCAGGGCATCAGGGCAGGAGACCGACTCACCTGACATTCAGCCCCACCTCTTCTTGGATCCTCCCTCCCTGCCAGCTCTCCCTCCTCCCTGCCTTGCCTCGAGCGGTGCTCTCTGCACCGCCTGCCTCCTCCTGGTGCTCACCTTCCTCAACTTCATGGCTCACATCACCTGGCACCTCTTCAGGGACCTACCCCATCCTCCTCACCCACAGCACGGGCCCAAAGCCACATCAGACAGGTGCAGAGAATGAGCCAGTGTCCCAGAAATAAAAAGGGCACGGGGACCTGGGCAGGAAGCCCTGACGCCAGCGAAGGGATGCAGGGGAAAGGCTTCCTGCAGGCGGCGGCCCTAGAGCAGGGCTCACGGGTGGGTGGCTGCACGCCTGGCTGGAAGGGCATTCTTGGCAGAGGGAAGATGTAGCCAAGGGCTCAAAGAGGCCGGCTGCTTTGGGGAAGAGTGAGTGGGCGAGTTAGCGCGGCGGTTTCTCAGGAGCTATGGCATCAGGCTGCTGTGGGCACAGACGATGACAGAAGGTCCCTGGAAAAGACACCTGGCCTTCCAGTGGAGCCCAGAGCCGGGGCCCCTCGTGAGCCTGGTCCCTCGTGAGAACCGCCAGCCCTGGGTTTGCTCACCCTCCTACTTCGTAACGACATGGCTCCTTCAGTACGTCGCAGGGTCACTTTTCTGGCGACAACCGTTTGCTCAGAAATGTCAACACGCTCATGAGAATCATCTCCCCAGGAGGCAACACCTGCTCAGGACTTTTTAAATCCATCCTATTACCAAGTCCTCTGCAAACTAGCACCTCAGAGACCTCCTTCCCTCCTCTGATTCTCCGGGTGAAGAGACACTGATGATACATTGTAAACCCTTTTCTTTCTTTTCCTGTTTACTACCCAGTCTTCAGACGGCTGCATCGTTTTTCATAAATGTAAACATGAATTAATTTTCCTTCATTTGTGCACTGAGGTTCCTTCTGATGTTTTGCTGTTCTCAATGATGAGATAATTGTGTTGCCTTTGTTTTAATCCTTTGTATTGTTTTCTATTGAAATATTTCCTGAAATGGGGTTAGTGGATTCATCATTTTTTCCTTCGGAAGGGTTTACAAGGCTCTATCATTAACCAGTCTCTGACTATTAAAAATGAAGTGGCCAATTGAGAAAAAGATTGCACCTCGTGTTTCTCAACAAAACGAGACAGAGGGGCCTTCCTGAGGCCTCAGTCCACGGCCTTGGCCTCCGGCCTGGGCCCCTGCCAGCCACGGCAGGTCTCCGGGCCTGAAGCAAGCCCAGGCTGGGTTATTCTGTTCCTGAGCAGAGATTCCTCTCCCCCATGGTGCAATGCTTTGGAAGAGACCACAGATCGATAGCACGTGCCTGTTATTGAACATGGAAATGCGTGTCGCCCGGTCACTCCAGGAATTCTGACGTACTCCAAGTTTCCATGATCTAAATACTTCTACTTGTCCTATAAAAGCTCTCGGGGCTCAGAACAGGAACTGGTTCAGGTGACCTTGGGACCCACGGGACGGGGCTTCCACGGGCCTGGCCCCTGGGGACACAGGACAGCCAATAGAGAAGCTTCGGCTCTGGTAGCTTGGGGAGGGCACAGGATCCTGTAGTGCTCGTCCGCTCTTTAATCCTCCTCGCAGCACGCACACAGTCTAGAGGGGAGATGCCCGCTGAAGACGCCCACTCTCCTTTTTCCTTCTCCTCTTCCTCCTTCCCCAGTTTCCTCCATGAACCACTTCCCAGCCCGTGCCCTCAAAGTCCTCGGGTTCCTTTTACCCTCACAAGTATCATCCTGGGACGTGGTTTCCAAGGGCTGGGAAGATTCTGGATCCTGCAGGACACGGACATCACGCCCACCTCGCTCCCGTTTCCTGGGGGTTTAACGTGACACTCGGTACCCAGAGGAGGGAGGAAATATTTACGGGGCAGGCGCGTGTCGTTTGCTATCTTTGTTGGTTGTTGTGGCATCTGGCAAAAGCCCGCCTTGGGTTGGTTGGCCGGCAGGCCGCCAGCCCGCCCAGCGCAGCTTGGATGCTATAGGCAGGATTCGGATTGGCCTGACTGGGGTCATGAGCCTGATGTAGGGTGAGAAGGGAGTTCACAGAGAGGTCACAACGGCCACGGTGTGGACACAGCAGACAGATGTCCACAGAAGCACGGACGGAGAGAGGTTGTGGGGTATACGTACGACAGAATCCTCGGCTTGAAAAAGGAGGACATGCCGCTACTTGTGAAATATGGGGTTACCTGGGGGACACTGCGTTAGGGTAAGTAAGCTAGACGCAGAGACAAATGCGACACCGTCTCCCTTACACTTACAACCGAAAATGGACGCACAGAGGGGGAGAGTCCAGTGGGGCGCGATGGTGCATGCCTGTAACCCCAGTACTTGGGAGGCTGAGGCAGGAGGATCGTTGATTCAAGGCCAGCCAACCTTAGCAACTCAGGGAGCCCCTCAGCAACTCAGCAAGACTCTGTTTTAAAAAAAAAAAATTAAGAGTTGGGGGTGTGCTCAGAGGCAGAATGCCCTTGGTTTCCATCCCCGGTACCAAAGAGATACATATATTCATACATTCACACACACACGTATATATATAATTGGGCAGTGAGGGAGGGGGAACGACTCACCAACACTAGACAGGATGCGGGGCAGACAAAACCCCCGCACGGAGCCAGAGGGTTTATGTCAAAGAGCTCCGTGCCCGCGAGCGCACTGCGATTTCTGTACCTGTCCACCCACGCCTCGCTGGCCTCGTTCCCTTCCGTGTTCTCAGTTTTCTGACCTCGCTGGCTCCACTGTGCTGCTAGCTGGCTTCTGTAGGATTACCTAGGCCAGCTTCAGGTGCAGGAGACGGCCTGCTGGGACCTGCTTTGGCTGATACGGGGAGTTTGTAAGACTTGGCATGGCGCCAGGAAGCACGGCTGGGCAGAACATCGTGAGAACTGCGAACTCAGAGGAGGAACGGAGGAACGGAGGCAGCCATGACTGTCGCTCCATCCAAGGCCATAACTGGCTGGCCTTCCTTCCTTCCTTCCTTCCTTTCTTTTGTGATTTGCTGGGGATTGAAGTCAAGGGCACTCTACCTCCAAACTACACCTTCAGCCTTTTTTAAATTTTGAAACAAGGTCTTGCTAAGTTGCTGAGGCTGGTCTTGAACCCATGACCTTCCTGTCTCAGGCTCCAAAGTACTGAAATTGAAGATGCACACACCGTATACCTGGCTTGGAGGTCGTTGGGATTCCGTTTGACCATGGGAAAGAACTCTGAGGCCTGGTTATCACAACTGTGAAACCGACCCATGTCTTTTTGAACCTCACATTCATTGCCCCGGTCCTGAATTCTCGAACTGGCAGGAAGGAGGATGCCCGTGGTTCCTCCCCCCCTCGGCCACGCCGAGGGATCCGTCCAAACTCCGGGTCACAGCACACGGGCGCCCTGTCGTGGCCCAGCCTCTGTGCCCACGGCAGACTCGTCTTTGGGAGCCTCAGGTCTCTCCTGCAGAAGGACCCCACCCTGGCCTGGCTCCAGCTGAGGGGGTTCTGATAACGCCGAGCTGCAGGATCTCACTCCTCTTTTCTGCCTTCCCCCTGCCACATCCTACCCCATCCTTCCTCTACCCACCCTCTACCCCCTTCTCGGGGCCAGCCAGGCCCCTGCTGGAGGGAGGCTTCGGTCACTGTCACCGGAGTAGGGGTCCTCTGAGCACGTCGTGAGGGGTGCTGGTCTGGCCTTCATCTTAAAATGTTAGCAAGGGCGCACAGATGTTTGGTGAGACGAAGATTTGAATCCCTGGGCCCCCTCCAGAGCCTCCCTCAGCACGCGGCCATGTTGTCTTGAGAAGACACACCGCAGGCCCAGACAGGCTCCACCAGCGGCTGCCCAGGCTGCCCAAGCCCAGGCTTCCCAGGTTTGCAAGGCTGGTGTTTACAAAGTCTCCAGGTTTACAAGTTTAGTTCCTCCTTCTTCAACAGACAGGCATTTCTCTACAAAAGCTGCTTCGAAACTTCTAAGCTCACTGGGCGTGGTGGGCACGCTTGTCATCCCCGCGCTTGGGAGGCAGAGACAGGAGGATCGCGCAGGTTCGAAGCCAGCCGCGCTGGCTTAAGAGACCCTGTTTCCAAAATTTAAAAAAAAGTATAAAATAGGTCTGGGAGTGTAGCCCAGAGGTAGAAGGGCTTCCAGGAACCCCAGTACCACACATACACAAAAAAATTTCAAAGCTGAAGCTTAGAGACCTTGGCCTTCTAGCCTGAGGAGCCGAGGCTAAAGAGAACAGGAAGCAGGGCCCCATAGGAAGTCCTTGTGGTCAGGAGCACTGGGCAGGGAGCCTTCTGGGCTCCCTGCACCTCCCAGCCCCATTGCGGAATCTGAGGGTTGATGGGGAGGGACATCCTGGGAATGAGTCCAGGCTCTGGTAGACACAGGGTAAGTGAAGGGCTCCCATCCCACCAGATCCCGGGAGAAGCTCATGAATCAGGGGCCCGGGTGCAATGGGGGTGGCCTGCAGGGGAGGCCGTGGTGCATCGGCCTGTTGCCCCTTCCCCTCGCCTGTGTCTTGGACTCCATCTTTTTTTTTTTTTTTGGTGGTACTGGGGTTCCTGGAAGCCCTTCTACCTCCGGGCTACACTCCCAGACCTATTCTTGCATTTTTATTTGGAAACAGGGTCTCCTAAGCCAGCGCGCGGGGCTAGCTTCGAACCTGCGCGATCCTCCTGTCTCCGCCTCCCAAGCGCGGGGATTACAAGCGTGCCCACCACGCCCGGCTTTGGACTCCATCTTGAGGAAGGCCCCGTGCAAACACACACGATCCATAGAGCGTCTTAGACCCCGCATGTGTCTGTCCTTCCCGGCGTCTGAGCAGGGCAGGGAGCTTCAGGTCATCTATGGCTATCAAAGCAAGGCCCGGAGGGTAGAGGGAGCACCCAGCTGGCCAGCTGTAGACCTGGGAACCCGCTGCTGCCCAGGCCGCACTCTGACCACACTGGCTTCCACGTGGCACTCAAAGAACTCAGAAGAGGCAGGCACAGTACCTATGTATCCCTGTAATTCTAGCACTTGGGAGGCCGAGACAGGAGGATCACAGGTGAACGCCAGCCTCAGCAGATTAATGAGACCCTCAGCAACTCAGAGAGACCCTGATTCAAAATAAAAAATGAGGCCGGGTATGGTGGCGCACGCTCGTCATCCCAGCATTCCGGAGGCTGAGACCAGAGGATAATGGTTCGCAGACAGCCTCAGCTACTTAGTGAGGCCCTCTGCAACTCAGTGAGACCCTGTTTCAAAATAAAACATAGGGCTGGGGGTGCAGCTTTGAGGTAGAATGCCTCTGGGTTCCATCCCCAGACCCACAAAAAATTAAAAAAATGAAAAATAGAACAAGGAGTGGAGCTTGAAGGTAGAATGTTCCTGGGTTCGATCCTCAGTACCACAATAAAGAGGGAGGAGGAGGAGGAGGAGGAGGAGGAGGAGGAGGAGGAGGAGGAGGAGGAGGAGGGGAAAAAAGGGTGGAGGAGGAGGAAGAGGAGGAAAAGCTTGAAGGTCCAGCTGGACCTTTGCCTCTGTTTCACAGTGCTGGTTGCAGCTCAAAGGTCTTTTTCTTTTCTTTTTTCTTTTTCTTTCTTTTTTTTTCCAGTACTCGAGATGGAACTCAGGGGCCTTTTATCTCTGAGCTACACCCCCAGCCCTATATTTAATTCTTTATTTGGAAACAGGGTCTCACTGAGTCGCGGAGGGCCTCACTAAGCAGCTGAGTCTGTCTGCGAACCGCGGTCCTCCTGTTTCAGCCTCCCGAGTGCTGGGATGACAAGCTCAGCCACCATGCCCGGCTTCAAAGGTATTTTTCTTTCCCGGCCACTTTCCCTAAAGCTCCCACCCACCCCTGGACCCCACAGAAGCCTCTCCCGCTCTTGCCTCTTGCCTTCCCCGTCTGCTCACCTCATACGAAGGTGGGGTCAGGGCAGGGAAGTGGGAGCGAGAGGCCTGAGACTCGAGGGAGGGCCAGTTCAAGTGAGACTCTGCCTGCGTGAAGGATCCGCGGCCCATCTCTCTACCACCTACGGCGGGGCGGGCGTAAATACTCCGCATCACTCCTAATCTCACGACGATGTGTCATCACTAGGCGCCAGTACAAGTTAAAAAGAAAACACTTACACGAGATGGCTCAAAGGAGAAGTCGGTGTGTTCAGCCGGCTTTGCGACTGGTGGCCTCCATGAGAACGCCAGGGCCCGTGTCTGGCAGAGCCCCAGACACAGCACGGCGCCAGGCCCGGGCCTGGGGCTCTGGACGAAGCCCGTACTCACGCAGGGACCTGTGGCCGGTGTGGCGGGGCGGGCCCTGTAAACACAGCTCACCTGCCACGTGCGATCCCCAGTTGTACGCAGATAAGAACCGGTTGGGCTTCTGGGGGCCTGAGTCAGCCTGCTGCGCTGGGCTTGGTGTCAGGCGTCAGCAGGCCGCTCCTGGGGTTGGCAGGCCCCTGCGGGTGTGTGGGAGCGGCGGGCCGGGCACCCTCTTCCTTAGGTAGTGGGGGAGGAGCAGCTCCCCGGCTGGGGCTGTGGCCCAGGTACCACGGGAGCGCCTTTAAATGGGCCGGCTGTTTCTGGAGCTGGAGGCTGGACACTCTGGGGAGACCTCTGCAGACCCCTGCCATGGCTCTGGGTAAGCTCCTTCAGGGCCAGTGGTCATCGGAAACGGAGGGGGTGGAAAGGGCTCCCAGTGGGCTTGATCCAGGGCTCAGCCTCGGCTGAGAGAGCTGCTGAGAAATGTCACACACATGGGGTTCTAGCCTGGCCTGGGAGACCCAGGGGATGGGACCCGAGGCGAGGACTGTCCCGCAGTGAGCCTGGCGGCCACTCTCCTCTGTCGGTAGAACAGGGAAGCTGGGGTACGAGGTCTGAAAGATGAGGTTTGAAAGAGCCAGGCACGGTGGCGTCGGCGTGCAATCCTTGGGAGGCTGAGACAGGAGGATCACAGGTTTGAAGCCGGCCTCAGCCACTTAATGAGACCCTGCTTCAAAATAAAATAAAATAGGGCTGGGGATGAAGACCCATGGAGAAGGTGTCTGGGTTCAGTCCCTAGTAGCACAGAAAAATAAGGGGGTGGGGGACATGATAAAGTGAGGTGTGGTGGAGCGTGCCTGCAATCCCAGGCCTTGGGAGGCTAAGAGAGGGGGATCACAGGTTCGAGGCCAGTCTCAGGAAATTGGCAGATGCTCTGCAACGTGGAGAGGCTTTTTTTAATTGGGTGCGTTGTAATTTTATATTACATTGGGGCACAGAGTTTAGAAAATGCACTCAGGCTGCTCTTGCTGCTCCGACGTCACCCGCACCCCAGAAGTCTCTGAGACTGCAGGTGGCAATTTTGTAAACACCGATGGCATTATTTCTCCTGGGTGTTCTCTAGGACCTCGTCTCCCTCCCTCTCTCCCCTAATACCCCTTGGTCATTCCCCTGGAGGCTCTACTCGTCTGTCTGATGTCGCCCTTATTTCTGAAAAGCTCTCTAGCTCCCATATATAAGACAGAACGTACGTCTATTTGTTCTTTTGGACTGGGTATACTCACTCAGTATAATATTCTCGAGTTCCATCCAGTTTCCTGTGAATAGTTATAATTTTGTTGTTGTTATAATTTTGTTCTTCTTTATGGCCGAGTAACATTCCATTGTGTATACACAGGAAAGTTTTGGGATCCATTTATTCGTTCATGAATTTAGACCACATTTTAAAATTAAAAAAAACCAACAAGCTGGGTATGGTGGCATACGCTTATAATCTTAGTATTTGGGAGGCTGAGACAGGAGGATCACGGGTTCAAGGCCAGCCTCAGCAACTTAGCGAGGCCTTTTGAAACTTAATGAGACCCTGTTTCAAAACAGAACATAAAATAGGGCTAGGGTGTAGCTCAGAGGTGGAATGCCCCTGGATTCAATCTCTAGTAAGAAAAAAGAACAGTGTGAGTGTAATGAGAAAGCTGCTTGAACCTGGTACTCATCCCCAAGGTCTGGAGGTGATAGGGAAGGGTAGAGACTGGAGGATTAAATGCTTGGCCTTAAGCCATTCCAGCAGATGGTTGTTACATAAAACGCAGGTACCAGTGATCATTTTTCAAGACAAAACAAATATTCTAAGTTTGTTATGTGTAGTGCTCTGATGAAAAAACTATAATCATCTGGGCATGGTGGTGCATGCCTGTGATCCCAGCACTTGGGAGGCTGAGAGAGGAGGGTCACAGATTCGAGGCCAGCCTCAGCAACTTAGTGAGACCGTGTTTCAAAATGAAACTAAAAAGGTCTAGGGGGTGTAGGTTGGGGGTAGGATGCCCCTGGTCTCAATCCCTAGCGCCAAAAATAAAAAATAAAAGTAAAACAACAAAGCAAGCAAACAAAATATTGTCTGTAAGCTACTGGTTTGTGGCCTCCGGTTCGCATGTTGGGGGGGCGGTGAAGAAAAAACATCAGTGTTGTCATGGTGAGACACTCGGTTTCGGATGGAACTCGGGCCTTCTGCACGGGCCGCTTCTCCTTTCCGGTTCTCGCTTTCCTTGGTGTCAAGGGGAAGCTGACTGATTCGGGGCGGTGGGGACGGTCCGCGCGCTCTCGGGAGCTCACTACGAGCTCCAGACACGCGGTCCCGTCTGCTTCTTATAATAGCCACATGAGGAAGGACGGATATTGCTCACATTTTCAGAAGGAACTGCCCCGGCCAGACAGCAGTACCAGGGGATTGGCGAGGGCGACCCTGGATGAGTCTTTCCCAAACCCCGCGGCTGTGTGCGCGCACGGAGGCCGGCGAGGTCACGGAGACCAGGGCCCCGGAGCCGCCTCTTCCCGCGTGGGTGCGGCTGTGTCTAGAGAGACATGTGGAATGCTAGCCTCTGGTCTTCTGTAGTCCTGTGGGATGCCAGAACCACTGTCCACGCCGGACGGTGATGTATCGTGAAGAAGTCGCTACCCACTTGGCCGGGCACAGAGGTGCAGGCCTCTAATTCCAGTACTTGGGAGGCCAAGGGGTGAGGGGATCACAGGTTCAAGATCAGCCTTGGCACCTTAGCAAGGCCCTGTTTAATAAATAAATAAATAAATAAATAAATAAATAAATAAATAAATAAACAAACAAACAAACAAAGCCGGGCGTGGTGGCGCACGCTTGTAAACTCAGCATTCGGGAGGATCGCAGGTTCGCGGCCAGCCTCAGCTACTGAGTGAGGCCCTCTGCAACCCAGTGAGACCCTGTTTTGAAATAAAAAATTAAAAATGGGGCTGGGGGTGTCGCTTGGAGGTAGAATGTCCCCTGGGTTTCATCTCCAGTACTGCAAAAGAAAAAAGAAAGTAGAACTGGGTGTGCAACTCAGTGGTATAATCACACACACACACACACACACACACACACACACACACACACGCACACACACACACACACACCAGCATGATAAAATGAGAGAAAAATCTGGGTGTGGTGGTACATGCCTATCATCCTAGTACTTGAAAGGCTGAACAGGTTCTAGTTCAGTCTCAGCAAAATAAGAAGGGCTGGGGTATAGGTAGAATGCCCCTAGGTTCTATCCTCAGTACCTCCAAGAAAACCAAAAACCAAAAACCAAAAACCAAAAAAAAAAACACTGACTCAGACACAAAAAAGGGCAGGGGCTGAGATTATTCTAGCTCCACGGTAGATCCTTGCCGGCATGGGCAAAGCCCTGGAATCCATCCCCAGAACTGTAAAACAGACAGACTGGCTTGTTGAACCGGCACCCATAGGTGCTACATGCATGCATGAGCGGGGGTTGGACTGACGTCAGGAGGCCGATGCAGGCGCTCACAGAGGTACGGATGCTCCCGAGAGGCCCACGTGTCCGGGGCTCGCTCCCCGAGGCAGCGGCATTCAGCAGTAGGGCTCGGAGGGTGACTGGGTCACGAGGGCTTTCCTGCCCTTAGCAGTGGATGAATCCCTCTGGTGGGTTAATAACTTGGGCATCTTGTTCGTTTGTTTGTTCTTGGTGCTAGGGATTGAAACCAGGGGTATTCGACTTCTGAGCTACACCCCTAGCCCATTTCATTTTGAAACAAAGTCTTGCTAAGTTGTTGAGGCTGGCCTCAACCTATGATCCTCCTGTCTCTGCCTCCCAAGTACTGGCTTACATGGGTGTGCCACCACACCCAGCTGGCGTAATAATCTGAATGGACTACTGAGAGGTGTTGGAAACAAGACAGATTGGGCATGGTTGGAGGAAATAGATTCCTGAGGCTGTGCCCTTGGGGGCTAAATCTTGTCCCAACCTGTTTCTCTCTTCTCCCCCCCACCCTGCCCCGGCTGCCATGAGTGGAACAGCTCTCCTCTACCACACCTTTCTGGCATGATGTTCTGCCTCACCTTAGCACCAGGGTCTTGGAGCCAGCTGACCATGGACTGAACTCTGAAACCATGAGCCAAAATAAATATTTCCCCCTCTATGTCATTGCTGTTAGGTATTTTGGTTACGGCGATGAAAAACTGAAAGCCGAGAAAGTCCTCGACAACCCTGGACAATGGTGACCCTAGGATGTAGCCAGGTACAGAAGTTTCCCTGTAACCTATAGAAGGTTTTAGAACGTTCTTCCCTTACTACAAAAGAAGCAGGAGGGGGAGAAAAAGACGAAGAAGAGCAGGTGTGAGCCAGATCGGCGCTGTAAGGCTGTGCGTCCCAACGTGTATCAGTGCGGGTCTTGCCTCCGCTGATGGTGCAGCCGAGGGGAGAGGACCGTCAGAGCGCCTAGTGCGGGCAGGAATGACAAAACTAGATTTCAGTCCTGGTCTGGGCTGTGGGTGGTTCACACTCAGTACTTGGGAGGCTGAGACAGAAGGATTGCAGGTTCAAGGCCAGCTTCAGCAACTTAGCGAGCTCTTGTTTCAAAATAAAAAATAAAAATAAAAAAGGACCGCGGGTATCTCTCAGAGGTAGAATGCCCCTGGTTCCAGTCTCCAGGACTCAAAACAAGAACAACAACAAAAAATAATAATAAAAAATAAAACAAATCCCAGTTGAGGCGGCATCTGGGCCACGGGGCTTAACCCTTGCGTGCCTTGAGCTCTCTTTCTACAAAGCGACTGAGCGCGTTCCCATCATGACGGGGGCGGGGTATCTATGTCCTTCTTGCAAAGCTGGGA
>NC_137801.1:86770067-87053069 GCF_963383645.1 Muscardinus avellanarius | reverse complement strand
TTTCAGTGCAGATCCATGGTGGACCCTGGCCTGTGGGAACGAAGCCAGTGTGGAGAACTGGGGCACTTTCGAAAGCACATACGGGAAGGCTGCCCTGTGGACCTGGAAGGAGACTGAGCTTTTTGCAAATCGGAGGTGGATATTGGGAGCCATCGGCTGCAGGCCCTTCGCCAGCCAGGAGCGCGAATGTGCCGCCAGAAGCCTGAGGCCTGCAGCTTGGTGGGTAGAGATGCCCAGGAACAGGGGTGTCTCCAGGACCCACCTGCCACCACAGGGCACTTCCAAAAAACTGCGGGATGTGATTAAAATGGACCAGGCTACCTGGCAGGATCCGCTGGGTGGAGACTGACCGAAAGGAAACATCAGACCACACTGTGGGGCTTGTATTTGTTTTTCTGCTTTCTGTTTGCAATATATGTACCCATGGCTTGGGAAGAGCAGCCCGGGTTTTTGCACTATTAGCTCAGTGAAAGGTTTACAAAATTTGGACAATATTGCCTGTACTGTGTGACACGTGCTCGAAGACGTGGACATCTGTGTATTGGCTGAAGACTGTGAAATGAGGTCATTGCCGCTCAGCATCTCTCCCCGTTCACCCAAAGCCACGTGGCTAACGTCTTACATATAGTACTTGGGCTGGGCATAGTGGAGCATACCTATAACCCTGGTACTCGGAAGGCTGACACAGGAGGATTGCAGGTTCAAGGCCGGCCTCAGCAACTCAGTGTGACCCTCAACAACTTATGAAGACCCTGTTTCAAAATTACGAAGTACAAACCAGGCATGGTGGCATACACTTGTCATCTCGGTACTTGGGAGGTTGAGACAGGAGGATCCGGGTTCACGGCCAGCCCCAACTACTTAGTGAGGCCCTCTGCAAATTAGTGAGACCCTGTTTCAAAAATAAAGTATAAAAAAAATCAGGGTAGGGGTGTCGCTCAGAGGTAGAATGCCCCTGGGTTTAATCCCCAGCATTATGCACACACAAAACAATTACAAATTACAAACTGATGAAGGGCCGCGGGGTAGCTCAAACGTGGAAAGGCCCTGCATCCAATCCCTAGTACCAAAACAGAAGTGACACCATCATTAACATCAACAGAAACAACAAAACAAGTCGTGTCTGAGTAATACAGACGGGCTCCAGGAGGCACAGCGGAAATGTCTGCGTCTCCGTCACTCTCAAATCTTCCCTCCAACGCTGCTCGGACTCCAGTCGTCCTGGATAATATGACGATTTTAAACAGGTGACACCGGGGTCAACCTCTGGTGAGGTTTTTTTAGGTTGGCTCTCCTGCTGATATTAAGTAGAGAAAAGGCAGATTAGATGTATTCCTAAAGATCTGTTTGGAGGCATCTGAGGATGGCCAGTGTGGACGGAGCTGCAGCGGTCCAGGGTGGTGGAGCTGGGGGGCCTCCCCCCACCCCTGGGCAGCGTTTGCGGGTTTCAGAAGGCTGCAGGTGGGCCGGGGCGGCTCCACCGTAGAGCGCACGTCAGCGGGCATGAGGTCCTGATTCCACCCCAGCACTCATTTCCCCCCAAGCAAGGCTGTAGCCGAACCTGTGAGGACTCAGGGCCTTGGCTTGAGCTGGGGTCTTGGAAGGTTAGGAATGGGTCTGGATGCAGCTGCCCAGAGGTGGGTATGGAAGCCCGCCTCTGAATCATCCCCAGACTGTTCGGGTAAGGTACTGGGGATGGAACCCAGGGCATTTTACTCCGAGTGACACCTCCAGCCCTATTTTTTGTTCTTTATTTTGAAACCAGGTCTCACTGAGTTGCAGAGGGCCTCCCTAAGTAGCTGAGGCTGTCAGTGAACCGCGATCCTCCTGTCTCAGCCTCCCGAATGCTGGGATGACAAGCGTGCGCCACCCTGCCCGGCTTTTGTTTTTATTTTGACACGGCGGCATCTTCCTGGGTTGCGGAGAGTCTCACTATGCTGCCGAGGCTGATCTCAAATCTGCCATCGTCCTGGGATCACGGGTGTGCGCCACCATGCCTGGCTTCTGCAGGTTTTGACGATAGTGTCCAGCGATCGATAAAAGGCAACCAGGCATGTTGTATTTGTCAGCTCTGTGTTGCTGTAACGAAATGCCTGACATAGTTAACTTACATAGAAAAAAGGTTTAACTTACATAGAGAATCGGTTTAGTTTGTTCATGGTTTTGATATATGATGTCCAGCAGTCAGTAAAAAATAACCAGGCATGTTATATTAGTCGACTTGGTGGTTCTGTAAGAAATCCCGAGATAATGAACTTATATGAAGGAAAGGTTTGGCTGGCTCTCAGTTTGGGTAACAGGAGTCGCAGGTAGTGCCTGGTGGAACAAGCCTGCTCACCTCACCAACCAGCAACAAAGTGCAAGAAGCAGGAAGAGAGGGGGCTAGGTCCCCAAGCCCTCTGAGGCCAAGCCTCCGATAGCCCAGGGCCCTACCCGAGGCGCCACCTCTAGAAGTCCCACAGCTCCCAACAGCGCCACCCTGTGGGCAAAGCCTCTAACATCAGCGCTGTCGGGAGACACCCAAACCATAACAGAAGTGCAGGACGACCTTTGCATTAAAGGAAAACAGATGACAGGGGGGACCCAGCGGGGATTCCGGTCACGGAGTTGTCAGGGGCAGCTTTTATTTTATTTATTTTATTATTTGCAGTGCTGGAGATGGAGCATTTACCTCCAAGCAACACCCCTTCAGTCCTATTTTTTATTCTTTATTTTGAAACAGGGCCTCACGGAGTTGCAAAGGGCCTCACTCAGTAGCTGAGGCTGGCCGTGAACCGCGATCCTCCTGTCTCAGCCTCCAGAATGTAGGGATGACAAGTGCGCGCCGCCACGTCCGGCCAGGGGCAGCTTTTAAAAGACCAGGAGACAATATGTCCAAAGATTTAGAAAAGATTGAAAATGTTGGCAGAGAACTACGAAGTGTACAAAAGAAGAACTAAATGCAAATTCTAGAACAGAAAGATATGATTCACTGAAATCAAGGAGGAGCTGACGCTTGCTGACTGTTCCCGGGCGGCCGGTGCTCGGTTGAACACTGCACAGGTGCCAACCCAAGACCTGGACAAAATCGTGTTCCCGCCTCCCGCTGCGAGGGCCTCAGGTCTGCGGTGGGAGCGCTTGTCTAGACACCTCGCCGTCTTCCTACAGATGCATACTGTCGCTCTGAAGATGTGGACGGCCCGCCCCTCTGTTCCCCACCTCGCTAAAGGGGCCCCCGTGAGCAGGTCTTGCTAATCCCCGGCGTTGCCAGCGCCTGGCAGCCGAGGGCTCAGTGCGAGGAGGCCCTCGTCAGAGTCACGGTGCCCAGAGGTCAGGGGGACGTCATCACACCGAAGAGGAGGCCGAGGCGGCTGCGTGCTGTGTCAGGAGGCAGGGTTGGGGGCTGAGACCCCAGATGGAGCTGAGTTTAGTCAGAGGTGTCCAGTGGCAGGAGCTCGCGGACGCCCACTGATAAGATGGAGCCAAGAGTGGGATCGTGGCCAGAAACATGAGGAGATGCAGAGAGCTTCCCCTTCCCTTCCTCCTGCTCCTCCTCTGGAATCAGAGCGAGGAGCCTGGGTCAGTACGCAGCAAAGGAGCGTGGGTCAGTACCCAGGGGAAGGAAAGAGAGTCAGCACATTGGGAAAGGAGCATGGATCAGTACCCAGGGATCAGTACCCAGGGAAAGGTTAAGGGGTCAGTACATTGGGAAAGGAGCATGGATCAGTACCCAGGGGAAGGGGTGAGGGTCAGTACATTGATTGGGACAGGAGCATGGGTCAGTACACAGGAAAAGAGGGTGGGTGGGTCTGCTGCGTGAGTGGCCTGGGCGTGCAGGACAGGGCCGGGGGGTCGGGCCGTGTGACTCATCTCTCCCCTCTCCCTGGGGTAAGGAAGCACGCGTGACCACTACTGCCCACGTGCCAGGGGCAGGGCTAAGTTGGTCACATGCGGCGCCTTTGTTTAACCTTTACAGCAACCCATGATGGGGCTTCTGTTATTAGCCCTGTCTACCAGATACTGAAACTGAGACAAGACAGAGTCGCACACTGTCTGAGTCGCCCAGACTGTAAATGACGTGGGAGAATTCAGACCCGGGGCCCCCCAGGGCCTGTCCCAAAAAAGAACTTGCTGGGGCCTGGGGGGGTGGGCGCTCAGGTGGAGGATAACGGCTCGAGGAAGCCCAGGAGCCCAGAGCTACTGTTCTGCAGGAGAAATCTCTTTCTCTTTGAATTTGAGTTGGGGCCAGAGAAATGTTTACCCAGGCAGGAGCCACGATGTGGTGGGACCTTTACTTGCTATCTCAGGGGCCAGGGTAGAGCCCTCATCCTACCTTGCAAAGCCACTTGTCTTCAATCTGTAAGGACTTTTTTTAATTTAGAGAGAGAGAGAGAGAGAGAGAGAGAGAGAGAGAGAGAGAGAGAATGAGAGAGAATGAGAATGGGAATGAATAAATGGATATGCTGATTTAAAAATTCAGGAGGGCTTTATCCAGGCGTGATGGAGTACATTGTAATCCTAGTACTTGGGAGGCTGAGACAGGAGGATCACAGGTTTGAGGCCAGACTCAGAAACTTAGCAAGACCCTGTTTCAAAAAAAAAAAAAAATTTAAGGCTGGCAGTGCATCTCAGAGGTAGAATGCCTCTGGGTTCAACCTTCAGTATAAAAATAAAATAAAATAAAATAAAAACAAAAACCAGGAGGGCTTTAGAAGTAGCACAGGAAGGAGTAGGGGAGAAAAAAACGAAGTCAGCTGTGAAGTCAGCTGCTTCCCCTCCCAGCAGGTGTGAGGACATTATGCATCTGGTGATTATTAAGTGTCCCAGAAATTTTAGACCTTAATTCAATAAATTCTGAAGGTGACAAATACCTAGGCAGGTTCTTACACATCACCTTCTTTAGCTGGTGCTCATGAGACCAAATAAAAAGGGAATAAATATCTGTATTGGGGGTGTTGGAGATATTATACCCGTAAGCCCAATGCAAAGACAAGAAAGGAAGAAAGGGAGGGAAGGAGGGAAGAAGGAAGGAAGGAAGAGGAGGAGGAGGAAGGGAGGGAGGGAGGGAGGGAGGAGGGAGAGGCAAACAACAGCCCTGGCCCTCTGTCAGAGGCACAGGCGAGTCCTTCACCATCGCTCAAAGAGGCCAAATGCTTCCCTCAGGCTCACACCACCTGAGGGCAGCTCAGGGATGGAGACGCCACCTCGCCTGCCAAAGGCATCACCCAGGGTGATATTGGCAAAAACGTTCCCTTTGCCTTCAAGGACGAGCTCTTTAAAGACTCAGGGAATTTACTGGCCAATGACAAGCTGTGTGTCCTCGGGCATGTCCCTTTCTGGTTCTGGGTCTCTCTGGGTCTCCTTGAGACAAGGATAGGGAGGGAAACGCAGACCACGACGAGGACCACGACGCCAAGTTCCAGTCGAGCTCTGCAGGTGCTGCGATCTCTGCCCCGCGTACGTCATCAGAAGCCGTCTGCAGCCTGTCTGTATCCATAAAACAGGCAACGCAGTCGAGAACACCAAGGAAGAAAGTGGTGCTCACTAGTGCCTACGATGGGCCAGGAGCTCCCCCCATCCCTGTCTTCCTTTCACCCACCTGTAAGGAAGACATGATCCTCCTCATGCCAAGGCCCAAATAAATGAAGTGACTAACAAATAAATAAATGAAATAAATAAATAAAATAAGTGGTCCAGGTCTCATGAACAACCAGTGGCAAGGGCTGGGGGTGGAATGGGGCCTGTTGGGTCCACAGGCTCCCTTTGCCCCAAGATCCCGACTTTAAGGATGTGGGATGGGGCTGGCCTTGGTGGCGCACACTTATGATCCTAATAATTGGGTGGCTGAGACCGGAGGATCGCAGATTTGCAGCCAGCCTCAGCTACTCAGTGAGGCCCTCTGCAACTCAGTGAGACCCTGTTTCAAAATAAAGAATAAAAAATAGGGCTAGATGTAGCTCAGAGGTAGAATGCCCCTGGGTTCCATCCCCAGGACCGCAAAAAAAAAAAAAAAAAAAAAAAGATGTAGGATGGGGTGTTGGGAGGCTGCGATGGGAGGACCGCAGGCTTGTGGCCAGCCTTAGCACCTTGGCGATCCCCCCACAGCTTAGTTGTGTTGGGTTGGTGTGAGAAATGCTGTTCGCCGATTAAATGCTCCCCGCGTGAACGACTCTGAGCCCAAAATTATTATTTTTAATATTTGGGGAGCCTGGAGAGGAGGCAGAACAGTTCTCCTGCCCTCTTGCAGCCAGGGCTTTTCTTTTATTGAAAGTTTAAACAAATCATCATAAAAAACAACTAAGCACAGGGGCCAGCAAATTATCATGGGTCAAGATAAGAAAAAACAGCAGAGCAGTCGCGGGACAAGCTTAGAGGAAGGAAGGGTTAAACATTACTGGTAGAGAAAGAAGACCTCAAAGTCCATGCTCTGACCCTGACCGATCGCATCAGGCCCCTTGGAATTTGTCTGCAAGCCAAGCGCTTTGTATCATAGCTGAGCCAGCCCGAGATGGTAATCTCAGCCTCTAGGGCCAAGATGGTTCCCAACACTTAGTAAGACTCTGCTTCCAAAAAAATAAAATAGGCCCAGGGGTATAGCTCAGAGGTAGAATGCCCCTGGGCTCCATCCCCAGTTACACACACACACACACACACACACACACACACACACACACACACATACCCAGGCTGTGAGACAGTGGAGAGAAAGGTGGATTGAAAATACTTCTCCAAAATGACTTGCTTTGCTCTAGAATAGGGGTCAATAAAGTTCAGGTCAAACCCAGCTGCCTGTGTTTTGTAAATAAAGTTGTACTGGAGCACAGTTAGGCTTTCGAAGCTTTAGGCTGATTTGCAGACTGTCTGGTTTTCTGCTTTTGCACGATGACAGCTGAATCGAATGTTGAGTAATCATGTCAGAGACTGGATGGCCCCTGAATCTTAAAATATTTACTCTCTGGTCCTGTACAAAATGTTTTTCCGTTTCTCATCCAGCATCCAACTCTCCTTTCTTTCTTTCTTTCTTTCTTTCTTTCTTTCTTTCTTTCTCCTTTCTTTCTTTCTTCTTTCTTCTTTCTTTCTTTCTTTCTCTTCCCTCCCTCCCTCTCTCTTTCTTTCATTCTGCCTCTCACCTATACCTCCATCCTTTCAACTTTTTATTTTGGAATAGGGTCTAAGTTGCTGAGAGGCTCACTATGTTACCCAGGCTGACCTCGAACCTGTGCTCCTCCGGTCTCAGCCTCCCAAGTACTGGGATTATAGACAAGGGCCGCTGTGCCCAGCTTGGCTGGCTGGCCTTTCAAAGAACACAAAGCATGGTGGGACTGTTCCTTGTGCCAGAGGCCCTGTCCTTTGGCTTTTTGACAGAAAGGGTGTTTCTGCTCACGTCTCTTTTTTTAAGCTGTCAACAGCCATTCTCAGAGTACCTGTCGGGCCAACGAGGGAACCTGGTTTTCATCGTGTTCTTCTTCCCAGGAACTCAATGAAGGGGAAACAGAAATCTCAACTTTGGGGAAATTGCACAGGGGAAAAAAGGGAGGGATCAGTTACAACACCCTGTTGCGACACTCAGTGGGGTTGCAAGTGACAACAGCGAGGATTTCTCGTTTTGGAAATGTGAGGGTATTTCCGCTTCTCACAGCGGGACGGAGTGACAGCAGCTCAGCCTGGTGAGTGACCGCTTTCTTTATAAGCGGCCACTCTGAGCCCGACATGGCAGTGCTCATAGCCCCGCTCCGGCCACAGGATGGAGATCTGCGGGGGTCCCTCCCGCCACCTAATCTCTCTCCTCCTTCTCCTGTTCTCCACAGAGGCAGCCTGCCGGCCCCTTGGGAAAAGACCTTGCAGGATGCAAGCGTTCAGGTAAGCCTGGCCTGCGAAGGCCAGAGAGGACGGGCAGGGAGCGCGGACACCGAGGCTCCGCAGGGACCTGAGAACCGGGTTTGGGATGGAAAGGGCTGCCCCTTATTCGAGAACAACCTGCTCCATGCACGAGCTTCTGGGCTTGTATTGTGTGGAAAGCAGAGCCAGGCTCAGCCAAGCTCACCTCCCCTAAGACTCTCTCTCGCTGCTGGGCGAGGGACAGACAGGTACCGGGGAGCGGCGCCGGCAACTGGGTCCAGCAGAGAGCTGGGATGCTGCAGGCAGGGCACGACCCAAAGGCCGGCCACAGCTGCCCGGCCTGTGCTGACTGTGAGACTCCACTTTCCTGGAGCCACGGTCTCTCCAGAGAGCAGACCTGGGGTTCGTGAGGCTCCCTGTGGGCCTTGCAGGGCTGCCCTGAGGAGTAGGAGCAGGCGCGACCGTGTTCCGTGGACTCTGAGGTCCATGAGAAGGATTGTGAGTTTTAGACTTTGAGTCGGGGCATTGGGGGATGTCCCAGCACAAGGGATGGGCTGTGGTTCAGTGTGTGCCATCTTCCCGGGTGAAGCATGCTGGGTGATTTCCCATCAACCCCCAAGTATTTTTGGCCCAGGGCTGTAGGTTGAGGCTCTGCCTACGAGAGCTGAGGGAGCCCTAGTCACGCAAGCCCCTCCCCTCCCAGGCGGTGGACTGCTTGACTCGCGAGGTTTATATCTGTCTTCCATAGAAGTTCAGGGGTCCCCTGCGGTCCTCTAGCAAGGATTTCAAAAGCCTCTCTCTGAGACTTATCTGGGAGCTAAGATGTGGTGGCACACATTTGTAATCCTCAGTGCTTGGGAGGCAGAGACAGGAGGATCGTAGGCTCAGCAACTGAAAGAGGCCCTCAGCAACTTGGGGAGACCCTGAGGGCGTATCTTGGAGATGGGACACCCCTGGCTTCAATCCCTAGAACCATACATACGCAAAAGGCACATGTGGATAGTTATTGCCATATTGGTAGAATTGAATAGAGAACATTCTGTTCCCCAGGAAGGGCTATTAGGTAATTCTCCAGAGCATGCTTTGCTAAAGCAAGAGGCCTGTGCTGGGGTCCAAGATGAGCAGGCCCGGGAGGTGGCCGGAGGGAGCTCTCTCCTCTTACAGCCGTGGGAGTTGAGCCTCTCGGCCTGTCTTCTCTCCCACGCCCTGGGTGTTCTGAATGCCAAGTACCACAGACCTGGCAGAGCTGGGTGCGGAAGGATGCCCTCCAAGGGATACAGGGAGGGTTGAGCATCTGTCCGTCTACAGCCGAGTGCTTATCTTTTCAGAATCTGGGATGTGAACCAGAAAACCTTCTACCTGAGGAACAACCAGCTCATCGCTGGATACTTGCAAGGCCCCAATACTAAATTAGAAGGTGAGTGGTTTGGGGAGCTGGTCTTTTTGCCTCTGGAATCTGCAGCGTGGCGATCTGAGGTCTTCTAATCCCCACCGGGTTTGAGGATGGGGAGACATGGCCGCTAGAGGGCGCACATACCGGGGGGGGGGGGTAGAGTGTGGGTCAAATACCACTACTCCACAGGCGATAATCCCAGTTCTTGGGAGGCTGAGATAAGAGGATCACAGGTTCGAGGCCAGCCCCAGCCATTTAGCAAACCCGTGTTTCAAAATAAAATCAGGCTGGGAGTGTAGCTCAGAGGTAGAATGATCCTGGCTTCAACCCTCAGTGCCATAAGAAAAAGGAAAAGAACCATGACCAGCAAGCACGGCGTCCCAGAACCACAGCCGGGAGGGCAGGGGCCAGAACGCGGGACGGGCTGTTCCCCGCCTCCTGTGCCTGTCAGGCCCCATGTCCCCATGTCACTCAAACCCTAGCTCCACCCCCAGACCAATAGCCATCTGCTAGGCTGGGCGCTGTCCTGATTCCTGGCCGCAGCACTCCTCCCATCCTATCCAGACTCCGAAGGAGCGGGAGGAACTTCACAAGCTCCACTCACATCCCTCAGTTTACCCTTTAGTAACGGGAGGGCAGCGGCATCACCGAAACTTGAGATCCTTTCAGCATCGGCATTTGGATATCTTCACATCTCTGTTTGGAACTGGGGAATGGAATTATCCCCATCTCCCCGCCCTGCCCAAACACTTGCTCCCTCTGCCCTCTTACTCAGAAAAAGCGCAAGGCCGGCTTTTCCCGTGCCTCTGGCCTTTCTTGCAGTGAACAAACTTACCAGAGCACAGGGAAGCCGAGGTCATTGCCGCTGCGCAAGGGCATAGGATCGGTGGGTTCAAACACCCCACTTGTCTCCTCGTGGGCTACTTTTCCTGCCCTTTGGTAGCACAGCTGTTGACCTGGAGCACAGGTCTGAAAACGAGGGGAGAAGCCACGTGCATGAAGAGTCTAGGAGGTTCCGCCCACCCCGAGGGGCTCAGCAGTGCGTGTTTGACCTGTTGGGACGCAGAGCAGGAAGGCGGGGCTTGCTGCCCTTCTGCCTTGGGATTCACGTTGGGGAAAGGAGACAGAAACAGACCCACACTCTCCCCCACCTCTGCCTCCCCTTCTTTCTCACTCATCCTTTTTTCTGCTCTTCCCCAGAAAAGATAGATGTGGTGCCTGTGGACCCTGACTCCATGTTCTTGGGGATCCGAGGGGGGAAGCTGTGCCTGTCCTGTGTCAGAGCCGGCAGTGACACCAAGCTCCAGCTGGAGGTAAGGAGCTGTTCAGATGCCAAGCCATTCTAAGACCCCCGGCTTCAGACGACCACGGTTTGTTCCTGTGGCTCTGGGGGTGGACGAGGGCCTGCTGGGAGGTTCTGTTCTAAGAACATCTGGTGCTGGGCGTTTGGGACGGAGTCCCTCCCTCCGGGCCCTGTCTTATGCAGCTTCTCAGTGCTCAGGAGTTAGCTTGAATTCCCACAGCGTGGCAGCTGGCCTTCACGAGGGATGATCCCCCAAGGATAAGCTTCAGTGTGAAAGTGCTCTGTAGACGTCGACTTGCCCAGTGGTACTGGCAAAAGGATATGGCTGGGAGTCGATGTGGTGGGAGCACCAGGAGGAGCACACCTCCTGGGGATGTGCCCGTCACTGTGACAGTCCATTACAGAACCTGGACCACCATGGACCCACACCCCGCCTGGACCTGCCTGCTTTTAGCAAGACCAGCCCTCAGCACCTTTCTGTTCCAATCCTTGTCTATTTAGCTTGACTAGCTGGTATTCCGTCCAGAACCCTGTTTCTCCCTCATCCCCAGCAATAGCAATGGCTGTCCCAGGCTGGGGAAAGGTGGCTTTACCTCGGGGGTGGTTGGGCGAGATCATGAATGTCTATGATTATGGCAATGTCACTCCCCTCCACCAGTAGACAGGGACACTCTTGTGGAGGGCGACTGCCTGTTCTACGTGGTTAGAAATGGCCAGGGTATTGCTTGTAGCCTGCCAAGTGGGCACTGAGGCTTTCTGCCGCCTTCCCCGCCCACCTGCCTTGGAGACTCGGCTCTTGGGGCACCCACCTGGGTCTCTGCCGATGGGATCTTGAGTTTACTTGAATTACTGGCTATTTTAGTCATTTTTTTTCTGCAGTTGTGACCAAAATACCTAGCACAAACAACACAGGGAATGGAAAGTTTATTTGGGTCACAGTTTCAGAGGTACAGTCCATTGTTGGCAGACTCCAAAGTAGACACCATGGCCGCATGGAGTAGCAGTGTAAGAGAAAGCTCAATCCATGGCAGCCCAGAGGCAGGGAGAGAGAGAGAGAGAGAGGGAGAGAGAGAGAGAGAGAGAGAGAGAGAGAGAGAGAGAGAGAGAGAGGGAGGGAGGGAGGGGGGGAGGGAGGGAGAGAGAGAGAGAGAGAGAGAGTGTGTGTGTCTCTAAGGCCACATCCCCAGTGCACCACCTCTTTCAGCTACACAGCACCAACCTAAGTTACCACCCAGTAAATCCATTCAAATGATTAAGTCTTCAGTGGTTTTATGCTTGGATGAGACCTGAGCCCTGAATCAGTGATTTCACCTCTGAATCAAGCCACACCGAGGACATGCTTTCAGCACACGAGATTTGGGGGGAGCATTCTAAACTCAAACCATAGAGAGGCCACATCTCCAGAGTCAAGGTGTGGCCACGGGACAACCCTGAAGGAACCCACAGCCAGGGGCTCCGGTCAGTCTCCGGGCCAGCGTCTCCTCGTGTGCCGGGGACTGCGGGATGGGTGCTTCAGCTCTCACTTGCCCGTCTCTTGGCTTTCAGGCCGTCAACATCACCGACCTGAGAGTGACCAAGGAGCAGGACAAGCGTTTCGCCTTCATCCGCTCCAGCAGCGGCCCCACCACCACCTTCGAGTCGGCCGCCTGCCCTGGCTGGTTCCTCTGCACAGCGCTGGAAGCGGACCGGCCCGTCAGCCTCACCAACACGCCTGAAGAGGCCATGACGATCACCAAATTCTACTTCCAGGAGGACGAGTAGTTCTGCCCAGGCCTGCCTCCCACACTCCCCGCCATCACCGCTCCAGGGCCGCCATCACCGGCTCCAGGGCCGATCCATCACCTTCACCACTGCCCGGGGGCAGCCTCTGCAGGGTGAACCCATGGAAGGAGGACCAGCATCCTGGCGACAGGACTGCACCCCCAGCCTCTCTGCCCCCACCTCCATGCTACTTCTAGAATGATCTTTCCACGTGCAGAAGGGATCGTGGCAGCTCTCTGCTCAAAGCCCTCCTGGACGGAATGGTGAAATCCAGACCACCTGCCCCACTGGACGCCCTCGACTGTCCTCTCTCCCGCCCAAGCTGTCCCCGGTGTCCACGCTCCATATCCATCGGATGGATGGATGGCCCGCTCCCCACTCCCACCCAGCGGCTTCACACACCTGTTCAGCCAGCTGTTGCTGGCCGTGGGGAGATGAGTTGCTGGGTTTTGCTGTCTTTGTTTTGGGGCGTTGGGGATGGAGCCTCTGGCCTCACGTATGCTGGACAAGCGCTCTGCCCCTGCCCGTCGGGAGGTGTGTAAGGATCTGTGGAACTTCAAAATGAGGGCGTCCACGATTCTTTGCCTTAAGCTAACTCTGTCCCGTGTGATGGAGAGGCCTGTTTTGGAGGTTATGGAAGCCCTTTCTGAGAAAGCCCGGGACAGTGAAAGGCTTCCGCATTTGTGAAATGAGCAGCCAGGAGGTCGTTTCCCCAGCATTCCTCTCTTTTTATGATGTCCCAGACTGCTGAAATGAAGTTAGCGAGCTGCGTGGGCCCCTAGTTATTTACCGTTCTGGAAACGTTCCCGTAATCCCGGCCCCTCGGCCAGAGCCCCCAGCACCAGCTCCACTCCAAGTTTTCCGCAGTGGCCGGCCCATCTCCCTCTTGGAAGTTCCCGGGCTGCCTGCTGGGCAAGTGCGGCACTCCAGGGTCCCTCCAGCTCTGCTGGGAGGGAGGAGTCAAGGAGTTACTCCGAGCTGGCTTGGCATTTCTTACAGAGATTCATAGGAAAGATGGTTGCGCCTCTGTCTGCCCCCCCCCCCCCCCGCAGACTGTGAGCGCCAGAGATGGGGTGCAGGTGATGTGTGTGTCTCAGGTCCCCCTGGGGCTGAGCGCTGGCCTGGCCCTCCACAGACACTCAGGAAACGTGTGTTACACGTGTCAGATGGAAAGTTTCCGACTCCTGTGACTTCAGCTTTGTTTACAATAAAAACCTTGTCGGCAGCGTCTGTGGCCTGGCGGGCTCGGGCTGTGGGCGCTGGGGGAGTCGGCAGGCCAACAAGCTTTCTCTCTCCCCTGACAGTCGTGGTCCTCACCGTCCCAGGACAACAGGAAAGCAATGTCCTTGCCTGTATGCGTGGCGCAGCCTTGCCCACCAAGAGCCCGACCCGAAAAGACAGATGTCCATCACCAAAGAAACGAACACACAAATCGTGAGCCCTGCGCACAGTGGGCCGCTCTGCGGCAAAGGAAGTGTCACGTGGGTGAGAGGCCCGGGTCACTGCCCGGCCACAGCCCAGGTCTCCTGATTGCTGCACGTGCGTGTGCCTGCAGGAGCTGGCGAAGTCTCCGAGAATGGGAAGCAGGCAGCGCAGAGGGCGGGGCTCCCACTTGAATCTGGGCCACGGCCCTGTGTGGTGGGTGGTGACGGTGTACTGTTCTCAGACCTGGAAGAGACAGTGTGTGGCGGAATCTGCTTTACAGCCTCGTCACTTCCAGCGCGGTCCACACGTCTGCAGCATCGGCCTCCTTGCGAGTTAAACCCGGGTCCCCAGGCCTCGCGTCAGACCTCCTGGCTTAGGACCTCTCTCCCTCTTGAGCTGAACTCCAAGTGAGTCCTGCCAGGTTAAAGTCTGAGAAAAGCTGTCCTCCACTGCATATCTCAGCTGGGTGTGGTGGCACACGCCCTCCATCCCAGCACTGAGAAGGCTGAGACGGCAGGATCCAGCCTCGAAACCAGCCCAGCAACTTAAAGAGACCCTGCCTCAAAGAATAAACAGGCCCGGGGTATAGCTGGGCAGAAGAGCACCGCTGGGTTCAGTGCCCAGCACCACACGCGTGCACACACACACACACACACACACACACACACACACACACGCACACGCCGCATGGTACACATGCTCTGACATATTTATCAAAGAGACTCGCAGTTACAGACACAGTCTCCATCTTCACTACTATCCCATAGCTCAGCAGCCACACCAAATACTCCTTTCTTACTTCCTTTCTTCGGTGTCCAGTGCTCTGTAAAATTCTTAAGGAAAGCTGTAGGTCACCACTCTTCTAAAATGCCAAACCAGCCGGGCGTGGTGGCACACGCTTGTCATCCCCGCGCTTGGGAGGCAGAGACAGGAGGATCGCGCAGGTTCGAAGCCAGCCGCGCGCGCTGGCTCAGGAGACCCTGTTTCCAAATAGAAATATAAAATAGGTCTGGGAGTGTAGCCCGGAGTTAGAAGGGCTTCCAGGAACCCCAGTACCACCAAAAAAAAAAAAAAAAAAAAAAAAAAAGTCAAACCAATACATGCACTGGGGATTGAACTCAGGGCATTCTACCTCCGAGCTACACCCGCAGCTCTTTTTATTTTGAAACGGGGTCTCAGCAAGTTACCAAGGTCTTTCTAAGCTGCTGATGCTGACTTCAAACCTGAGATGCTCCTGTCTCAGCCTCCCAAGTCCTGGGATCACAGGCCCGCACCCAGGCGTCTGGCCGCATGCGGGGATTTCTGTTTTTTATTATTTTCTTCTACTGTGTATCCAAGTACCCTGTTCAATGTTTGGCATAAATTAGGTGCTCAGTGAAACTCAGTGAGTTACCCACTGATATATCAGTAAGGGGAGTGGACAAGAGGAGCCAGGAAATTCGAGAAGCCTGGGGACGGGGGAAGTTTTGAAGGGGACCAAGGCAAAGGGAGAGGCCCGGGTGCCCCGGCCTCAAATGATTTGGGGCTGAGCAAGAAAAAAGATATGGCCGCTAGGTGGCAGTAGCAGCCACAAGCTTTACTGGGAGATGCCCCGCGGACGGGCTTGAGCTGGGGGAGGTCCCTCGTAGCAGGGGGCTGTGCAGAGGCGGCACCGCGGGGTGGGAAGTGGGCGGGGCTTCCACGTCCAGGCGAGGTCACGCGCAGCACCGTGGGGACCCCTGGTCCAGAGAGCAGCAAGGGCAGGTGCTTGGAGCCAGGTCCTGCTTCCTGGCCGGCGGGTGATGGGTACGGTTTCATGGGTGTGCACATTGGCACGGTTTCGCAGAGCGGACAAAGCATATGGACTCCAAATGGCCCAACATCTGCTTACTTAAGAACAACTGACTGTGCAAACATGGGCATCTCAGCCTGCAGGGAGGAAGCCCAGCGCCGGCACCAGCACCCAGAGGCCCTCTCTGGTTCATTTAGGTATCACAGGAACGGGCCGTGCTCAGGAAAGCCCGGCCTGGGCACCAGGCTCAAAGGAGACTGTTGTGCTGTTACGGCGTGCAAGGGTGGTTGGGAGGCAGGAGGGTGGGCGAGGACAGCGCAAAGAGAGCCTGGACAAGACCTATGGGGGACGTATCCTTCTCTATCCCCTCTAGGCCTGATCAACTATAACACCCCAGAATCGACTCGTTCAAAAATTCGAAACTAGGCACCAGGCGCGGTGGCGCACGCTTGTCATCCCCGCGCTTGGGGGCAGAGACAGGAGGATCGCACAGGTTCGAAGCCAGCCGCGCTGGCTTAAGAGACCCTGTTTCCAAATAAAAATATAAAATAGGTCTGGGAGTGTAGCCCGGAGGTAGAAGGGTTTCCAACCCCAGTACCACTAAAATAATAATATTAATAATTAATAATAATAATAAATAAAAATAAAAACTGGATTTCAGGCTTGTAGGCTCTGGGAGTCTAGTCGGCGACCCTACCCCCAGCTGGGGGCCTCGGAAAGGTGAGCTCCCCTCGGGGCCTTGGTGTTCCTGGTCATAAGAGAAGGGCACTGCGCCATATCTTCACTCCCGTCAGATTCACCTGTCGCACTCCTCAAAACCAGGCCAGTGAGCCAGGTGCAGTGCTGTACATCTGTAGTCACGGTACTTGGGAGGCTGAGACAGGAGGGTCGTAGGTTCAAGACTGGCCTCAGGAACCTAACAAGACTCTTAGCAACCTAATGAGACCCTGTTTTAAAAAAAAGATCAGGGATGTATCTTAGATGTATCTTGAACACGCTGGCTTCAACCCTCAGTACCACACACACAAATAAATAAGATGAAATAAGATAGGGTTAGGGGGTAGGTCAGAGATAGAGCGTCCGTGAGTTCAATCTGCAATACTAAAAACAAAAAACAAAAAACCCCCCAAAAACTAGCTCTCTCAGAAAAGTTTTTGGGAGATAGTGAAACAGATTTGGGAGTTCTTAGTCTTCGACTCAAGAACCTTTAAAGAGAGGGACCATGGGCTTTGGAAAAATGTACCTTTGAATCTCCAGCTGTTTGGAGAGAGAGGGGACAAGGATAGAAGTTCAAGAAGTGACCACCAGGGGGCAGCCTTTCGCACGAGCTGAGGCTCTGCTCTGGAAAGCGCACCTGTCACAAGTCCAGCGCTGCGATTGGCTGGGTGCTGCTCTGCTCCAAGGCTGTGGAAGGTCTAGCTTTCCAGAGCTGGGTTTTCACTCCCAGAGAAAGTTTATTCTCATTCACCAACTAAACTCATTTGGGGTCGTTATTTCTATAGCGTACCTGTGGAGCCTGGGCCTTCGCAGGACTCCAACAAATGTCTATGTCCCAGAGGGTGAGAGACCGCAGACATTCCCAAGGCCTTCTGGACCTGCTTGAAAAATCTATGTCCCATGGTCCTGTTGCCTGGAAAGGGCCTTGTGCCCGAATGATTGCCAGAGTGTGGAACGAATCGCTCCCTCCTGGCCTCAGGAGCACGTGCCCACATGCCCACACTCAACACAGGACCCTGGCAACCCGCAAGGGAAATGTACAAGTGTGAGGCCCCGGGGGCCGCCCTGCCTGCGGAGACGGAGGAGTCCAGGAGTCCTTCCTGGTCATTTTGGCACTTTGACACCAAGACGGAAGATGCCATGGAAGTAAGAGATGACCACACCTTTGTCTCCTCCTCCAGACCGTGAGCATCAGGACCAGCCGTGTGACCTGTGCGTGTCTCAGGTCCCTCTGGGGATTGAACCCAAGGGACTTGGGCTCCTACTTCTGAGCTACAGCTTCAGTCCCATCTCTCCCCATTTTTTTAAAAAAATAGGTCTTGCAGCCGGGCGTGGTGGCGCACGCTTGTAATCCCCGCGCTTGGGAGACGGAGACAGGAGGATCGCGCAGGTTCGAAGCCAGCCGTGCTGGCTTAAGAGACCCTGTTTCAAAAATATAAAATAGGTCTGAGAGTGTAGCCCGGAGGAAGAAGGGCTTCCAGGAACCCCAGTACCACCAAAAAAAAAAAAAAAATAGGTCTTGCTGTCGGGCATGGTGGCGCACACTTGTAATCCCAGTACTTGGGAGGCTGAGACAGGAGGATCACGGGTTCAAAGCCAGCCTTAGCAATTTATCAAAGACCTTTTTAAAACAAATAAAAAAATAAAAAGTGCTGGGGTGTAGCTCAGAGGTGGAATGCCCCTGGGTTCAAGCCCCTGTAACCTCCCCCCTAATTCATAATAGGTATTTTTGTTTTAAATAGTTTATGAACTTTTATATAATTTAATACACACAAGAATACAGTCATACTTATGCATGCATTTGTCATTTTCAGCACTCTTTATTCTTTCACTATAGTTTTTTATAAATTGGTATCATTCCCTTCATCTTAGAGAATTTATTTGCTTTTCCTATAATGCTCTGACAGTCCTGATTTTTTTATTTGAAATGTCTTCCTATTTAAAAATTAATAAATATAGCACGATAATTTGTCAGATTCTGATTTTCTTTCTTTCGTCAGTGACGGCATTCCACTGTTCTCTAGCCAACATGGCTTCGGACGGAAGTCAGCCGTCCTTCCTGTACTCACTGCAGATGTGTTTTCTCTGGATACTTTTAAGAGTTTTCCCTTTGTCTCTGACTCTGTGAAGTCAGTAACTGTGACAGGATCTGAGTCTTTATTCAGCTTGTAAACTAACCAGTTAATCTATCACAATGTCAGGCTCTGACAGGAGCTGGCAGCAGACAGTTTACTACTTCGAGCAATGGCAGGTAAGATTGCTGCATGGCCTCCGCGTCCCCAGTTTCCACAGGTGCCTGCTCTGGTTGCGTCTTAAATATCCCCTAAGGTCCTGTGGTCCTTTTTTTTTTTTTATCCTGAAGATTGAACTCAGGGGCATTCTACCTCTGAACTACACCCACCCCTAGCTCTTTTATTTTGAAACAGGGTCCCCAGAGTTGCAATGGGCCTCCCTAAGTTGCTGAGGCTGACCTGTTTTCTCTGGTCTTGGTCCCCCAAGTACTAGAATTACAGGGATGCTACCACCACACCCGGCTCTCTAAAGGCTTGGTCACCTGCCTTTGGTGCTGTTGGAAGGTGGTAGCCTTCAGGAGGTAGGGTCTAATGGGAGAAGTTAGGTTGTTGGGGCGTGTCCTTGAAGGGGGTGTAGGGACCCAGCCCCCCTCTCTCTCTCTTGTGTCACAACAGGTGTGAACCAAGCAGCATCCTGTGCCACGTGGTCCACGCCTTGATGTATGGCCTTGCCACAAACCACAGACTGAGTCCTCAGAAACCTGAGCCAAAATAACCCTTCCTCCTTAGAAGTTGTTCATAGGTACTTATCACAGTGATGGAGAGCTGACTAAAGAGGGTGTGATGGGGCCCCGTGCTACCTGAACACACCTACCACACAGGACAGGAAGCCCCACAGCAGGAGCCCTGCTCTTGTTAAGGGCTATGGGAAAGCCTGCCCACCCTTCCCTCTGGAGGGCAAACACTGAGACGGCGTGTGTGTGTGCGTGTGTGTGTGTGTGTGTGTGTGTGTGTGTGAATTGAGCCCAAACATGCTTTATTTCTGAGTAATACCCATAGGCCTACTTCATTATTTTCATTCTGAAACACAGTCTCGCTAAGTTATTGAGGTTGGCTTTGAAACCCCAAATTTTCCTGTCTTAGCTTCCCAAGACCGGGATTACAGATGCGTACCACAACACCTGAATTATTTAGTACTTTATCACAAACGGTTGTAATATTTTTTGCTAAGATTTCTGATCCAGATGCCCACTCTATTCTCTTTCCGGGGGAGGGTTGCTGGAGATTAACCCAAGGCCTGCCTACTGCACGCTAGGCAAGCGCTTTACCACCACCTGCATCCCCGGCCCTTCCCATCATAGTCTTTTTATTTTTCTGTAGGTTCCTTATATGTATCCCAATTTTTTGTTTCTAATTCCCTATTCCTTAATTTCGGCATCTCTGTTGTCTGTGGGTTTGTCTCAGTTGGAAATTAGTATTAGAAAATTAGATTGTTGGAAACTCATTATGGTGTTGCGGAGTCTTGGTTTGTTTTGACTGGATGGATTTTTAGACCTGTCACTATTTCTAGGGTATAAGCCCTGACACTCTCAGTCTTATTCAGTGTGTGTGTGTGTGTGTGTGTGTGTGTGTGTGTGTGTGTGTGTTGCTAGGAATTGAATACAGGGGCATTCTACTTCTGAGCTACATTCCCAATCCTATTTATTTATTTTTGTACTGGGGACGGAACCCAGGGACATTCTACCTCCATGTTACACCCCCTGCCCCATTTTTTATTCTTTATTTTGGAACAGGGTCTCGCTGAATTGTCAAGGGCCTTACTAAGTAGCTGAGGCTGTCTGAGAACCGCGATCCTCTGGTCTCGGCCTCCCGAATTCTGGAATTACAAGCGTGCACCACCGCGCCTGGCTTGATGTTTTATTTTGAAATAAGGCCTTGCTAAGTTACTGCCAATGCACTGGCCTCAAACCCGTGATTCTCCTGTCGCAGCCTCCTAGTTACTGGGATTGCCGGTGTGCGCCATGGAGCCCGGGCAGAGGTAGCTGCTCCTCCCTAGATGTGGCCATTCTGGAATCTCAGTGGGACGCCCAAAGCACTCACGGCGCCGTCCCTCTCCGGTGGCGGCGCTTGGCCTGTCCCGCGGCAGCGGGCAGCCCAGCGCTCACGTCTCTGCCCGCTGTGCTTTGCTTCCTGTGGGTTATGCGGATTCTTGCCCCGTGCGCCCACCTCTGCACTCGGTGTGTTAGTTTACCCTTTTGACCCATAGCGCCTAGCCGGTGCCTGGTATGTATACAGTGGTCACCTGGTATGTATACAGTGGTCACACAACGAGTGTTCACAGAGTGAACAAGTGAGTAAGTTCTAGGACTGGTTTGACACCAGGCGCTCATCCTATATATATGTATATGTATATATACACATATATTAATATATATTGTAATTGTAATATATATAGTGTACTGGGTATTGAAGCCAGGACCTTTCTATCTCCAACTTATACCCCCAGCACTTTATATTTTTATTTTGAAGAAGGGTCTCACTATGTTGCCGAGGCTGGTCTCAAACCTGAGACCCTCTACTGGGATTACAGGTCTGTGCCGACACACCTGGCTTAGGGGTCCATCCTCAAGACACAAAGCAGCAGGGTTGCGCGGTGTCCTAGGACCCGCTCTGCTCCCGACTGTCCCGCGGTGTGACGCTGGCCAGGTGACTTATCTCTGGGAGCGTCTGTGTCCTCGTTAGTAAAGAACCTCCTGGCACAGCGCTGCTCTGAGGGCCAGATGGGTCAGAATAGACAGAGGGGGGCTTACGACCTCGCACATAGCGCTCCATAAATAGTAGGGTTGTTGCTTATAGAGAGCCTGCTCGGCTCCGTTTTAGATGATATCAAATTTAGATGATATAAAAGATGGCTTTTCCAAGTTGCCAGTGTCTAGGGGAACTTAGACTTCTGGATACACAGGAAATATGGGCTCACTTAACATTTCACACTTGGTACCTTGCACAGTCTCAGAAAGAGAGGCCAGAGCCCAGCACGGTGGTGCACGCCTGTGATTCCAGCACTTGGAAGGCTGAGCTGGGAGGGTCACAGGTTAGAGGCCAGCCTCTGCAATTTAGCCAGACCTTCAGCAATTTAACGAGACGTATTTTTATCTCATTAAATAAAATGAGGGATGGGGTGTGGTTCAGAGGTAGAAATATTAGAAGTTGTTGCTTGTGGAGAGCCTGCTCAGCTCCCCGGGTCATTTCCTAGTACTAAAATGGAAGGAAGGAAGGAAGGAAGGAAGGAAGGGAGGGAGGGAGGGAGGGGAGGAAAAAGGAAAGGAAAGAATAAGAGAAATAAAGAGGCCAGCCAGTGCTATCGAGTGGGATATTTAAGAATAAGCATCCAATTCCAGTTGGCGGATGCCTAAGTCACAGCAGGGGCCAGCTTGTCACCCCGCGGGCCACTGATCCAGAGGCTGGCTTCTGACCTCCCTCCCATCTTGCCTTCTGCCTTCCGAAGTCAGCAGCAAGTCCCGCTTGCCATCGCAGGCCTCAGGGCTGCGGGGACCCCAGAGAGGGGCGCTGGCCCTGCCCGCCGGCCTGCAGGAGCGATGGCCTGCCCCAGCCGGCCCTGGAGCCGCGGGACCTGTCTGACAGCTTCGCCCAGCCCGCCTCCCTGCTCGGCCGGCCCGCCTCCCGGAAACCGAGCCCTGCTGCGGGAGCGGCCGCCGGGCACGGGGCTTGGGCGCCCAGCCATGGGGCGCCGGCCGGCGGGAGGCGGGAGCAGCAGCCCGGCGGGAAAGGGGTAAGGGCGCCGGGGAGGGCCGGCCACCGGGGCGAGCGGTGCTGCCACGCTCTCTGCACAGGTGGCGCAGAGCCAGGGCACCTGCGACCCGGCCTGGGGCCCGGACGGTGCTGTTGGGCCTGGAACTGCACGGGGGCTGCATGGGGAGTCCCCGGCGATGAGCGGGGCCCTGGGAGCCCAGCTCACCCGACTCCGGGCCTGGGACAGCAAGGAAGGCTCTGACCCTGGGGCGGGGGCTCCGCGGCCAGCCTGGGCCTGGGGGTTCCAAGCCGGTGTGAGAGCTGGGTTCCCTGGAAGCTGTCAGTGTGGGAATCCAGGGACACCCAGGGCTTTGCTCCTAAGCTCCCCGGGGGCCCTGCACCCACCATCGGGCAGGGCTCTGCTTGGGGGCTATGCCTGGGGCGCAACGGGATGGGGAAGGAGAGGCCCCTCTCCTTGGCCCTTCCTGGTTAGTCTGGCCAGAAAGCTGGAGATACTCCCAGGGAAGGCAAAGGCGTGTCCTCTGCTGGAAGCCCACATTCCCTCCTGGACATAGTCTGCGGAGGGGCTCAGTGTGAGTTCTCCACTGTGTTTACAGGCCTCGTGGTGGCTTTGGCGGCCAAATCCATCTAGGGGTCTAGGTCAGGAGGCCTGCGTCACACTGAGGCCCTGGGCAGCTGGGGCTCCCTGGCCTTGACCCTCATTGGCCGCCCCTCCCAGGCCCAGGGCTGATGGAATGTAATTAGCAATTAATTGGATGTCTGCAGCCCCTCTGCACGGGAAAGGTCAAGTGTCAACGGCGACAGCAAGTAGTGCTGTGATACATTCTCTCCTCCTCAGCAGCCGACCTGTGGAGGGTGTGCAGGAGAGCTCGGGCCATTCATTCTTCATTCACACAGCTCCAGCCAGGCCTGCAGGCACACGGGGTGTGGGAGAGAGAAAAGAATAGAGTAAGTGGATGGAGTTATTTCAGAGGATGGTAAGCGCTGCCAAAACAAAAATAAAAATTCCCAAAACGAGGAGGAGGAGGGATTGATGCGTAGGGAGGAAGGGTAGTGAGCCATCTTCCCAGACAAAGTGGGGACCTGGGCCGTTTTCAGGCCTTAAAAACTGGGAGTACAAGAGAGAGCCTCCTCTGGTCCCAGGAGTGGGTCTTAGAAGCTCTCCGGGAGGGATCGGTGGGTGGGCCAGCGGCCGCAGCTCTGGCTTGCATCCCAAGAGGGTATTTTTAGTATGGAGGCTGAAAGCTAGGGCTGAGATTTGTCCTTCCCTGGAAGACAGATTCTGTGGATCATTTTCGGATGGATTCCACCACTGGACCCCTGAGCCCGCCCCGGCCCCATCCAGGCCTTCCAGGGGCGTTAGTGAGCCAGGCCGTCTTTCTCCTCATGGACCTTGTTTATCTGGTGGGGAGAAATGGACCCCCCTCAAAAAAGACAACTTTAATGTCATGTCAGACAAATGCTATAAAGAAAAAGGAAGTGGCTAAGGTGATGGGGCCGCGGCGGAGGAGGTGGAGCTCAGAGTGGAACGAGGGCGGAGGTAGCCCTGAGCCCTCTTCGGGGGCTTCCAGCTGGGGGGCGGCGAGTGCCAAGGCCCGGGGCGTGAGCAGGCAGGCGGTGCGCACGCCAGAGCCAGCAGATGTCTCCCCTCAGGTGCTTCCTCCCAGGGCATCAGAAGAGAGCAGAGCTCTTGGGGGACAGATTTCACCCTCTCGTCCCAGCATCGTCAGTGCGCTGAGGGCTCACACAAAGAGAACAGAAGTACGTGGGGAGCGGAGACAGGACGAGCGCAGGTTCGAGGACAGCCTCAGCAATTTCGTGAGACTCTGTTTCAAGATGAAAAATAAAATGGGGCTGGGGAGGTAACTCACTGCTAAGACACCCTTGGGTTCCATCCCCAGTATCGCAAAAATAAATAAATAAATAATAAAGTAAATAATTAAAAATTAAAAAATAAGGATGGAGGTCTGTCCACAGTCCCAGCTTTTAGAGAAGTACAGAGAAGACAAATGATACTGCTTTTGTCAAGTAGCTATGGCCACATGGCTCGTTCCTACCGGGAATCCAGCCTGGGACTACAAGTCTAGTCCCGGGCTGCGGTGTGGACGCAGGGACAGGGGGCCGGGTGAAGACTCTGCAGCCCGCGCTAAACTGGCAGACTGGGTTCCATTTGTGTCTGTCTGTCCTAGTGTGAGGCCCCACCCAGTGCCCAGGGCTCAGTTTCCCTTTCAGCATTCCAGCCCTTGGGGGTCCCCTCATCCCAGTACCTCCCTTGGTCTATCCCCGCTGCTCCTCTGCCCCCACTCCAGTCTGCAACACCTGGGTCAGGGTGCCATTTCCTTTTCTTTTCCTTTCCTTTTCTTTTCTTTTCTTTTCTTTTCTTTCTTTCTTTCTTTCTTTCTTTCTTTCTTTCTTTCTTTCTTTCTTTTTTTTTTTTCCTCAGTACTAGGGATGGACCCAGGGGCATTCTACCTCCAAGCCACCCTCGCAGCCCTATTTTTTTTTTTTTTATCCTTTATTTTGAAACAGGGTCTCACTGAGTTGCAGAGGGCCTCCCTAAGTAGCTGAGGCTGTCCACAAACCTGGATCCTCCTGTCTCAGCCTCCCAAATGCTGGGATGACAAGCGTGCGCCACCACACCTGGCTTCAGGGTGCCATTTCTGTTTCACCAAAGGCGGAAGTGGTGGTCTGGAGCAAACTGGCATCTTAGTCTGTTTTCTGTTGCTATAATAAAATAGCAGAGACTGGGTCATTTATGAAGAATAGAGGTTCAGGTTGCTCTTGGTTCTGGGGGACAGGAAGCCCTGGCGCACGGTACTAGTGTCCAGGGAAGGCCTTTGACCACTTCTGAACAGCGGGGAGGACATCTGTGGTGAGACCGCATGGCTGCCAGAGAGCCGCATCTACAGCAAAGCCACGCTCCTGTGATAACTAGGAATCGCTGAGAGGATGGGCCCCTAAGGGGAGCAAACCTCACCGCCCGGCCACCTGCCAAAGGTCCGCCCCTCGGCACCCTTACGCTTTGGGGATTAAGTTTTCAACCGGTGACATTTTACTACAGCAACTGACACCCCATTGGACTCCTGGGCTTTCACACCAAGCCCTGGGGTGTTGGGGGCACTCAATGTGGGCAGAGGGGCCCCCGCAGGAGTCCCCGCAGGGCTGAGGTGGTCCCTGGGGCCGGGTTGGACTGGGGGGACCTGGTCAGCGGTGGGGAGGAGGCCACAGCTCGGAGACAGCAGGAGGCGGTTAGAGAAGCAGCAGGGGCTGAGCACACATCTACTTCTAGTCTTCGGAGAGAATAGTACTTCGAAGTGCAATACTTGTACAGGTTGAGCTGTCTTTAAACAATCGTTTAAGGTATGTGTCCAAAAAAACTTTTATTTATTTATTTGTTTATTTATTTATATTTATTTATATTTATTTATTTATTTATTTATTTATTTATTTATTTATTTATTTATTGTGGTGCTGGGGATGGAACCTAGAGGCACTATACCTCCGAGCTACACCCCCAGCCCTATTTTTTTTTTAGTCTTTTTTATTTTTTAATTTTTTAAATTTTGGTGGTACTGGGGTTCCTGGAAACCCTTCTACCTCTGGGCTACACTCCCAGACCTATTTTATTCTTTTTTTATTTGGAAACAGGGTCTCTTAAGCCAGTGCGGCTGGCTTCGAACCTGTGCGATCCTCCTGTCTCCGCCTCCCAAGCGCGGGGATCACAAGCGTTCGCCACCACGCCCGGCTTTAGTCTTTTCTTATTTTTGAAACAGTTTCTCACTGAGTTGTGAAGGGCCTTGCTGAGTAGCCGAGGCTGTCTGCAAACCACAATCCTCCAGTCTCCGCCTCCTGAATGCTGGGATTACAAGTGTGCACCGCCACTCCTGTCTGTCTGTCTGTCTATCTATCTATCTATCATTTATTTATTATTTTGCAATACTGGGGATGGAACCCACAGGCATTCTACCTCTGAGCTACATCCTCAGCCCTATTTTTTATTCTTTATTTTGAAACAGGGGTTGACTGAGTTGCAAGGGCCTCACTAAATAGCTGAGGCTGTCCATGAACCACGATCCTCCTGTCTCAGCCTCCAGAATGCTGGGATGACAAGTGTGGGTCACCACACCTGGCTAAAAATCTTTCTAAAAACGTTGGTTCAGCAGCCCCTGTGGCACACACTGAAAACCCTGGTTCCTGTCTCCTGATCTCCAAATATCTTCCTTGTCACAGAACCTAAGCCTGTTTCTTCTCTGCTTGAAAAGACCTAAATATTGGAGGACACGTTTTGAGACAAGGAAAGAGATTTTTTTAGTAAGCCAGCAAGACAGAAGGCGGCGGCCTGGGTCCTGCAGTCCCCGCCCTACCAACACGGACCTCCAGCTCCTTTTATCTTTGGGGGACATGACCGATGGGCCCTGGCGGCCGATCATCTGTTGGTTGAGCCTATTTTGAAGGAGGAGGAGAGAGATTAAGGAAATTTCAGTGAATCCCACTGAGCTCCTAGGTGGATGATTACCGAGGGCCGTGTATTCAGAGAGGCAGAGGCTTTTTTCTGGAAAGGATGGATGTGTCCCTAACTCAACAAGAATGATGACAGCGCTTTCCTTTGAATGATAAGCACAGCCACATCCTCAGAGGCCAATTTTTATTTATTTTTTAATTATTATTTTTAATGATAGATCACTTTGGAATACAAGACTTGAGAGGATATACAAGCACACATCATCCGATTAGCCCTCATCCAATCCCCATCCCATTCCCTCCCCCTCCCTTGATCCCATGCTTAATTGGTGATTATCTTTGATATAATTGTTTACGCACCTCCTGAGTTTTGAAGAGATTCCATCCTCCCTCGTCCCCTCTCCTCTGATTGGTCACCTTAATTGCTTCTCAATAGGGATCTTTCTACTACTCTACCTCCTCCTGTTACCCCTTTCCTCCTAGTTCTTGCTAATTAGGGGAAGCATCTGGATTTTATTTTCTGTGCTATTTCTCTGTGCATGCCCCATTGTAAGTTCCGATCCAGTAGTGGCCTGGCCATCCAGGGGACTCTGATCCCGACCTGGCTCCAGCACCGGCCTTGCCTCATGGGAGGCCCTGATCCTGGCCTCGCTGGCCTCCGCACTGAACTAACCCCTCGGCTGGCTCCTCTCCCGGCCTCAGAGGCCCTAGCACCGGCCCAGCCTCACGACAGGCTCCGATTCCGGCCTCGCTGACCCTGGCACCATCCTAACTCCTAGGCAGGCTCCTAGCGTGGTCTTGCAAGTCCCAGCTCCGTCCTTGCCTCACAGCAGTTTCCGATCCCGGCCTTGCTGGCCCCGGCACTGGCCTTACCCCTCGGCAGAGTCTGATCCCGGCCTTGTAGCTCCCAGCACCGGTCTTGCCTCAAGGTAGGCTCCAATCCCAACCTTGCTGGCCCTGGCACCGGCCTAACACCTCGGCTGGCGCTAATCCCTGCCTCAGAGGCCTCAGTAGCAGCCTTGCCTCACGGTAGGCTCCAGTCCTGGCCTCGTTGGCCCTGGCACTGACCTCACCCCTCGGCAGGCTCTGATCCTGTCCTTGGAGGCCCCAGCACAGGCCATACCTCAAGGCAGGCTCCGATCCCGGCCTCGCTGGCTCCAGAACCAGCCTAACCCCCTCGGCAGGCTCCTATTCAGGCCTCGGAGGCCCCATACCGGTCTTGCCTCACAGTAGGCTCCGATCCCGGTCTTGATGACTCCGGCACCGGCTTAACCCCTTGGCAGGCTCCGATTCCGGCCTCGGAGGCCCTAGCACCAGCCTGGCCTCATGGTAGGCTCCAATCCCGGCCTCGTTGGCCCCGGGCCTGGCCTAACCCCTCGGAAGGCTCCAATCCCAGCCTCAGAGGCCCCAGCACCGGCCTTGTCTCACAGCAGGCTCTGGTCCCAGCCTCGCTGGCCCCGGGACCCGCCTAACCCCTTGGCAGGCTCCGATCCCGGTCTTGGAGGCCTCAGTAGTGGCCTTGCCTCACAGCAGGCTCCAATCCCGGCCTCGCTGGCCCCGACACCAGAGGTCAATTCTTAAATTAAAACATTCTGTTTGTAAACAACCATATTCATAAGTATATGTCACATTTATAATATATTACATTTATATATTACAAATATATTACAAATGCAATATATATTATATTTATAATATAAATGTGATATATTATAAATATATATAATAAATATATAAATAATATATAAATATATATGCCTCCCTTCCCTTTTTACATAAATAGAAGGAAATAATACTCAAGTATGTACCTTTTGTTTGTTTAAATTTAATTATTCTTGCCAGACGTGGTGATACATACCTATAATCTTGGTACTTGGGAGGCTGAGACAGGAGGATCACAGGTACAAGGCCAGCCCTCAGCAACTTTAGAGAGATCCTTAGCAATTTAGCAAGACTCTGTTTCAGAATAAAAAAAATAAAATTAAAAAAGGGGTAGAGCTCAGAAGCAGAAAGTCCTATGGCCCAGTTCCAAACAAACAAACAAACAAACAGCCCCTTAGTCATTCTTAATAATAAATCTTCAAGACATATAGATGGACATCATCCTTTTCAGCAAGGTAGACTACCTCGTTGCGTGGCCGTACTGTGTCTGTCAAGGCAGTCCCTGTGGGTTTGTAGGTGGCTTCCCCTGTTCAAGTTTGTTTGCTCTGACAGACAAAATGCATTAAGGATACTTGTGCCAAATCTCTGTCTTCTGTGGCTATTTCAGCAGGAGAAACTGGTTTCAGCGTTGTGTGTGTCTCAGACTGTGATTAATGCTACCAGGCTGCTTTGCTTGTGTAAGAGCGGTGGCCTCCCCGTGGCTTCCCCAGTGCCACTCTCTTTTTGTTCTTGCCGATTTGACAAATAAATAAATGTAATCAGGTTGTAGTTTTAATGGGCATTTGTTTCTAGCAGGTGGTGTTGAGTCTTACGTATGTTTTAAGCTATTTGTCTTGCTGGGTACTGTTCATATTCTTGGTGCATTAGTCAGCCTTCTGATGCTGTAACGAAATGCCCGAGACAATCAACATAAAGAGGAAAGGTTTATTTTGGCTCAGAGCTTTTAAAGTTTCTCAGTTCTAGGTCAGTTGGCTCTAGGTCAGTGAGGCAGTTCATAGCAGAAGCAAAACTGCTTGCCCCGTAGCAGGGAAGCAAAAATAAAGGAGGAGCTGGGGTCCTCTCATCCTCTCTGAGGGTACCTCCCCAGTGACCCCCAAACCTCTTAGTTGTCTCCACCTGTGTGTGTGTGTGTGTGTGTGTGTGTGTGTGTGTGTGTACTGGGGGCTGAACCCAGGTCTATAACCTGGGTTCTTTGACTATACCCACAGCCTGTTTTATTTTTATTCTAAAATGGGGCCTAACTCAATTGTTGAGGCTCTCACTAAGTCGATGAGGCTGGCTTCAAATCTGCGGTCCTCCCGTCTCAGCTTTCCCAGTAGTGGGATTATAGACGTGCACCACCGTGCCCAGTGACCCCAGCACTTAAAGGCTGCACCATCTTCAACGTGTTCCAGGCTGGAACTAAGCCTCCAACACATGGGACTTTGGGGGACATATCTGATCCAACCATAGCACTCCACTTATGTCTCAAATGAGAATTCAGTCTTTTGTTGTTTCTTTCGGTACTGAATCGTAAGGGGTCTTGGTACTTCCTCTGGCTCCCCTCGTCCCAAGGACTGGCCTTTAGCCTGCCACCCCCGCACTCACAAGCAGCAGCCACTCCTACCTCCTGATGAATGGATTATCCTCAGAGCTGGACGGATTTCAGAAAAGCATATGGTACTGATTTTTATATGCATGCATCTTAAACTTATACAAATTGCATTGTGCTATAAACCACGACCTTTTCCTTACTTCTTAAATCCTATTTATTTACTTTTTTTTTTGGTACCAGGTAATGAACTCAGGGGCATTCTACCTCCAGGATATACCCTCAGCCTTTTTCATTTTTAATTTGGGAACAGACACTTGCAAAGTTGCCGAGTGCCTCACCATGCTGTCTCGCTGAGTTGCTGAGGCTAGCCTTGAGCCTGGGATCCTCCTGTCTCAGCCTCCCACGTCCTGGGATTACAGGCGTGGGCCACCACACCTGGCTTGCCAATTCACTTTTATAATCACTTCTTGCCCTTGCTAGTTCTGCCTTAGCTCTCAGCCTGAAGATGACAGGCCTCTAAGTTGGTAGAAGGACATGTCGGAAGGCAGGTGTCCTCTTGTTTGTCCTTCTACCTCCCCCACCCCCCTGCTGAGAGCTGGAGTTTTTTTTTTTTTTTTTTTTTTTTTTTTTTTTCCGCCACGGCCAGTATCTAAGCTCAAGGGCCAGGGAGTGTTGTGGTAAGCTTCTTGCTGCGAGTAATGGTGGCGTCAGGCTAACACCCAGCGGCCTGCAGAGATGGCCTGCCCAGCCTCGGCGTCCACATTTGCAGCTCGAGGCCCGTGATGGAGTGGAGGATAGCGGCCGGGGCCCAGTCTCCTGGCTTCACCTCCCAGCTCAGCCATCAGCAGCCCACGGGAGCCCAAGCGATTGCTCTGACCCCCAGTTACCTCACCTGCCTGTAGCCCGGAGACAAAAATGGCCCCTGTACCACCCCACCCAGGCCCCAGACATCCTGCGTGGGGAGGGTCTGGCGGATGGCGGGCACGGGCCTTCAGAAAAGGCTGCAGAAAGCCAGGCGCCCATTCCCTCCTCCGCCATATCCTCCCCCCCATCCCCTCTGCCTCCCAGGAGGGGTGATGTGTGTGCTGAAATCCCCAGGGCTCTCTCCTGGAGCCCCCACCCCGCCCTAGTGGCTTGGCTTGTGAGAAGCCACGCTTGTGTAGGCAGCTTCCTCTGCAGCACAGGAAGCGGCTCCCCGGGCTATGCAGCCTACTGTGTGGTCAGGAGGCGGAGTGTGCTCCGGGTCCTGGGAGGGGGACAGTGTGCTGGGGAGGGGTCCCTGGTACTGGAGAGAGGGGTTGCCAATGGCTGGCTTTCAGGCAGGTGCCATGGTGCCCCAAGTTGGAGGCCCTCCTGGGCCCCTTCCAGGGATCCTGCACTGGGGTCCTGCAGTGCTGGGAAGGAGAGAAAAGTCACAGCAGACAGGACCCAGCAGAGGAGTCCAGGACTTTGGGAATCCTCCCACAAGCGTGAGGGTAAATTGTACAGACTTTGGAAAACTCTCTGTATCTGCTGAGCTCGATACACACCTGCCTTTTTCCTCAGCCTATCCAGTCCTAGTGGACACATAACAGAATATAAATATATACTCATCAAAAGACATTCATAAGACCCGATTGGCGGTGCACGCCTGCCATCCCAGTACTTGGGAGGCTGAGACAGGAAGATTGTCTCAGCCTCCCGAATGCTGGGATTAGAACTGTCTCAAAGAGAGAATAAAGAGAAGACACTCATAGAATGGCGACGGGAGGCTGCAAGCCAGGCTCTCTGCTGTGGAGGGAATGGCTGGCGCTTGTGCTAGGGCAGCTCGCAGTCCAGGGCGCTGGAGAGCCCATGCACAGGCCAAGGGGCAGGGCCTGGGGTTGGGGCGCGGGGCTCAGCTCTCAGCTGAGTGCACTGTGGGTGGCCGGGGGGGCTGAACCCAGGGGCGGGAGCCGGGGTCCAGGAGGGAACTCACCACTGATTGCTCTTCCCCTCCACGGTTCCCTTGGCCTCGCCTGGCCTTCACCTCTGCATGGCTGCACTCTGTGACCAGTCACTTTCTCTTCTCTTCTCTTCTTCCTCTGGGCTCTCACAGAGCAGACCACTTCCTCCTCCGCAGGCAGCCTCCTCTCCCTGGTGGCAGCACCGGCTCCTGTTCCTCACATCTTCTAGGGGTCGCTCTCAGTCTCCATTGCAGACATCTCCCCTCCGGTCCGTCCGGGACAGCTGTTTGCCCCCCGGGCTCTGAGAAGGTCTCTGGAGTCACACACACTCCTGTGAGCTCCTGATATGGTTTTTCAGTCACCTCCTTGAATATCTCACAGGTGGTTCAAAGCCAACATTAAAAAACCCAAATCCCTTGCTGACCATGGCGATGCATGCCTGTAATCCCAGCGCTTGGGAGGCTGAGACCAGAGGATCGCAGATTCAAGGCCAGCCTCGGCCACTTAGTGAGACCTTGTTTTCAGATTAAAAAAAAAAAAAAAGGCTGGGAGTGTGGTTCGGAGGTAGCCGGCCCCTGGGTTCAATTCCCAGCATCACAAAACGAATTAATCTCCGCTCTCATGTCCTTGGTCCCGCTCCCTTCCCATCTCTTCCTACCTCTGCAAGGGCCACTGTCACCACCGGCCAGTTGGTGGAGCTAGCAGTCCAGATTGCCCTTGACCTCTGCAATCTCACCTTTACCCCCGGCATCCAGTGAAGCAGCGAGTTTCCGGGTGGTCCCAACATCTATCCCAAGCCCTTGCCTGTCTCCTCTGCATTGCCCCCCTGAGCCAGGGCCTCCTCTCCTGGACGTCACAGAGCTCCGTGACTGGCCTTGTTCCTAGCCTTGACTGTCTGTTCTCAATGCAGCAAAGAGGTGATTTTTTAAAAATTTTAGTACTGGGGATTAAACCCAGGGGCATTGTACCTCTGAGCCACACCCCCACCCTTTTTATTTTTTTCATTTTGAAACAGGGTCTCACTAAGTTGCCCAGGCTGGCCTTACTTGAGCCTGGATCCTCCTATCGCAGCCTCCCAAGTGCTGAGGTTACAGGTGTGCGCCACCGCCCCTGGCTCAGACAGATGATCTTAAAAATAAACTTGTATATACACAACACTTCCAGACAACCTGAAGCACGCCTTCCTGGCTTGCCGTTGCAGACCTCCTGGGGCTCGGCCGGCGCTGCCCGTCCTCTTCCCGGTCTGGCCTGCTTCCGTTCCCTGAGGACGTGGAGACCTTTCCCACCCCAGGTAAGGAGTTAGCCCTGCAGTTTCCTGAGCCTGAAGTCCTCTTCTCTGGATGCCGTGACCCTGGCAGAGGCGCTCTGTTGTCTCTCCCCACTCCTTCCTGCCCAGCATTCATCATGATGTACAATCGGGCATCGATTAATTTGCCTGCTTGTTTATTTTTCCTGTGTCACTAGATTGGAAGCCCCCCGAGGACAAGGGCCTAGTGTATTTTATTCCCCATAGATTAGAGGCTTCTAACAAAGGGCGGATCTCACAGAGCAGGTGCTGGTCTGAGCCGGAAGCCCGTTCTAAAAGCTTTTGGGGGAAGCTGGGGGGTTTGCGGTAGGTCTTGGTGACATTAGGTTTCTGGCTTGCCTGGCTGGGGAGAGTTGTACAATGGCCTTGCGGGAGGACTCCAGCCCGCGGAGAGAAGGCACAGGTGTGGGTTCCACTGACTTTGAGGTGCTCGTGGGTAAGTCAGCCGCTGACACTTGCCATCCTGTCTCAGCCTCCAAATACTGGGATTACAGGTGTGTGCCACAATGCCCCGCTTTTTGGGGGGGGAAACTTCTATTGGTATATTGTAATTATACATCATAATGAGAGTCTAAGAACCGTACCGCTACTCGCACACGTGTGTGTCTCTCCTTCCCACTCCACTCTGCAGTTCTCCCTCCTGCTACTTGGTAGTAACATCGGTGGTGAGACCTTCTTGTACGGACGTGAGATCCTTAGAGCCGAATCCTCCCTTGAGCCTCCTTTCCCTCTCCCCACGACTCCGCTGCCTGCCCCCAGATTCAACCGAGGCTCTGGCTTCCTCTTTTCTCTCTGGCCTTCACAAAGGAGAGAAAATATCCAGCCCTGACTGGCCCAGGGTTCCCTAGCGCGTCCATTTTCCTGCAGATGACGTAACTTTGGTCTCCTTTCGGGCTGAGAGAAACTGCCGTGTGTATCGGCCAGTTTCTCCATCCATCCTTCCGACCGCAGGCTCCCAGGTTGACTCGAGAATCCAGCTACGGTGAATGGAGCTGCTTAAGCGGCCGTGCCGCATAGCTCTAGTGTTAGGACTGTAATTCTTCTGGAAAGATATGGAGAGGTGGTGGCGCTGGGTCACACGGGGGCCAGGCCTAGTCTTTTGAGGAACCAGCAGTCCGGGTCTGAATTAGGATAGTCAGCCTTCCGGAATTCGGCAGAGCTGCCGCAGAGCCCCCTCCACCCGTTGGCCCCCGGCCCAGCCCCTTCCCCCCTTGTCTTCCCCACCCCGCCCCACATTGCAGGTTCTGGAGGGTGTTGACCTGCCCCGGCTCCAAGCCCTGGCGACCCCCTCCTGCTGTGGGGAGGGGCCTGGTGGCCGGAGGATGGCCAGAGCTGGACAGTCCAGGCGGCTGGGTCTGAAGGCACCTCTGCACACACACAGAGGGGTAGGGGCTCCGGGTAGCGAGGTGGGTCTCTGAGGACTGCAGCTGGGGGTGGGCCGGGGTCTTTGGACCCTCAGCAGGGAAGTCAGAAGACGTTGAGGCTGGAGAAATGGATGGCGGAGATTCAGAAGCGAGGGTATGGCTCCCGCCAGCCTCAGCCAGAGTCCTGGTCACCTGCAGCCTGCGTCCTGAGGACCTATGTCGGGAATTTAGCACGAACAAGGTGGCTTATGTTCTTAGAGGTGGCGAGTTCGAGCCCCGGCTTCGAGACTTCCAGCTGGCCGAGGTCAGGCAGTGGCCTCACTTTCCTCAGTCTGCCCCTAGTTCCGCTCCGCGTGATGAAGTCGGCGGGTAACACAGGCTGAGGCGCTTGCAAAGGGGGCACTTCTGAGCGCAGAGCCGCTCTACCAGGTGTCATTATTACCGTGGACGTGAGATGGAGTCCTGTAAAGCTGAAACGTGACATGTTGAAATCAGGAACAGAACAGTGTCCCGCGCCCTGTAGGTGACGGAGCTGGGGCAGATGGCGGAGCCTGTCCAAGGCTCAGCACCTTCCTCTTTCTTTCGCAGCCCCTTCCACTGCCAGAGGCCGGCTCAACCCTGGCGGGTTCTTCCCAGGCCAGTGAGGCAGGAGAGGGGCCTCCGGGGTGCGGGCCTGAGGCGGCGGGTGGTGCTGGGTCTGGGGCAGGAAGTGTAGGTGCTGAGGGCTGGGGAGCCCGGGGATGTGTGTGTCACTGTGGCGAGGGGAGCGGAAGTCGGAAGCTCCAGTGCCCTGTATTCGCGGGGCTGCCGAGGCGACAGGAAGTGCTCCGGGAGCCCAGGACAGCTCCCCTCTTCTGGGCCCTTTGGAGGTGAGCCAGGTGGACCTGCCTGGGTGGGGCTCAGAGGGACCAGGGGGAGCCTGCAGGAGGAGAGCCGCTTGCGGCCCTGGTGGCCAGGCGGGGGACAGGTGGGCAGGGAGGAGGCCAGGGCATTGGCTGACCCAGGGTACCTACTGGGGCCTGGCTCGCTGGACCCCATGCCCCTCCCCCATTTGATCTCCTCCCAGTCCTTCTCTTCCCAGTAGAACCAGTAGAACGCTCTCTGATGCCTCCCTTCCCAGCAGCGGCCTGCCAGTCACGGTGGGTGGCCCCGGGAAGTTTCTCAAAGTCCCAGAGACTTCTGTGGCTGAGCGCCCCAGGGAGCCTGGACCCCAGCCCCTTGGGGAGGGAGCCCTGGGCTCAGGGGCAGCTCTGGGTGCCTCCCTGGAAGACCAGACTCTGCCATTGGGGGGCTCCTAGGGGGGCTCCCAGGTTGGCTTTACATTTCAGGCCCCACCCAGACCCAGGTCCTTGTCCTGATGTGCAACAGGACCCTGTTACTCTTAAAAGTATCTCTGTTTGCGACACTCCGAGGCCACCAGTGATAGTCCTTTAACAGACGGCAAAGCAAGCCCTGGTAGGGGGCTGGTCCCCAGCCACCGCATCCTCCTTACCCAGGGCTTCAGAGTCGCTCCTATGCCAACAGGCTGCAAGGGGTGACCTGTCACCCGCTATTCACAAATAAATAAAAATTTAGGCAGGGTGTGGTGGTACACGTGCCTGTAATTCCAGTACTTGGAAGGCTGAGGCCAGCCTTGGCAATTTAGTGAGGCCCCGAGACACTGAAGTGAGACGCTGTTTCCAAATAAAAAATAAAAAGGGTTAGGGGCGGGCATAGCTTGGAGGTAGAATGCCCCTGGGGGTTTAAATTCCCAGGTATTAAATAAATAAATTAATTAATTAATAAAGACTACCCGTTGGGACTGCTGACCTCAGCCAGGCGTGGAAGGCTGGGCCTGGGTCATCCCGTCCCCAGCACCCTCCGATGGAGAGGAGCCACCCACCCTGTGCTTCTTCCTGGGCCCCTGTTGGTGGCAGCACAGGGCACCTCTCTGCTCTCTCCCCAAGTACACCACAGCATGAAGGTTCCTTCCGCCTGCAGGCAGGATGTGGCTCCCCTGAGCAGCTCCCTGGGGTGCTCTGGGCTGGGGAGGGGAGGCTGGGGCAAGGGGCGGAAGGAGCTGGGGCCCAGCAGTGTGTCCCGCCTGTGGGTCCCACCCGGCAGCTGCCTGTGCCCTGTGCCTTGCAGGCAGGATACCTCGCGACCCAGTCCCCGGACCCCAGGAGCTGCGTGCTTTTTCCACGGGAAGGAAAATATATCAGGGGGTGAGGGGAGGTTTGCTGGCTGGATCTGGAAGCTTCGAGGAGAAAGACTGACAGGCTCCAGGTGGAAGGCGTGGGGCTCCTCCTGTGGGAGGCCAGGTGTGTGGACGGGGCTGGGCTGTCGAGGAGGGCTGGCCATCTGTCTGCGTTGACCCGGCCCCTCTGAGAGGCGAGAGAGGCAGAGTTGAGCTGTGCAGGACCTGCTCTTCTCCAGTGACTCCCAAGGGCCAGGTCCGGCCTCCCCCTGATAGCAGACCTGCGGTCCAGCCTCATCTCTGTGTCTTTCTTTGCTCCACTGATAAGGAACCAGGTGATATTTTCTACTTAGACTAGTCAGTCGTGAGTCTCTGCCCAGGTGCTTTAACAGTAAGAAATGTTTAAACAAAATAGGGCGCAAACGTGGAGTTTTACCAAGCCCAAACTTGATGTATGTGAGTATTTAAACAAAATACTTCTGATAACATGAGAAAATGCCAGCCGGGCGTGGTGGCGCACGCTTGTAATCCCAGCATCTGGGAGGCTGAGACAAGAGGATCGCGGTTCACGGCCAGCCTCAGCTACTTAGTGAGGCCCTCCGAAACTCAGTGAGATCCGATTTCAAAATAAAGACTAAAAAATAGGGCTGGGGGTGGATCTCGAAGGTAGAATGCCCCTGGGTTCCATCCCCAGTATGAAGAAGGAGGAGGAGGAGGAGGAGGTGGTGGTCAGGTGTGGTGGCACATACCTATAATCCCCCCCCCCCTGCCCCGTACTTGGAAGGCCAACTCAGGAGGATCACAGATTCGAGGCCAGCCTCAGTAACATAGTGAGGCCTTTAATGAGACCTTGTTTCAAAGTAAAGTGTAACTGAATGAATAACTTAATGAAACTCTGTTTCACACTAAAAAAGAAAATAGGGCTTGGGAGGTGTAGCTCAGAGGAAGAATATTCCTAGGAACCACGCCCCCCCAAAATAAATAAAATTTAGACATGAAAAAGAAGACTTCATTTTATCTAAATTTTCAATTATAAAAAGGAATTATAATAATAGGCATATTTATTTATTTTTATTTTTTAAAATTTATTTTGTGGTACCGGGGATGGAGCCCAGGGGTATTCTACCTCTGAGCTACACCCCAGCCCTATTTTTTATTTTTATTCTTTATTTTGAAACCGGGCCTCACTGAGTTGCGGAGGGCCTCACTAAGTAGCTGAGGCTGGCTGCGAACCGCGATCCTCCGGTCTCAGCCTCCTGAATGCTGGGATGACAAGCGTGCGCCGCCACGCCCGGCTCCCCCTGGACGTGCTGAGACTGGCTGCCTGTACACGACACCATTTCGCTCTTCTCTATGGCGCAGCAGGATTGCATCGTGTGTCTGTATCTTGTTTTCAGTCTCCATTCATCTGTCGATGGTTGGTCCCGTGATTTGGCTACTGTGCCTAGCGCTGCTGTAGGCATGGATATCCGTGTGTCAGCGCAGTATTCTAAGTGTAATTCTTTTGGGAGTGTACTGAGGAGTGGTAGAGCTGGGTCATGTGGCTTTTCTGAGAAACATCCATGCTGACCTCTCAGTGTCAGTCCCACCAGTAGCGTATGAGAGTTCCCACCTCCCCGCGTCCTCGCCGGCATTTATTATTGCTTGTATTCTTCATGATTGCCATTCTAATGGAAATGAGATGGAATCTCTGTAATTTTGATTTGCGTTTCCCTAATTTCTAAAGATAGTGAACAATTTTCCAAATATTTATTGGCTGATTGTATCTCTTATTTCTTTATTTCTTTATTGGTGGTACCGGGGATGGAACCCAGGGGCACTCTACCTCTGAGCTGCACCCCCAGCCCTATTTTTTAGTTTTTATTTTGAAACAGGGTCTCAGTGAGTTGCAAAGGGCCTAAGTAGCTGAGGCTGTCCCGAACCACGATCCTCTTGTCTCAGACTCCCAGATGCTGGGATGACAAGCGTGTGTCACCAAGCCTCGCTCTATCTCTTATTTTTATGGAAGTCATGAGTGTCCAGTGGGATTGATTTGTGGCTGGGAAGAAAGTGATGTTGAGGAAAGTGGTGGACCTAGGCTCGGGCCCCAGCTCCCTTGCTTGTTAGCTGAGCTACTTGAGAAAAACTCTCAGCCTCTCTGAGCCATTCTTAGAAAGAGGGTATGTTACCACTGGTCCTGTGGCTGGGGTGTTTGGCAAGAGGGAGGAGCTCTTGGCTGAAAGCTGGATAGCTTGCCTGCTGCAAAGACTAGGTAACATTATTTATACCTTCTCCAGGAGAAGGTAGAGTTACCAAATACAGACAGCTCAGTTAAATTCGAATTGCTGATAAACAGAGAATGAACTGTTAGTACGAGCATGCCCCGGATATCGGGCACCCTGATAAGTTTATTTGCTCAGTGTCGCAACCCTGCCATGAAAGTGCGTGCCCCCACATAGGGTGGTCTCTACGGAGCTAGACCCACCTCCCACTGGGCTCTGCAACCCTGGGGGTCTCATGGGTGGGACCTGACCTTCTCCAAGTCAACAGGAACCTTTAATATTCGGATCCACTTGTCCGGTGGAGACACAGCAGAAAACCCAAAGATCCGGCCTCTCGGGGCTTACTGCCAGGCACAGGGGAACCGGAGGAGGAGGCTTAGGCTCAGAAATCCAATCACGAGGGGTGGGATGTGGCCGGCAGCCTGCAGCCTCCTGCCTCTCGGAAAATGCCCTCTGACCTCCTTCCACCAGATAAGGGCCACCCTGAGGCGTTAGCCTGTAAATGGAGGGAGGCAGGTTTGGAGTGGAGTTTGGCCCCAGGCAGACAGGGCCGCCGCCTCCCAGCCTCCTGCTCCCCAGAATGCAGAGTCCCAGGTCTTGTGGCGGGAGGCACGCGTGCTCAGCAGAGGGCAGGAGCTCCCCCTCTGAGGCCAGGCTGAGCGTAGCGCAGAGCCCCACGCGAGGCTTGTGAGTAGTCTTGAGACCGCTCTGGACCCCAAAGACGGCCCTTGAGCCGCAGGAGCCAGGCAGGCTGTATCCTTTCTCTGCTGGCTGCCATCACTCCCGAGGTCGCTCTTCTCACCTCTTGCCTCTCTCTCTGGCGCTCTGAACTTTGACTTATGTATCATCTTGGGCTTGCTGATGATTTTACAGTGTTCTGGGTAGCCGGGCACAGTGGCACACACCTGTCATCCCAGGACTTGGGAGGCTGAGACAGGAGGATTGGGGGCTTGAGGCCAGCCTCAGCCATGTGGCAAGACCCTCTGAGATCCTGTTTCAAAAATTAAGAAAAAAATTTACAAAAGGGGTGAGGGTGTAGCTGGGAGGTAGACTGCTCCAGGTTCAATCCCCAGTACTACAAAAAATAACACTACAACAGTCTGGTCCAGTTCCATCCTGGGCTCCCATGGCTCAAGACGACCGCTTCTCCCTTTTGGCCTCAGCAACGTGGTATTCTGTTAGCCAGAGCTGGGTATCTTTGGGGCAGGTGGTATTCTAGTGCCAGTTCAGGATTTGTTTTTTGTTTTTGTTTGTGGTACTGGGGGTGGAACCCAGGGGCATTCTACTTCTGAGCTACCCTCCCAGCCCCATCGTGTGTGTGTGTGTGTGTGTGTGTGTGTGTGTGTGTGTGTGTGCGCGCGCGTGCGCGCGCTACGAGGGTTCCTGGAAGCCCTTCTACCTCCGGGCTACACTCCCAGACCTATTTTATACATTTTTATTTTTGGAAACAGGGTCTCTTAAGCCAGTGCGCTGGCTCCCAAGCGCGGGGATTACAAGCGTGTGCCACCACGCCCGGCTATTCTTTATTTTGAAATATCAGCACGTCCAGTCCGCTCCTTCTCCCTGGCAGGGCCGCGGGGCGGTGCCCCTTAGCAGCGGTCACAGACACGGCAGGCACTCCAAACACGGTTCACGCCCTACACGTGGCTTCGGGAAACTTCTCTAACCTGCATTCACTTCCATCATTTCCAGGGTAGACGTGGACTCCTGGTTGCCCCCTGGCCGGCGCCCCCCTCATCCACAGGATGGAACCCTGAAAGTGGACACCCCTGGAGCAGCCTGTAAAGCTTGTGTCCGTAGATGATGGGAGACAGTGGACTCTCGGACCACCCCCAAACCCTGGAGTTTCTCAACGCCTGTTTGGGAGACACCCTGCAGCCCCACCCAGGAGCATGCCAGAGGGAGACGGGTGGCCTCCCAGGACCCCCTGAACCTTGTGGGGCGCACGCCTGGGCCTTCGATCCCCCTGAGCCCGCCGGGCCTGATGCTCCTCCCGGGGGCTCTGGCGTGGAGCCTGCACACCTGGGCAGCTCTTTTTCCCACATGCCGGCCAGGCAGGGGCCAGAGGAGCCCGGGGACAGCCCGCGGCCGACCCAGAGCTCGTCGGCACAGGTGGTGTTCTGGGCGGGCATCCTGCAGGCCCAGATGTGCGTGCTGGACCTGGAAGAGGAACTGGAGAAGACGGAGGGGCTCCGGGCTGAGCTGAGGCGCTGCCTCCCCGCAGCCGCCTCTCCAGACCTCCCCGGTGACCACAGGGAACCGAGTCACAGCCCGCCCGGGGAGGAGGACTTTGGGGAGGACGGCAGCAGCGGGCCCGAGGAGGGAGCACCGGGCTCCTCCCCGGAGTGGGGTGCGGAGGAGGAGAGCGTGTTCTTCGACAACCCCCTTTTCCTGGAGAGCCCTTGCTCGGATACCAGCCTTTATGGGGAGTGCTTTTCTTGGTGGTCCCCAGACTCTCACAGGCCCGACACCCTGCAGACCCCGGAGCCTCTGCTCCCAGGAGGCACAGGGCCCAGGGAGCCCACAAGTGAGCCGGATCTGGGGAGCAGCGCCGCGGGCCGCAGTGGGCGCGCCACCCCTCCGTTCCCTGTTCCCTGTTACAAGACCCATCCCTCCTGCTGGGCCCCGGCCGCCGGGGGCCACCCCACAGCACCTCCTGCTCAGGAAGACAGGGTAAGTTCAGTCCTGGACGCCATCCCAGGGTCCTGCTGGGACTCCCAGAACAGAGGGCCTTCCTCCTAGAGGCCATTAGGCCCGGAACGTCGTTTCTGATGCTGGGGCCTTTTGGGAGTTGGGGTAAAAAGCAGAAACCCAGAGTCACTGTGACCTTCAGAATTCTGGGAAATTTCTATCAGTGCCATGATGTCAGCTGAACACGATGGTCATCAGTGCACAAGTGTGTCCGTCTCGCTAGCTCCCAGGCCGATGCCTGGCTACATTCGGAGAACAAACAGCTCCTCCAGGTGCAGGGTGTTCCAGAACATTCTCAGATTCTCCCCCTCCCACCTCCAAGTCAAGTGTCACAGGGCAAGGGTCAGCCTGCGCTGACCTCTGCCCCCACAGCGAGGCGTCTGTGTGAGGGGTCTGAACCTGCCCTCTCTTCTCTTGAACCAGTTTGTTACTGTATCTCTGTCTTTCATTGTGCCTTGGACAGCCGTAGGGGACCCTCGATATCAGCCAGGCATGGGGACGGATTCTGTGGGAACATGGAGACACGGTTTTCCCAGGCGGCCTCTACCGCAGAGATAAGGAGCCTCAAGATGGCAGTGCGCTCTCGAGGGAGGCTGTAACTTTCTAATCTCTCCCTTCTCAGAGAACAAAAGGGGATGAGAGAGGCTTCCAAGTACTTCTGGGCATCCCGTGCCCAGGCTGGGCCCAGGTGGGGTGAGGGCGCCTGGCCGGCCCGGGCGCGCCCTCTCAGGACCTTGCTCGGAGGCGCTGGGTCCTCGGAGGAAGGCTCGGGAGCCCCGGGTCTTTGGGGTGGTTTTATAGTTGTTGTTTTAGGGTGTTTTTTAAAATTGGTATTGGGAATTAAGCCCAGGGGCATTCTACCTTTGAGTTACACCCCAGCCCAGGGTCTCACTGAGTGGCTAAGGCTGGCCTCAAAGCTGTGATCCTCCTGTCTCAGCCTCCGAAGTCATTACAGCCTCCCAAATACTTGGACTCCTGACTGGGAGCCCAAGGTTTGAAGCTAGGAGTTGCCCTCCACCCCACCCCCCAGCCCAGTGCTCGCCAGCCACCGCCGTCGCTGAAACACAGTCCCTTTTCGGACTAGCACTGGCCCAGTGGGGTATGGGAAAGGGCCGGGGAGCAAATTCCCTCGGATCAAACCTCTCTTACCTTCCTTCTTAGACTTCTCTGGAACAGGAACTCAGCCCTGCCTCACCTACAGCATTGACCTGGGAGTCACCTGGATCTGACCTGAGCCGTGACACTTGTCCTGTGCGGCCTTGGGCAAGTCTCTGCTCCTCCCTGGGCTTCGCCTTCTCTGTAAAGGGGGAACAGGAGCCTGTCGCTTTCCAGGGCCCTCTGGAGTGACACTCCTAGAGCGTGGGTCTGCTCCCATCCTGATTCCTCTCCCATACGGAGGGCCCAGGCTGGAGCCCGCATGTTCTGAGTGGGGGACGCAAGGAGAGGGGCTTCTGCGTCCTCCCGAGCTCTTCCTGTCCCCGCTTCCCCAGCACCTCTGGGCTCCAGGCCTCACGCCTGGCTGCTCTCAACAGGTCCTGCCCACCCCCGAGGGCTGGCACGCCGCAGAGCCCCTCTCCTGGCCCCAGGAGCCTCTGATCTCCCAGGACAGTGGTGAGACCCGCTTTGGGGTTCTGGGAAGCTGGGGGAGGCTTTGGGTTCAGAGGTGGCCCTCGGTTTCAGTGGGCTGTGTCGGAGCCAGCCCTTGCTTGGGGTTAAAGCTGGCCTTTGCCTCTGTGGGCTTTCCCAGACTAATAAAGTAAGTGAAGGCACATACCGCAGACGCAGCAGAGATGCCCGGGGCTGCCCCAGGGCCGGAGTGCGGGGAGCCGCTGCCTGCCTCTGCCTCTCAGAGGAGAGGTCACAGCTTGGGGGAGGACTGGCGGGTGTGCTGCTCGGCTCCGGGGGAGGCGTCCAGGGAGGGAGGATGGGAGGAGAAGCTGGCCGTTCCCCAGCTCCAGCCCCGCGTGCTCACTCAACTCTTCCCAGGTAAAAGGGATGCTGAGAGTCCCCAGGAACCTGCTGCCTGCATCCTGGCCCCTGGCCCCTGGGGCAGCCCAGCCTCCTCGCCGGAGCCTAGCAGCCCAGAGTCGGAGCCCAGAGGCCCCTGCCCCACGCCCAGCCCCGCAGCCTCCCGGGAGGGCAGCCCGCAGCCCCAGCGCCATGGCCCGGGAACTCTGCCCAAGTGGCCAGTAGGTGCTTCGCAGCCTTTTCCCCTGGATACATGCGGCGCCGAGCCAGGTTCCCTGGCCAGAGAAGAGGCAGCGGAGGCTCCAGGCCCAGCGCCAGAGGTCAAGGTTGAAGGCTCAGCCAGGACTGCAGAGGCCGCGGGCGCCCGGCCTGATGTTCACCTGACCTCTGCACAAGGGTGAGTCTCAGACCAGGGAGCTCCAGACGCCGGGCCATGGCTAGTTAACGATACCCCTAGTCTTGCCAGGTGTGGTGGCGTGACCCAGCTCGTTGGAAGGCTGAGGCAGGAGGAGAGCCAGTTGGAGGCAGGCGACTTAGCAAGCCCCCATCTCCAAATAAAGAAGAGAACCCAGCACAGGTGGCCCATCCTGTAATGCTAGTTCTTGGGAGGCCGAGATGGGAGGATCGCAGGTTTGAGGCCTGTACACCGTAACTTAGCAAGACCCTGTTTCAAAATAAAAAGGGCTGGGGGAGGGGGTGTAGCTCAAGAGTAGAATGCCCTGGGTTCAATTACCAGCATTAATAAATAATACAGTATCAGTAAATAATAAATAATAAATAAAGCCGGGCATGGTGACACACACTTGTAATCCCAACATTTAGGAGGCTGAGACAGGAGGATAGCGGTTTGGGTACAGCCTCAGCTACTTAGTGAGGCCCTTTGCAACACAGTGAGATCCGGTTTCAAAATAAAGAATCAAAAATAGGGCAGGGGGTGTAGCTCGGAGGTAGGACGCCCCTGGGTTCCATCCCCATTGTCGCAAAAAAAATAATATAAAATAAAATAAATAAAGGCGCTGGAGATGTAGCTCAGGGGTGGAGTGCTTGCCTAGCATGCGGGGGGCTGTGGTTTCCACCCCCAGCACCAAGAAGAACAAAAACAAACAAGGTTGCTGGATGGAGCCTGAGAAATGCACATGCATTCAGTATAGGGATCTTAGCACATCTGTGGCTGTGCCGTATGCATTATTTAGACTTATCTGACTGGGCACCTGTCAAGTTTTGATAAAGACTGGGGGGTTTACTTTTCATTTTTGTTAGTCCTGGGGGTGGAATCCAGAGGCTTTCTACCTCCGGGCCATACCCCCAGACCTATTTTATATTTTATTTGGAAACAGGGTCTCACTGAGTTGCCGAGAGCCTCACTGAGTAGCGGAGGCTGGCTTCGAACCCGCGCGATCCTCCTGTCTCAGCCTCCCAAGCTCTGGATTACACGTGTGTGCCCCAGGCAGGGTCGTATAACCTCAGGACTGTGCCTACCAGCAGGATTAGGGCAGCCGGGGAACCAACCTAGGTGTCCACGCGCCCCGGGCATCAGGAGTTAGCCCCGCAGCTCTACGGGGTCGGGGCTTTGTTCTCCGGCTGGCTGAACAGGAGCCGGATGAATCAAGGAGGTACCCGCGAGGGCTCGGGCCTGAGCCGATGTGCAGTGACTGGAGGGACAGCCCGTTCCCATCCCCGTGTCCTCTGGGGGTGAAGAGAACGTCAGTCAGTGTCAGAAACCACAGAGCCATTTTCTTTAGGCATCTGGAAACTGCCCTGTCCTGGAACTGTTCAGAGTCTGGGTAACCTGAGGTCTCCGTATCTGCAAGGGGAGGCGCGTGGTACCAAAGATTATTAGTTAATCCAACCTGAGACGAAAGTCCACCCAAAGAGACAGCCATGGTTTCTAGTAAATATTGAGAAGGAGCTTGATTGGGGCTTTATCTGGGTAAATGGCACTAAACATTATATAAATGAGTTTACGCTATCTTCTACTTAAGGTAGGAAGTTTAATTTTTTTTTATTTTTCTCCCTGGTACTGGAGATTGAACCCAGTGGTGCTTTATCACTAAACCACACCCTCAGCCCTTTTCATTTTGATATAAGGTCTTGCTAAGTTGCCCGAGCTGGCCTTGAACTTACGACCATCCTGCCTCAGCCTCCAGAGCAGCTGGGATTATAGGTGTGAACCACTGCACCTGGCAGAAAGTTTCATTTCTAGAAACAAGTGTGCTGTCCTCTTTCATTTGTACTTAATGTTACCGTCAGATTATAAAGATAATTGAAAATAGCTTTATTGAGATGTAATTCACAATAGCCTACAATTTACCGCATTTTTTTTTTTTTGGTACTGGGGTTTGAACACAGGGGCATTCTATCTCAGAGTTACATCCCTAGCCCTTTTTAATTTTTTTAAATCTTGAAACAGGGTCTCGCCAAGTTGCTGAGGTTGGCCTTGAACCTTCAGTCCTCCTGCTCCGCCCCTGAGATTACAGGTGTGTGCACCTGCCTGGCTCCTGTGACAGTTTGCATGTAAATAGCATTTTCCCCTCCTCTAAACATCGTTTCAGTAGCAGTAACACAGTGAGTGACTAGGTCATTTTCTGAAGCATTCTGGGCCTTTTTCCTGGCTGCTTCTGCGCGCAGCTCTCTCCATGTGTGACTGTGCGTCAGCTCTTCTCTTTCCTGCTCTTCCTGTTCGGGGCGCCAGCTCCGACAGCCCCTGTCTTGGCAGTGGTTCCCCTCTGGCGTCCAGCATGGCGTTTGTGGGCTTTATGAGATTCCCCGTGGTTTTGCGAGATTTGCGACTTGACATCGAAGTTTCGGTGATACTTATCTGCATCTTGGGATGTGTAGGAGCTTCGGGGGCCGAGGAGCTGCCCCCAAGAACTGACCTGTCCAGGGGAGGGCTGCTCAGTGTGGCCGTGACCGTTGTCATGCGAGGCGGCGCTCCCATCACCCCTGTGACCTGCCGATTGGCCCTTGAGGCTGTGGATGAGCAGGCCACCCACGCCTGGTCATCACTCTCAAGGAATGCCCAAGAGTCAGGCAGAGCCGGCGCTGCGTGGCTTCTGAGAGTCTTAGTGTCAGACCTGGATGTTCTCTGTCAGGAGGAACTGGGCCTGTTACGTGGACCTGAGTCATCTGCCATGTAAGGGCTGCTAGACAGAGGTTGCTGGGAGACTTTTTTTTTTTTTTTTTTTTTTTGGCTCTGGGGATTGAGCCCAAGAGCATTTTATCTCCAGGCTACACACCCTTAGACCATTTTGCAGTACTGACGATGAAACCCAGGGGCATCCTACCTCTGAGCTATACCCCCATCCCTATTTTTGATTCTTTATTTTGAAACAGGGTCTCACTGAGTTGCAAACAGCCTCACTAAGTAGCTGAGGCTGTCTGCGAACCGCGATCCTCCTGTCTCAGCCTCCCGAATGCTGGGATTACAAGTGTGCGCCACCATGCCCGACTCATTTATTTGAAACAGGATCTCACTAAGTTTCTAAGGCTGGTCTCAAACCTTCCATCCTTCTATCTCAGCCTCCCAAGCACTGGGATTACAGGTGTGTATTACTGCACCCAGCTGGAAACCTCTGCTTGGATTTGCCCATTGTTACTGGTGAAGGTAGAGTCTGGAAAGAATTTTTTTTTTTTTTTTTTTGGTGGGTCTGGGGATGGAACTCAGGGGCATTCGACCTCCGAGCTACACCCCAGCCTATTTTTTATTCTTTATTTTGAAACCGGGTCTCACTGAGTTGCGGAGGGCCTCACTAAGTAGTTGAGGCTGTCCGCGAACCGCGATCCTCAGGTCTCAGCCTCCCGAATACTGGGATGACAAGTGTGCGCCACCACGCCCGGCTCAGAATTTTCAAGACAAAGAGTAGAGCTACAGGCAGGTTTGTTTAGGAAAGCAAGAAACCCACTTTGAAGGGAAAATGCAGGCCTTCTCTCACGTTAGAGACACCTGCGGAGAGACACCTCTGGGGAGCGTAGCTCCACTTTTTTTTTTTTTTTGGTGGTACTGGGGTTCCTGGAAGCCCTTCTACCTCCGGGCTACACTCCCAGACCTATTTTTACGTTTTTATTTGGAAACAGGGTCTCCTAAGCCAGCGCACGTGGCTGGCTTCGAACCTGCGCGATCCTCCTGTGTCTGCCTCCCAAGCGCAGGGATTACAAGCGTGCGCCACCACGCCCGGCTTGGTCTGGTCCTTTCTGGAATCTTCAGGCCAGTGTTATCTGGATGGTGGACAGCACTTAGGCTACACCCGTGTCCCTGGGCTTCAAGCGATGTCTTTCTCTGCACTTCTTTTTCAGTCTAAAAACACATGCTGTAAGCTAACATACATATATGTACATTAGTTTACATATATATGAATATTAGTTTACATATATATATATATATATATATATATATGTCAGTTTACATAATTACACCAATTAACTGGACTTAGAGTGCTCTAAGATTTACTGGACCTTTTTTTTTGTGTGTGGGGGGGGTACTGGGGGTGGAACCCAGGGCCTTTCTACCTCCAGGCTATACTCCCAGACCTATTTCATATTTTATTTGGAAACAGGGTCTCACTAAGTTGCTGAGAGCCTCACTAAGTAGCTGAGGCTGGCTTCGAACCTGTGCGATCCTCCTGTCTCAGCCTCCCAAGTATGGGGATTACAAGCGTGCGCCACCACGCCCAGCCCCACTGGACCTTTTAAGAATTCAGAATTGCAGGGGCACAGCGTGAAGAGAGGGTGATCATGGGTTTTTAGGTTTAAAGCTCCAGGCCCTCTTTCCTGCCTCACTTGTCTTCTTCCCACCTATTTCTTTGATTTCTTCTATCCTACCTAACTCCCCTCCCACCTCTACACATGGAACAGCTTCCTTTTCCACGCCTAGGCAGGGTGCCACAGTCGCCCCTCCAAAGCCAGCCCGCTCCCTGGAGGGTTGGGTCCAGCTCCCCTGGTCCCCACCATTCCTCTCCTTCCACGGCCGGCCTGCAGGGACGCCTGGTGCCGAGCCCCTGCGTGGCCATCCCAAGTGGGAGTCTAAGGACCTGGTGGGGGCTCTTCCAGGCTTCCGGAGAGCCCCATGCTCCAGGCACAGTCCCCGGAGGAAGGACAGACACCCGCTGGAGACCAGCTGGCGACTGGTGTTGTGAACTTGGCCTCCCGCCTCTACCGCCTGGAAGGCTTCCGCAAGTCTGAAGTGGCCGCCTACCTACGGAAGAAGTAAGGCTCCGACCGGGACTGCGCGGGCTCCCTCCACCTCTCCGCCTGTCTTCATCCCTTCATCCATGCCTGGAGGCTCCCCACCCCGCCTCAGCCCTGCCCCATTCTCTGGCTTCCTCTCGTTGGACTTGTGTTGCTTCTCCTCCAGACGGCCCAGACCCCAGCCCCCTCTCAAGCAACACTGAGCGGGGGCAGGGGTGGGCTAGACCCTGGCTGCCCCCTTGCCCTCTCGGGACTTGAGGACCAGCCTGGCCACTTTCCCCCGTAGCAATGACTTCAGCAGGGCTGTGGCTGAGAAATACTTGGCCTTCTTCCAGTTTGGAGGCCAGAGTCTGGATCGAGCCCTCCGGTAAGCGTGGGGCCCGCTCTGGGGAGACTGTGGAGGAGGCATGGCCAGGGCCCCTGGAATCTGATGGGCTCCAAGCTCCTGGGGCCGTGGGGACATCCAGTGGCTGGCCTTGACCCCAGGGCCGTGGGGGCATCCAGCATCCAGTGGCTGGCCTTGACCCCGCCCTCCCTGGCAGGGGCTTCCTGCAGGCACTGGTGCTGAGCGGGGAGACGCAGGAGCGCGAGCGAATCCTCTACCAGTTCTCCAGGCGTTTCCACAGTTGCAATCCTGGGGCTTTCCCGTCAGTAGGTAGGGCCCGACAGGGCAGAGGGACTTGGGGTCCGCTCTGCGCCAGCGGGGAGTTCACTGGGCGGAGGCTGCCGGGGATATGTTGGGGCTGTGGGTAAACGGGGAGACAAGAGCTCATCCCAACTCGTGTGGCGGAGGTTGCAGGCGCCTTTCTCCTCCCGTATCTGGGCAGATTCTGTGCACACCTTGACCTGCGCGATAATGCTCCTCAACACAGACCTGCATGGACAGGTAAGGGGCGCCGTGGACGCGAGGCCGGGCCGGCGTGGCGGGCCGTGGCCACGGGTCAGGGAAGAGCTGAGCTGAGGCCTGGGTGGGTCGAGGCGAGGCCCTGTGGGCCCGGGAGCTACGGCAGGCTCTGGAGTGAGCGCTGTCACAGCGTCTTCACCACGTCTCCCATGGTCACAGAACATCGGCAAGAGCATGAGCTGCCAGGAATTTGTAACCAACCTGAACGGCCTGCAGGACGGAGGGAACTTCCCGAAGGAGCTGTTGAAGGTAGGGCAGGGCGCCTTCTCCCCGGCTCCCGTGGGGGGGCCCTGGTCACGGGAAGAGCGCCTAGCTCAGGCCCACTTTGGGAAGTCTCGCGAGGATGCGGTCTGCTTGTGGGAGGGCCACTGGCAGCGTGTCCCTGCCCGCAGCAACAGCGGGTCCTGGGATTTGTCACCTGTGTGAGTTCACAGCCCTGGGCCGACCACTGCACGCCCTCTCTGGGGCTGGGGCTCCTCAAAGCCTGTCTTGCTTCTCAGGCGTTTCTACCCTGATGAAGTCTGAGCACTTCAGAGGGTAAAACCTGTGGTCTGAGCAGATGACGAGGGTGAAATTTCATGCAGCCCAAGCCTAGAGCTCAGCTTTCCGAGCTGGGTGCTCCTGGCCTGATTTCTAGTCTTGGGCAGCCTAGCCCTTGGCCAGCAACTCAGGTTCCTGGAGGGGTAATCACGTCCCGAAAGGCTGTTTTCAAGGTGAAACTTGTCAGGCGCTGGGCAGGTGCCTGACACAGTGTGCGCTTCGTGAGCGGAGCCCTGGTTCTTTCATCTACATAGTGAACGTTTATTCAACGCCTACTATGTGCTGGGCACTTCAAGGGCTGCAAAAGCAAGCGAGACCAGCTAGTTTACCCTATGTGTCGTGTTCTTTTAAGGTTCTAGCACGCACTCATGCACCCCTGACTTCACCAAGCCTTGTGGTGGGATTCTTCAGCCTTTTTTTTTTTTTTTTTTTTTGGCATCAAATCCATCCACGCAGGATGGTGTGCAGGTGACTCGTGTCCCCTTCAAAGGACGAGCTCAGCCGGGCACAGTGCCACACACCTGTAATCCCAGGGCTTGGGAGGCTGAGACAGGAAGCTTGCAGGTTCGAAGCCAGCCTCGGCAACTTAGCGAGGCCCTCAGCAATTAAGTGAGACCCTGTTTCATAATAAAAAGGGCTGTTCATATGGCTCAGAGGCAGAACACCCCTGGGTTCGATCCACAGTATCAAAACAAAAAAACAAAAAAACAAAAAGGACTAGCTTGGGCCTTACTAAGCTTGTGCCAAGCAGGGACCTGCTCCTGGTGCCCAGAATGGGACTTGGCACAGGGGAAATGTCCACGAATCCTTTGCTGCGTGGTGCATGGGAGGATGGGTGGACATGTGGATGGATAGATGCATGCATGCATGCCTGCTCTGAGGAGAAGGGCAGCTACACCGGGGGTGGGGGCAGGCTGTGCCCATGCCCCAGCTGTCTGCCCAGTGGCAGGAGTTTTGGCCCCACAGCCCTGCGGCCCCTCTGCTCACCGTGTGCCTCCGTTCCAGGCCCTCTACTGGTCCATCCGCAGTGAGAAGCTAGAGTGGGCCGTGTAAGTGAGCGCTTCCTCCCCTCCTGCCGGACACACTTGGGCCCCTAAGCCTCCCCGTCCCCCAGCCAAGAGTTGGAGAAAACCCCAGCCCTGAAGCCAGATGGAGCGAGGGGGTGGTGGAGTCTCCAGGGATGACTCTTTAAAGACACCTCTTGGGGTGGGGGTCCTATTACGTGCCTCCCGGGCGAGAGAGAGGGTGCCATGGCCCTGGGTGGCAGGGGCACTTCCCATCCCGTGCCTGGTCCCCACTCCCAGCCCGATTCCCTGACATTCAGGGATGAAGGGGATGTGGCCAGACCCGAGAAGGCCCGGCCTTCTGCCGCCGCCGGCAGGACGAGCAGCCCCTGCCTCCAGCTGGCTCAGGACCCCACAGCGCCCACCTACAAGCAGGGCATCCTGGCTCGGAAGATGCATCATGACGCGGACGGGAAGAAGAGTGAGTGTCTGCTGCCCACAGCGGGCGCGGGTGCAGGGGAGTCTGCTCAGGGACCATGCCCACACATGCGCGGTACTCAGGACGCCCTGTGTCGAGGAGGGGTGTCCCATTCTCCTTCCTCATCACGTCCTAAACAGTGACCGTGTCCTGGGTACTGGGTAAGGGGGAGCCTGCGGTGCTGGGACGAAACAGGCAGGTTATTCCCCAGCCCCAGGCGCCCTGTGGTGAGGACAAGCAGGTCAGCCTCTGGGACACAGACAGGAGGGGCGGGTGAGGAGCTTGGGGTCCTGTGGGTTAGGGTTCTGAGGACCCACGGCGAGGAAAGGGGCAGGACAGACGTCTGATAAGTGATGGTACCCCGAAGAGAACCTGGGAGGGGCCGAGGCTCTGGATTTCAGAAGTTGGGCAGAAGAGGGCAGGGAGAATTTGCTCGGAATGTACAGTTTGCGTGAGGGCGCGCGCGGGGGGGGGGGGGTGCATTGGGCAGAACCATCAGGGTCTGCGTTCAGGTCTTGAAGGCTTCCTGGCCCAGGAAGCGGTCCCCTTAGAGCACTCGGGGAGCACAGACAGAATGGGGCGTGGCGGCCAGGCAGGACGCCCCCCGGGGGCTGTGAGGAGCCCCGGCCCTGAGCGGGGCCCCCAGAAGGTGATCACAGGCTTCCTCCCGTCCAAGATGGAAGTCCTCGGCCCCGTGGATGGATGGGCACGCAATGTCCCTGTCATGTTGCAGAAAGACGTTGGAGAGGACCCGTCTGCAGATCGCAGTGTTTCTACCTGGGGTCATAGGCATGCGGTGGGGGGTCTGGGAGTACGCCTGCGTGCAGTTGAGTCTCTGGGTCCTTTCTCAGCGGTGCGGGGGTATATGGACACTGTAGGTGTTTGTGGCCATGTGTCTCCTTGGGTTGGCATGGTCCGAGCATCCTGGCGAGGGGCGGGGATGGCGTGCGTCCCCGTGTCGGGATGTGGTGACACCCGTGTGTCTGTTCTGGGGCAGCGCCCTGGGGCAAGCGGGGCTGGAAGATGTTCTACACCTTGCTTCGAGGGATGGTTCTCTACTTCCTGAAGGTAGGCGGAGCCAACACCCCCACCGGCCGTGGTGGAGGCCGGAACCGTCCCAGGGTGGCGGCCGGCTGACTCCTCTCTGAGCCCCTGTGCCTGCAGCAGGGAGAGGACGACTGCCCGGAGGGGGAGAGTTTGGCCAGGCAGATGGTGGACGAGCCTGTGGGTGTGCACCACTCGCTGGCCACCCCGGCCACCCATTACACCAAGAAGCCCCACGTCTTCCAGCTCCGGACGGCAGACTGGCGTCTCTACCTCTTCCAGGCACCGTGAGTCCCTAGGGTGGGCTGGGGTGGCGCCTCAGGTCCCTGGCCTTCCTCACCCGGCCTCATCCTAATGCCCTCCTGACTAGGAGACCGTAGAAGGCTGGGCCCAGGTCTAGTGGGGCAAAGAGGGGGCCTGGCCGTGGCCAGCTCCTCCCAAGCCAGCCAACTCTCGGCCCCGTCCATGGATGTTCAGTTTAAACCTCCCAGAGTCCAGGAAGTGATGGGCGGGTTATTTCTGACATTGCTATCAAGTCAATTGCATTCCTGAATTTATTTATTTACTAATTTATTTCTCTCCATCCTTTTTCTTTTCATGGGGATTGAACACAGCAGTGTGCTACCACTAAGCCACATCCCTAGCCCTTTTTTTTTTTAATTTTATTTTTTTCCATAGATGGAACCCGGGGCATTCTACCTCCGAGCTACACCCACAGCCCTATTTTTTATTCTTTATTTTGAAACAGGGTCTCACTGAGTTGCAGAGGGCCTCGCTAAGCAGCTGAGGCTGTTGTGAACCGCGATCCTCCAGTCTCAGTCTCTCAAAAGCTGGGATGACAAGCGTGCGCCACCACGCCCGGCTTCTTTTTTATTTTTTGAGAGTATATCTCGCTAAATTGCGGAGGCTGGCTCCCAACCTGAAATCCTCCTGCCTCGGCCTCTGGAGTAGCTGGGGTCACAGGCCGGCACCAGGCTGGCTTCGGATTGTCCTGTCCAACAGCTAAAAGGCTCCTGGCCGGCTGGTGGTGCGGCTTCTGGGTCAGAGGTGGAGTCCCGAATGGCTGGTTGTTAACACCAGGCGAGGCACAGGACGGGCGCTTGGGGAGCAGGTGACCCACTCCGTCCCTGGGCGTCCACAGAGTCCTCCTCTGTTGCAGCACCGCCAAGGAGATGGTCTCCTGGATCGCACGCATCAACCTGGCCGCAGCCACGCACTCGGCACCGCCCTTCCCCGCCGCCGTGGGCTCCCAGCGGCGATTCGTGCGGCCGATCTTGCCCGTGGGCCCGGCCCAGAGCTCCCTGGTACGACCTCCCCTGGGCCCAGCTGGGTACCTCGGGGTGAGCGCGCCCTGCAGGCGGACCGCGGGAGAGGCGGGCATGCACCTGACCAGAACGAGAAGGGGTGGGCCGGCTGCACACCTGGCTCAGGGTGGGATGGGGGTGGGGGGCAGAATAGATTCCTCCCCGCCTCCCACTCCCAGGAGGAGCAGCATCGATCCCACGAGAACTGCCTGGACGCCGCCTCTGATGACCTGCTAGATCTGCAGAGGAACCTACCGGACCGCCGAGGCCGCAGCCGCGACCTGGAGGAGTACCGCTTGCGAAAGCAGTACCTGGAGTACGAGGTGAGGTGCCCCTGCCGCCCCCTCCTGGCCGCCTGTGTCATTGCAGCTAGTCCTCCCGGCCCGCTCGCCGCCCTCTGCCGCCCCCTCCTGGCCGCCTGTGTCATCGCCGCGTCGCTCCTGTCCAGCGGGGGCTGGGAGCCTGTGTGCAGGAGGGGAGGGTTTGTGTCCCTGTACACTCAGGCCCATGCCCTGGAGGTGCTTAGCAATTGCTTGTCCGAAATACTGATGGGGGCATCATTTTTACATTTTTTCTTCCTGAAGATATTTGGCTTTTCTCAGCTTAAAGGTAGCATATGTGGACTTGTATCACCTGCCTGGATTATCTCATTTGATTATCCAGCAACTCTGGGGTAGGCACTTTTATCCCCACTTTACAGATGAGGAAAGTTGAGGCACAGAGAGACTAAACAACTTGCCCAAAACTTGATAAATTGACATGCCTCACATGTGGTCTCAAATAAGCATGGCCTTTTATTCGTATTTATTTCTTATTTTATTTTATTTTATTTGTGGTACTGGGGATGGAACCTAGGGCCATTCTACCTCTGAGATACACCCTAGACCTATTTTTTATTCTTTATTTTGAAGCATGGTCTCACTAAGTTGCAGAGGGCCTCACTAAGTGGCTGAGGCCACGAACCACGATCCTCCTGTCTCAGCCTCCTGAGTACTGGGATTACAAGCGTGTGTCACCACACCTGGCTTTTATTTTTAGGTTTTTTTTTTTTTTTTGTGTGTGTGTGTGTGTGGTAATAGGGATTGAATCCAGGAACATCCTACCTGTGAGCTGCACCCCTAGCCCTTTTTAATTTTTATTTTGAAACAGAGTCACTTTGCCGAGTTGCTGAGGCTGGCCTTGAGCCTGTGATCTTCCTGTCTCAGTCTCCCAAGTACTGAGATTGCAGGTGTGCACCACCACGCCCGGCTTGTATTATTATAACAGGGCTGGGCGGATATGTGTGATTCAGAGACATGCCCTGCAGACCTGGCAGCTCAAGCACCGTGCCCTGCACGCAGACCTCTTTCTGAGGAGGTTCCCGTGACATAGCTTCATGCCCGGACCCCGTGGGCTGTTCCTCGGGATTCCAGCCTCCTCCCAGCCTGGACCAGGAGGGTGCTGAGGTGCAGTGCTTGTGTCTTACAGAAAACCCGCTACGAGACCTACGTGCAGCTGCTGATGGCCCGCCTGCACTGTCCCTCGGGGGACCTGGCCCAGTGGGAGCAGCAGCTGGGGAGGGAAGCTGGAGGCACTTGGGAGCCCAAGCCCAGCCTGAAGAAATCCCACTCGAGCCCGTCCCTGCACCAGAACGGGGCCCCCACCACGGCCAAGGTGAAACGCAACATCTCAGAGCGCAGAACCTACCGGAAGATCATCCCCAAGCGGAACCGTAATCAGCCGTGACGCCGGGGCGCCTCTCCTGCACCGGCCCCGCTGGGTGCCCCTGAGCTGAAGCCCGGCGCGGGGACCTCACTTCACCCGCCCGTGACAGAGGACGGGGCGCGCCCCTGAGGCTCGCGTACCCTGACTCCTCTGATGCCGCGGTGCCTGCTCACACCCACCAGCATGGCGGCCCCTCCAAGACGCCCGTCCCTGGCCACTCCCCAGAGAGGCAACGAGGTCCGGGGAAGCCGGCGCCCCACTTCTGGGGCTTGACGCCAGTCACCTCCAAACCCAGAAGAGCCTCATCTCTGGACTTGTGCGGCTGGACTTCTGGGAGAGAGCTCGGGGGCAGCCGGGCCAGGGTGCCACCGCTCTAGGACAGAACCATTCAGGCATAAGGCGGACTGCCGAGGAGACCCCAGGAGGCTGGAGCGGGGGCGGCCGTGGCCAGGGGCAGGGGTGCTCAGGCCCTGTCCACTGGGGGACAGCCTTCTGACGGGCCGGGCGCGCGTCAAGCCTTCGTCTCCGTGGTTCCTTTTGCCTACACGTGCACTGGGGCGGATGAGTGGGCCTCCCTGCTCACTCCAGCCCTTGCTCAGCAGGCCAGAGCGGATAGTGTGCGCACGGGCAGGTAGGGGGAGGGCGTCCTGAACTTTCTGGAAAGCCCTGGAGTGCTGGGAACAGGACCCAGAGCGTGCTTCTCCTGGGGGGGTGAGAGGTGGGCGATGGCAGCAGCTGATCCTGGAGTCTGCGTGTAGGAGTCTCAGCTGAGTTCAAGGGAAGGCAGGGACCGGGGTCCTCAGCCAGACTCGGGGTTCTCTCCATGCACCCCTTAAAGCTGCAGTCCTGAGCGGTACCAGGACCCCTTTTCTACTCCTACCCAGTTTCCCGGGGGGGCTTTTCTTCCCTTCCCTGGAAAATCCCCAGGTCGTGCCCTCTGGCTGCCCCCGCTGGGGCGGGTCTTGGGGCTCTGCCTACTGGAAGGAGGCTGGGCTGGAGGGAGCAGCCGCCATTGTCTCTGTTCAGCCAACTGTGTGAACAGGCTGCCGGCCAAGTGGGGCCTCTGCCGCCACCCGGCTCCTGCACGGCCACCACCGCCTCCCTGCAGACCTGCAGAGTGGGGCTGGGCCTGGGGGGGCACCTCGAGGGGTCTGGTGAGGGCCTGGGGCTGGGCCGTGTACCAAAGGGCGTGCAATAAATACAGGCCAGCCAGGAAGGAGGTGTGCATACGTGTGTGGGGAGGGGAGAGCAGGCCGGATCCCGAGTGTGCGTGCGTGCGCGTGTGTGTCCGTGTTCTTGGGGATGTTGGAGCCACCTTGTTGCACACCTCGGGATCACTTCCTTCATCCACTCAGTTATTTGGTCCTTTCACCAACACTACTAGACATTTTACGTAGGCCGGTGCTAGGGGATCTCAAAATTAGTTAAAACATGCCCCGGACTTAGTTAATCCTGCCCACTGGTTTCCAGCTGTCAGTATAGAGATGTCTTTTCTTTCTTTGTAGGGGGAGGGGGATACTTGGGGATTGAACCGAGGGACGCTCTACCTCTGAGCCACGCCCTAGACCTTTTTAAATGAAACAGGCTTAGCCAAGCGGGCCTCAAAGGGCCCGGGCGGCCGAGGGAGGGTCTGCGGAGGCGCCGGGCGGCACTTACTCCGCGCGGCCGCCGGGCGGCGCAGGCGAGCCGCTGCCGGGCTTGCAGGTCCACCCTCCTGCGCCCAGGGCTCCTGCCATCGAGAGGGCCGCCCCCAAGCCAGGGGCTGGGGTGCTGGGGCCCTCTGCGGGCGGAGAGGCGGCTCCTGCCCGCTTCGGAAAGGGCGGGACTGTGAGCCCCGGAGCTGGACCACCCTCCGCAGGCAGCGTCTGACCTTCGGCCACCTGGCTTTCTTTCCCATCATGCAGCGGGGCGGTCCTTCCAACCCTTTTCAGAAAAGGATGGGCCGAGGCTTTGGTGATCAGACCGGCTCCCTGCAGGGAGGCCGAAGTTGGACTCTGGCCTTTTTTTCCAGTCTAAAGGAGCTCAGCCTCGGGGCCTGGGGCCGCTGCTGTGACCCAGGGTGACAGCTCACTAACCTCCTCCTCCTGGTCTCTTCAAGGGGCGTGGCTGCTGAGGACCCTGGTTGTCTGCCAGACCACCACAGATGGCCAGGCCGTGAGCCTCGCCGCCTCTCTCCTTTGGGGGCTCACGGTGTACTGCTGGTGGGATTTGAAAAGAGCTGGCTGCCTGGCGTGGTGGCACAAACCTGCCATCCAGTGCTTGGGAGGCTGAGATCGGAGGTTTGTAGGTTGGAGGCCAGCCTTAGCAATTTAGACTCTGTAGCAGCTTAGGCCCTGTTTCAAAAAGAAAAAAGAAAAGGGGCTGGCCTGTAGCTCGGAGGTAGAACGCCTCTGGGTTCAGTTCCCAGTACCAAAAGAAGAGAAAAAAAGTAAAGAAAGAAAAGAAAAGAAAGAAGAAAGGAAGGAAGGAGGAGGGTCAGGGTGAAGTACTGAGGGTCTCTGCTGCAGTGAGGAGTGAGTTTTGTGCAGTGTTGCTTTTTAAGCGGATGAATGACAGGCTCTTGGCTTGAGAGACAGCCTGGGGGGCTTGGTTTTAAGAAGCAATAGGAGCTGGGTGCGGTGGTGCCCACCTGTGATCCCAGCCGCTCAGGAGGCTGAGACAGGAGGATGGCACTTCGAGGCCAGCCTGACCTCCTCCGGGACACAGATTGTCCAGTTATCAGAGTCGATGTCTCCTTCTGCTCCCATTCCTTGGAACCACGGTTCCTCACAACCTCCGAGGCGGGGCCTGTGGCCAAGGCTGGCTTTGCAAACAGAATGGCAGGTGTGAGTCAAGACCTGAGCGGGAGGGAGGGAGGGCGCCCAGGGGCGGCGCCATGGCTGACCTGCGAGGGGCGGCCTGTGCCAGGCATTGTCCGGAGCTGTTCACGTCCGTCACTTTTCGGGGCCCTCGGAGGGAGGCTCCCGTGAGGTGCGAGGTCACTATCCCCATGTCTCAGAGGAGCGCACCGGCAACTGGCCGCGGGGGGTCGCGCAGTAGAAAACGGGGAGCGGAGAGGTAGTCATCCAGTGTGAGGTCACGCCGGACCTTGGTCGGGGCTGGGCCGGTCATGTGGCCGGCGGGGCCAAGGGTTGCTGGGGGGAGGGCGAAGCCTCGGAAGACCTCAACTTGATGACGGGGGAAGGTCATGCGTGGCCCCCAGGGTGGTGGGAGAGGGACTGGGAGGGCCCAGGGGTCCTGGGAGCCCACGACGGAGAGGACAGCCAGGTGCCGCCTGTAACCCCGGCGCTCAGGAGGCTGAGACAGAAGGACCGCGCGCTCACGGCCAGCCTCAGCAACTTAGCGGGACCCTGTTTCAAAATCAAAGAAAAAGCCGGGCGCGGTGGCCCACGCTTGTCATCCCAGCATCCGGGGAGGCTGAGACCGGAGGATCGCGGTTCAAGGACAGCCTCGGCTACTTCGTGAGGCCCTCTGCAACTTAGACCCTGCTTCATATTAAAGAATAAAAATTAAAGAAAAAAATAGCAAAAGGGCTGGGGGTGTGTCTGAGCGCTAGATTAGTCCCCCCCCACCAGGCCTGTCCTCTCCTGAGTCCCCCATGAACATGACCGCTTTAAAGGACGACACACCAGAACAGAGGCTCCCCCCTTTCTGGCCTCTCTGTCCCCGTGAACGTGAACATGGGCAGGGACGGCACGGCGCCCTCGTCGGGGCTGGGGTCTGACAGCAGCCTCGCCCGTGTGTCCCGGCCCTCACCCCACTGGGTTCCACCAGGCTGGGCATCTGGCCTCAGCCACCAGCACTTCCTCTCAGGTACTGGTCAGTGTCTCCTGTTGAATCCATTGTTCAACGCCCCCTGGAAAGAAGTCCGGGGCCAAAGGGAGGCCGGAGGGAGTAGAGGCCGCCCCTGCTCAGGCTCTTGGGCTTTCTGTGCTGTCTGCACAGAGCTGGAAAGTGGCCTCCGCGCCCCTGCTGGACGCCGCACGAGTCTGTGCTTAGCTTCCGTATCGGGGGCAAGGTGACTTCCCTCAGACCCAGTGTCTACCAAAACTGCTGCTTCTCCCAGCAGCCGTGTGGCCGGGGTGGCCTCCGGCCTGACCTCCAAGCTTCAAGGCCAGCTTCCCATGGACTCCGCCGCGGCTCAGGACCCCCTGACCGCCCTCGTGGTTTTTTTTGTGGCCCCGATGCATCTTTATTGTACCCTACTAATTTATAGCATGCGTTTCCTAGGAGCTCTCCCCAGTTCTGGGACGAGGTGGGGAGCACATTAATATTTAAAGTTAAAAAAATAAAAACGACTGTCAGTGTGTCTGTGTCTTAGGCTGGAAATTCCTTCAGGGCAGGCACCATGTCTGTTTATATAGCACCTGGCACGCTGTCAAAGTGAGAATTTTGATGGAGAAGGAGAGGAAAGCCACAGAGACCCTGCCGCCAGGGGGCCCGGGACCCTCTCTTGCCAAGGGTCTCACAAGTCCTCATGCCCACACAGGTCCTCCCTGGTCCTGACCATCCGGGCTCGTCCCGTGGTTCCCGTCTGTCCCCCGACTCTCCACGCTGCCGGCATCTGTACCTCAACTGTCACACCTGGCTCCGAGCTCCCCCCCACCCAGGGCACCCACCCCCATCACCGCAAGCTCCCCAAAGCAGCCGTGCGTGCGTGCGTGCTGGGAAAAGTCACGGCTGGAGGGCCCCCACTCGTGCCTTGGCCCTGTGGGAGCCTCCAGCCAGGCAGGGACCTGGGGGGGGAGGGGATGAGCCGATCCAAAACTCCAGATGCAGCAGTTGAAGGAGGACAGAGGCAATGATCCCTCAAATTGCCACATCTGTATAATCTGCCTTTTATTTTCTGCTTCATGAAGTTTTATTTCCTATTATTTATTCACCTCCCCGCCCTCCCCTCCGCCGCCTGCGCCCCTCCTTGGTAGGCGGCATGCTCAGATGGGTCCGGATGCCCCGCCCCCGCCCCTGCCCCACAGCACCCCTCCCCGGAGCTGGGCTGCTGGGAGGAGGCTCCTGCTCCCCCTCTTCTGACTCCTTCCTTTCTTCCTTCAGGGCATTTAGGGGCTGCAGTTTCCCCCCATCTTTGTGTTCTAGCCTCTGAGTATTTCTCCCTCCATCCTCCAGGCAGGGTCTTGGGGGTATGTTCATGGGGGAGGGGGCCATGGATACAGGCCTGTCCCTAAGGACACAGTATCACTTCAACAAACCCAAGCTCCTAGAACTCACAACCAGGTGAACTCTGGGCCCCACCTCCTCTCCTACTTGCCCCCCCCCCCACTGAAGACCCCATTCCCTGACTGTCACCTACTGGGAGTGCAGGTGTGTCAGGATGGGAAGGGGCCCCGGGCATCCCGGTACTTGAGAGGCTGAGACAGGAGGATCGCAGGTTTGAGGCCAGCCTCGGCAACTTTGCAAGACCTTGTTTCAAAATTAAAAATAAAAAACAAAGCCAGGCGTGGTGCACGCTTGTAATCCCAGTATTCGGGAGGCTGAGACAGGAGGATCATGGTTCATGACCAGCCTCAGCTACTTAGTGAGGCCCTCTGCAACTCACTGAGACCCTGTTTTAAAGTAAAGAATAAAAACAGGGCTGGGGGTGTATCTCAGAGTTAGAATGTCCCTAGGATCAATCCCCAGTAACACACACACACACACACACACACACACACACACACACACACACGTGCGCGCGTGCACATACAGTTACAAAACAGAAGAGGAGAGAGACCAGTAGAATAATGGGGTTGCGGGAGAGAGGTAGAGAGGGGAGAAAGGAAGGCTAAGGAAAGAAACACTTCACACTGCTCCGCCACACGAGAAAGTATCACGAACGTGCCCGGGAGGGAGCGGGGAGCGGGCGGGCGCCGGAGGAATCACACCAGGCACGTGTGCGTGCATGTTAGTACCACATCGGGCCCATTAGGACCTATGATCACATCACACTAACAAAAAATATCAAAATACAAAGGGCTGGGGGTGTAGCTCAGAGGTAGAACGCCCCTGGGTTCAGGCCCTAGTACCAAGTAAATAAATAAATAAGAACAGGCAGGAAGACAGCCTTCGGCCTGGCGGGCTCTGAGTGTCCCCCTGCCCCCTCCGACAGGAAGCCGCTGGGAGGGGCGCAGCCCCACTAGACAGACCCGGGCGCAGGGCCCGCCGGCCTGCGAGCCTGGCTCGGGAGAGCCTGGAAGACAGCCTTGGAATGGCGTTGGAGGGTGCTTGGAGGCCGGCCTTCCTCCAGCCCTGCCCAGAAGAGCGGGTTGCCGGAGCTGCCAGAAGACAGGGATGCTGAGAGGCCTGGCGGAGACTCGAGGGGTTCTTAAATATCCCCAGAAACCCAACAGCACTCCCGCGCATGTGGCCCCCTCACGCCCCACGCGGTCGACGGACTTGCGGGTCTCAGGTCTCGGCTCTGAGGCTTGTGTTCTTTGCGGGTGGGAGATGAGGCTGCTCTGGGCCTGGTCCTGTTTTCTTCTAGTGGTCCATCCAAGGGAAAGGCCGTGGGAGGCAGTTCTTGGAAGAATTTTGAATGAATCACCCCATCTGTTAATGTGAGGGTAAAGCGAACCTTCGTGCCTCGGTCGCCGGGGTTTCTGCCCCATCCTGGAATCCTTTATTTATTTATTCATTCATTTATTTATTTTTGGTAGTGGGGACTGAACCCAAGGGCATCCTACCCTGAGCTATATCCCCAGCCCTTTTAAATTATTATAAATTACTATTATCATTATTATTGCATGTATGTATGTATGTATGTATGTATGTATGTATTGTTTGTGTGGTGTTGGGGGTGGAACCCAGAGGCTTTCCACTTAGGGCTATCCTCCCAGACCCATTTTATATTTTATTTGGAAACAGGGTCTCACTAAGTTGCTGAGAGCCTCACTAAGTAGCTGAGGCTGGCTTCGAACCCGTGCGATCCTCCTGTCTCAGCCTCCCAAGCGCGGGGATGACAAGCATGCGCCACCACGCCCGGCTATTATTGTTATCATTATTTGGTATGGTTAAGGATTAAACCCAGGGGCATTCTACCTCCAAGCTACATCCCCAGCCCTTTGTCTTTTACTTTATTTTTATTTTATGATACTGGGGATTGAACCCAGGGGCATTCTACCTCAGAACTACACCTCCGGTCCCATTTTACTTTTTATTTTAAAACAGAGTGTTCCTAAATAGTTGAGACTAGCCTCGATCTCATGATCCTCTTGTCTCAGCCTCCCAAGTACTGGGACTACAGGTGTGCACAACCTGCCCGGCCCCGGGATCCTTAGAAGCCTGGCTGTAGTTCTTCAAATGGAATCAGAAGTGGGCATTGTGGGCACCAGAAGCCCACCTCCTTCTCCCCCAAACCAGAGGCCAGATTCTGAAAAGGAAGTGTGGAGCTTGCCCGATGGAAAGCTACCCAGGCCTTTGGGAGGAAGAGGGCTTCGTGTCTAAACCGGCCAGAGGCGGCCCGTGGGCTCAGTTGAGGAAACCCAGGCGGACCCTTCCTGAGTCTCCAGCAGGAGGAGACAGAGCCGGCAGCCACTCCTCGATCCAGGCGGGGGCGCTTTGCACCTTCCTCACAGTGATGCGCAGGACTGTCACTAGGACAGCGCCCCCCAGGCTCTCACGGCCCCTGTGGCGCAGCCCCAGAACACCGGACAGGGCGGCGCTGTCCCTACAGCAGCAAGGCTGGTGGCGGGGAAGGCTGGCCCCGGGTTCCAGGTGGACGCCTCCTGGCTGCCCTTGGTGGTGGCCGGCCTCCGGGCCCTCTCTCCCTCTCTTCCCCTTAACTGGGAAATGAGTGTCCCTCTGACCCAGCCTGTCCTTCGTATGGACAATTTCTTTCCTGCTGAGACGAGTCCTGGGTCCTTTCACTCCACCACCCCTGCGGCCCTGCAAGGACACTTGTGGGGAAACACGCACCGCCTATAGCTGGAGCCTCCACTCTGGCCTCCAGCAGACCAGCCGGTGCGGGGATGAGAAAGTTGGGCCGGTGCTGTGGGCGGTGGAAAGGTGAGGAGGTCCAAAGTAAGGCCTGGGTCTGCTAGTGAAGGTTGTTACTGAACCCCTTCCCCCCAAACAGACACACAGACACACACACACACACACACACACACAGCAAATGACACAGACCCAATTTTTAAAAAGTTCTCTATTTATAAATGAGCCTGTTTCCCATTCAAGGGCGGCCTCTGGAGTCTGGGTAGCAGAAGCCGTGGTGTGTGGGCCTGGGCCGGCTTGGGATCCTGGAACTGGGGAGGCTGCCTCGGTGGAGGGGCTCCCTTGGGTGGGGGAAGGCAGAGGGAGTCCCTGGGAGAGGGCCACTGGGAGGAGGAGGGAGGCCGGCGGACGGGGTGGGCGCTGGCTGCTGCTGTTATCACTTTTGATTTATCCCTAATGAGCTCGCAGCAGCGGCTGCTCCCGGCTCACTCCCGGCCAGCGCGGCCTCCCACGGGCCCCAGCCCGTCCCAGCCCAGCAACAGCCGCGCTCGCCCAGAAAAGAGCCAATTTCCACACTGCACAGTCCGCTTCACTCCGGGGAAATCACATTTCCCTGGGAGAGCGGCGGCAAGGCTTGTTCCCTCCCCAGCCTGGCCCAGTGCCACCGCTCCCCGCCCCCATCTGGACCCCAGATCTCCCGCAGCCTGGCCACAGCCTGGTCTACTTCTTAAGAGTAGAAGGAGCCCAGGGTGCCTAAGAGGTAAAATGCCCCTCAGTACCAAGAATAAATAAAGAAAATAAAATGGAATCACAGTAACACTCCACAGAGGGGATCTGCTTTGTGACCCTAAAGATCGAAGGCCTAGGTCTGTCTGGCCACCAGATCTTAATTATTCATTCATTTATTTATTTTTGTGGTACTGGGAATTAAACCCAGGGGCGTTCTACCTCCAATGGATACCCCAGCCCTTTTTATTTTTAATTTTGAAACAGGATTTCTCCTCTCTCTCTCTCTCTCTCTCTCTCTCTCTCTCTCTCTCTCTCTCTCTGAGGTTTGGAAGGCTGGGGCAAGAAGATGGTAGGTTTGAGGCCAGCCTCAGCATCTTAGCGAGAGAGACCCTGTTTCTTCATCAAAGCCTGGAGCCGGGCAGAGGGGCACAGCAACTCTGTCCTCCAGTAGGAAAGCCACAGCCCGCCTCCAGGAGAGCCGCCTATGCACAGGGGCTCTGCAAGCTCCTGGCCCCGGCGCTGGCCCTATGGGACCAGGAGGCAGGGAAGATGGAGGATGGGGACCAGGACCTGGAAAGGGGCCTCCCATGGCCAGGGCAGTATTCCCAGTGCAAGGTGGGAGGTGGGGGACAGGTGGAGCAGTCACAGAAACCAGGAGCCCTGACTCCCCGGCAAGGCCATACAGCTTCCCTTTAAGCACCCCCCACACACACTGGGGATTAGACCCACGGGCATTCTTTCTCAAAGCTACATCCTCAGGCCTATTTTTTTTTGTTGTTGTTTTGTTTTGCAGTGATGGGACCCAGGGGCATTCTACCTCTGCGTGACACCCCCAGCTCCCCTTTTTAATTATTCTTTATTTTGAAACAGGGCCTCGCTGAGTTGGGGAGGTCCTCACTAAGTAGCTGAGGCTGTCTGAGAACCTGAGATCCTCCAGTCTCAGCCCCCAAGTACTGGGATAAAAAGCGTGCACGGCCACATCAGGCCAAGAATTTATTTTTGTTTTTTACTTTGGTATTAGGGATCTAGTCTAGGGGCATTCTACCTCTGAGCTATACTCCCAGCTCTTTTTAGTTTTTATTTTGAAACAAGGGCTTGCCAAGTTTCTGGGGGTCTCAGTGCTGCTATGGCTGGCTAGCCAGCCCTATTTATATGCAGCCAGGGCGCTCTCCCCCACCCCATGGGACCAGCAACAGCCATAGTGGCCACTGGCTCCGCCCCACAGCCGCCTCTGAGTCCTCCTCCCTGTCCCTGTTCTCCTCGTCCTGAGAGCCTGTCTCAGGGCCTCCTGACTTTTCCTGGCCCTGCCCTGGTGCTGAGGACCCTCACTTTGTCTCTCTCACCCCACAAAGACACATCAATAACTCTTTTCCAGGACCTCAAAGGGGACTAATGGTTTGACCCTGGGTGGAGTATCTGGCCGGAACCTGCCAGTCTTGGGTCACGTTGGACCTTCTGGAAACCCACACCGAGCCAGGCATCCTGGGGCAACCGGCTCAGTGCAGAGGGAGGAAGGTAAGTTCTGCTCCAAGTCCCCACAGCAAACAAAAACAAAGACAAAAAACAACAAAAATCCACAGCCCTTTAGTCACCGGGGATTTGGAGAGGACCGCACAGTGTCTCCAGCGGGTTCTGCCTGCAAACGCAATGATGCAGCCTCCTGGGGACCCGGAGCAGCTCAGAATGAGTCTTCTATGAGGGGCCTGGGGCAGGGGAGCTTCAGAGCCCTGCCGCCACGCCCATAGCTGGAGCGAAGCCGGCTACTGGGAAGCCAGCTTGTTTCAGATTCCTCTGAAGAGACAGAGACGGTTTTCTCCATGGGCAGTCCTCGAGGATCTCCTTTGGGGCCTAAGGAGTTGGGCTCTGTCTCTCTGCCTCTGTCCCCTGCCTGGCTCTATGCACAGGACATGGGGTGGGGAACCCCACTTTCCCTCTGGCTCCACCCCAGCTGTCCCCTGCCCAGCATCCACATGACCTTGGGCACCCTGGCTGCAGGCCCCTGCCCCTCGTTCCGGCTGGCTCCCATGCGGAAAAGAGGGGCCACGCAGAGACAGATCCCAGATACCCCATGGTGGGCCAGATGCCCTGCTAAATAAGGCTGGGGCCCTGGTATCACCTGCATCGCCTGTATCTTCCTCCTTGTCTCCCAAATTTCCTGGATTGTCCAAAGTCCCCGCATCCTCCATCACCCCTTCCTGACCCCGCTAACCTTGTACCTCTCCGCTGTCAAGTCTTCAGAATCAAACCAAGAAAACGAGACCCGGAACAGCAGCTGACAACCGCCCCTGGGTCTGGAGCATCCTGGGCGCGGTGGGCCCCACCCTGGGGGTGTTGGGTGACGGTGCTGGAGTTAAGGTCAGAGACTTAATTTACCCTCTTGGGCTCATTATGTCATTTCCCCCTGTGTTTCCTCCTGTGTAAGGTGGGGCTTGTCCCAGCTGAGTTTATAGGACACCCTCTGTACTGTGTCCGGCACACAAGAGAGCCTAGTATCCCCTTCCTTCTCCTGGCACCAACAGGGCACACATGAACCGATTCCCTGGGCCTCGATCGTGGCACCTCCCATCCTGTGGCTTCCTGTTAATACCGGAAGTGCCAACCACCGGATCACCTCCCCAACAGGTTCTGGGAAGCTCGTGATTGGCCCGCGCTGCACCTTGAGCTTGTTCTGTTTGTTTTGTTTTTGTTTGGGTATTGGGGATGGAACTTGGGGGCATTCTACTCCCAAGACTCCAAGATATGCCCCTAGTCCTTTCTATGTTTTTTTTTAACTTATTTATTTTTTTCGTGGTACTGGGGGTTGAACCCAGGAGTAGAGCTACACCTCCAGCCCTCTTTATTTTTTATTTGGAAACAGGGTCTCCCTAAGTTGCTGAGGCTGACCCGGAACCTGTGATCTTCCTGTCTCAGCCTCCTAAATACTGGGGCGACAGGCGGGCGCCACCGCACCCCTGGCCCCAAGAGGCTGGCTGCTCAGCCCTGCCCTTCTCTAGGGGACTCCAGCCTCAGTCCCCAGGCAAACCCAAGCCGGAGACCAAAAGCAATGGTTTATTGAGTCATGTGGCAATGGCGGGTTGTCTTTAAAAAAGAAAGAAGCAGGACAGAGTGAAGCCCAAGGTGGCGGGAGACAATCTGCTCAGGAGACACAGGCTGGGGGCGGAGAGGGGAGCTGGGCTCCAGCAGAGCCCCATTACAGTATGTACAGGCAAGCCTTGGGGCCGACCTCGGGGTCTCCTCGGCGGTTGCAGCAGCAAGCACCTGAGACTTGGCTGGACCTCTGTAAGGAGATGCGCCCGCCATTCCACCTCGCTCTGGCCCGGGCAGAGCCTTCTAGAATGTCTCTCCCCAGATGCCCGTGGCTGGTCTGGCCAAGGGCCCCTGGATAATCGATCACGGGGGTGATCACGGGGCGGGCAGCAGGTAGGGGGAGGGCTCAGCCACAGCGAGACTAGCCCAGCAGGCTGAGCGGAAGGGGCGCAGGCCGAAGAAGGTGACTCTCAGGGAGCCCGGCACGGACAGCGCTGGCCGGAAGCACTTGTTTACAGTCCGCCATGGCTGCAGCTGCGTGGGTGACAGAAGCCAGGGAAGCAGCCTCGTGCGCCCCGGGGGCCCGGGCGGGGCCTCCAAAGCTTCCTCTTCTCTCCTTTGGTCGGTGCCAACCCAGGGCACATTTCTTCTGCGGTGCTGTCTTATTTCGGGGATGGGCTGGTTCTCTTTCCCTGGGACATCAGTCCTCATCACAAGGTCTTTGTCCTTCCCCAAGGTCATCCTGACTTCCAAGGATCCCAAATCAGCCGCCCAGGGGTGAGCTGCAGCGTCGGACTCGTGCTTATTTTTTTCACGTAATAAATAAAGATTCCTTTGCAGGACTCTCTGCCCGTCCCAGGCCGGCTCCTCTGTTGCCTGGTGGCTCCCACCGTCCCCCGAGAGCAGTTACAGGTGGTCAAAGGCCGTGGCGGTGGTGGGGGGCGCGCTGGGCCTCGCGGTGGAACTGTAATAATATGAGGAACCTGTGCGCGTTAAAAGAACAAAATAACAACAGCGGTGGTCAGAGGGGAAACCGCTCCGCGGGTTCCCTGCGTCTGCTGAACTTTAAGACAGCTCGAGTTAATCATTGCTTCCCCTGGCCTATCTGATCATCAAAGATTAACTCCTCTCCCAGCGGTTTCCTCCTTTACTTTTGAGCTTCTGGCCAGAATAAGAAAGCTGGCTTCGGGGCCCCTTCCCGCCCTGGCTGGGGGTGCAGGGGGCCGCCTGGGTGGTCCCTAGCTTGCCCGCACAGTGGCAGGGCCGAGAATCTTCCTCTTCCAGAAAGATTAGACCGCTCACCTCGTCACAGAGGGTCTGGCCTTAAGACCCTTAGCAGGCTGTGAACCCCTGCAGGGTGGGCAGCTTGGGAGGCTCCGGAGGAAGGTGTCCTTGGGCACCTCTGGCGGCTCTCATTCACCCTTTCTGGCTAACCTGAACCCAGAGGTGGCTGGACTTTGTGCACATCTGGCAAATACCTTTTTGGTCAGTTCCTTCCCTCTTTCCCTCCTCCCCTCCCTCCCTCCCTCCCTTCTTCTTTTCATTTCTTCTTTCCTACTTTGGATTGAATTCAGGGACAGTCTACCTCTGAGCTATACTCCCAGCCATTTTTAATTTTTTAAATTCTGAAACAGAGTCTTGCTAAGTTGCTGAAGGGCTCACTAAGTTGCCAAGGCTGGCCTCAAACCTGTGACCCTCCTGGCAACCTCCCAAGCCCTGGGATTACAGCATGCCTGGGTCCTTCCAGTCATTTCTGTGATGCTGGAGAAGAGGTCGAGGGGAAAGGATGGTCTTCGGCTGGCCGCCCTGCCTGGACCACTGCTTGTGTCTGGCTCAAGGCCACCACACGGGGGGCTCCAGCGGGATCCCTGGCAGTCTCCATTTGAGAATACACTTTCCTGAAAACCTCTGTGCAGCCCAGGGGCCCAGGGCAAGAGGGGGTGGCAAGTGGCCCGGCCGCTCAGGGAACTCGCTCACTCACTCTCTGGACCTCCACCCTGAAGGCTGTTCAATTCTCAAGCCAAATATAGGGAACTTAGAGGAACAGGGTTTCTTTGTCGGGGCACAGTGCAGCCATGATTATTTGTGACCCACCTAGATAGGTATGGGGCACTAGGATGACGTCTTTTTGTTGGTGGTGGTGGCGGCACTAGGGATTGAAACCCAGGGGCATCCATTGCTAAGTGGCTGAGGCTGGCCTGGAACCTGCAAGCCTCCGGTCTCAGCGTCCCAAGCGCTGAGATTACAGCGGTGCACCACTAGCCCAGGCTCCAGGAGGGAGGGCCGCCTCTTGCAGGAAGAGCTCTGTGTGCCCTTCAGACAGGAGGCCTCTCCGAGACTATCCTGGTGCCCACCCTAGCTTTCTCAAAACTGGGGTCCTGAATGTCATGCAAAACAAAGATTTAACAGACTGGGCCTTGGGGAGCAGGAGGAAGACCAAAGCCAGGAAGGTGCCAGGGTTTCTGCCTCATCCCCCAAATTGCCAAGCACTTTGCAACTTTCTCTTCTGCTAAAAGTGCTCTGGCCTCTCGGGCCTCAGCCTGGGCTTCCCACGGGACAGTCGGGTGCTCCCGCCCCACACCCCTGCCCTTCCCTCCCAGCACGGGGGCTGTGGGGCTCCCCGGACTTACTCAGCAGGCTGGAGTTGGGGAACCGCCAGGCCTCGCTGTAGGAGGAGTAGGGGGCGTGGCCGTAGCTGTTGCCAGAATATTCGCTTCCTGTTGGAGGCAGAGGTGAGAGGCTGAGACCTGGGGGAGCACCAGGTGGTGCCCCTGGGGGTGCTGGGAAGCAGGGGGCAGGGTTGGGGGCCCTCCATCTTCCTTTGGGAATGCCACCGTGTGGGTCTTTGGGGGAAATGTTCTCTCCGGAGGGCTTGCAGGCACCCCAGGGAGCCCTGGAAGATGTTACCTTTCCCCCAGAAGCTCGAACACGTGCCCAGGGCCACCTGCTAGCCCTGCTGTCTCTGACCCTTGAACCTTCTTGGACCCCAGAGGAGCCCGGGGCGGGGGCAAGGGTTGTAGTATGAGGACTTTTAATACTTAATTTTTAGTTGTTGGGTTTTTTTTTTTTTTGGTGGTGGGGGTGAACCCCGGAATGTACTACCTCCAAGATATACCTCTAGTCCTTTCTATTTTTCTTTTATTTTTAAAAATTTTTGTGGTGGTGGGGATGAAGCCCAGGGGTATATACCTCTGAGCTACACTCCCAGCCTCATTTTTTATTCTTTATTTTGAAACCGGGTCTCACTGAGTTGCAGAGGGCCTCACTAAGTAGCTGAGGCTGACCGCGAACCGCGATCCTCCGGTCTCAGCCTCTCAACTGCTGGGATGACAAGCTGCGCCCCACGCCCGGCTTCCTTTTTATGTTTGAAACTGGGTCTTATAGTCCCTACCTGTGAGGCTTCATGAGGATTAAATGAGACACCACAAATTAAATGCTCAGCACCCCGCGTGGACTAGAAGAAGCACTCAGTAAACATTAGCTTGTTATTATTTTCCTGTGAGACAGGTGTTAAGGTTGGGTGAAGGCTCCATTAGGTCATGGAATCAGTCTTACAGCTGGGACTGAGGTCAGTGGGCGGTGTCAGGGGGGGCTGCTCCTTCTGTGCAGAGCAGAGAACATGTTCCTGGGGCAGGGGAAGGAGGTGGGATCCTCTCCCTGTCTAAGGAGTTGTTGTTGTTGTTGTTGTTGTTATTATTATTATTATTATTATTATTATTATTATTATCAGCAGCAGCAGCAGTAGCAGCAGCAGCAGCAGCAGCAATAGTAGTAGTACTGGGGATGGAAACCAGGGCTTTCTACCCCTGAGCTATGCCCCCGCCTCTTTTTATTTTGAAACAGGGTCTCGATACGTTGCGAGGGTCTTGCTAAGTTGCTGAGGCTATGCCAGATACAGTTTTAGTGTTCCCTGGGAGGAGGCTGATTCCACACTGGCTGCACAGCGAGGGCCCGCCTCGTGTCTTGGCCTCGCCCTACCCACGGTGGGCGCTGCAGCCCCGAAGGACGAGGGCCGCACGGAGAGCCGCTGTGCTTGCCTTCCCTCCGCGGCTGCCCACTCAGTGAACACCCGCCCTTAAAACACTCTTGTGTGTGTGTTTGTTTTGGTACTGAGGATTAGACCCAGGACATTCTACCTCTGAACAGACCTCTCTTCCTCCTTCCTTCCCTCCCTCCCTCCCTCCCTTCCTTCTTTCCTTCTTTCTTTTTCTATTATCTATCATCGATGTATCCTTTATTTAAACAGAGTCTAATTGCTGAAGCTGACCTCCACGCTGAGATCCTCCTGTCTCAGTCTCCCAAGTGCTGGGATTACAGGCATGTGCCACCACGCGTGACATATTTTCTATCTTTAGAAAAACCTTCCTACCCCACAGCCCTCCTTAGCGACCACCCCCTTTCTTTGCCCCAAGATCTCTGCCTTCACCACCACGACATCCTGGGAATAGTCCCCGGGGGGTTTACAACAGAGTTACACCCAGCCATCATCATCATCATTATTATTATTATTATTATTATTAATTTTGAGATATGATTTCACTAAGTAGCCTGGGCTGGCCTCAGACTTTCGATCCTCCTGCCTCAGCCTCCTGAGTGGCTGGGACCACTGGCACCTACGGCCTGCCTTCACCCTCGTACCCCCTTTAAATCAGGCCAGTGCCGGTCCGTACAAATCTCCCCAGTTTCTAACGGGCATCCCAGCGGTCAGCTCCGTGTCCACAAGTCCTGACCTCTTAGCTCGCTCCTCTCCCTGCGCCATGGGGTTCCAGGACGCCCAAACTCCTGGTATGCTTCTGGCCTTCCCTGCCTTTTCCGCTCAGTCTATCTGCCGGCTCCCTCTCTGCTGGACTCTGCATCACGATGAAACACCCCAACTTGGTTTGAGAGCCTTCTGGGAATTTGCACTCATAACCCTCCAGGTAAATCGTCTAACCCCTAAGCATCAAATAACAGCTGTGTGCGATGGCTGAAACGTCTACGCAGGATTCTTTTCTGGCTTTAGACATCTGCCATGTGCCCACAACATATTCAGTGGTGTCTAGTGGCCATTTCAGAACTCTCAATTCCCACCCACCACACGTGACGTCTCTTCCAGCCCTCATCTCCCTCATATATTCTTGCCACCACCATCACCAGGGCCTCGCCATATTGCCCCTCGAACCCATTATCCTCCTGCCTCAGCCTCTCACGTTTCTGGGACTACAGGCATGCGCCATCGCGCCTGACCCGAGTCATCTTTGAAAACTCGACCTGGCCACTACCATCATCTCCTCGTCTCAGAGAGCTTGCTGCTCTGTGACGCAGTCTCCTCCTTTCTGTGTGCTACCATGCTAAGCTGTCTTCCTCCTGCCCCAGGGCTTTGGCACTTGCTGTTCTTTGGGGCCAGGGATGGCCAGCCCTGGTGTGTCACTTGGCTGACCACTTTGAACATCTTCTCAGAGAGGTCTCTCTTGGTCACCCAATCTAAAGTAGTTATCGCCTCTCCCTGGGGCCCTTTGCGACCATCGCGTTTTATTGTCTTCATGCCCCGATCACCATCTGAAATGATGCCCCTTCATCCATAGACTCGCTCACTGTCCGTCCCCTCCACTGCTGGGCTGCAAGCTCTATGACCAGAGAACTCCTGTTCCCATAGTGTCCCGTACGATAGACCCTCTCTGGTATCCGTGAAGTCAAAGAATGGCGAATGGATGGAAAGGCGAAGTACGGACGGATGTGGATGATAGGAGTGTTGACGATGATGGATAGGTACAAAGACAGACACAAGGAAAGATGGACAGATAGATGGATAGGAGAGTGGATGGAAGAAGGGGCAGTTGGGTGGACAGATGGATGGGTGGGTGGACGGATGGTGGACAGATGGATGGACGGATGAACTGATGACATGGCAGGTAGATGGATGTAGGGATGGGAGATGAACAGATGAATAGAAAGATGGATAGATGACACCAGGTATGATGTGCACGCCTGTAATCCCAGTACTTGGGAGGCTAAGACAGGAGGGTCACAGGTTGGAGGCCAGCCTTGGCAATTTAGTGAGACCCTATTTCATAATAAAAATTAAAAAAAACTAAGTCAAGCTGGGGCACGGCTCAGGGATAAATTGACCTTGGGCTCAAACTCCAGTAGCATACACGCAGACGCACGGCAAAAGAAGGATGCAGAGATGAAGAGATGGACAGACGGACGAATAGAAAGATGTGTGAATGGAAAGATGGATAAAAATAGGAGTATGGATGGAAGATGGGAGAGATGGGTGGACGGAAGGACAGATGGTGGAAGGGTGGATGGAAAGATGCGGAGATGAAAGGAGAGATACACTGAAAAATGGACAGGTGGATGGTTGAAAAGATACACGAATGGAAAGATGGATAAAAACAAGAAGGATGGACGGGTGGGTAGATGGATGGATTGGAGGGATAGTGAGAGGGATGGATGACGAATACGGATGGAAAGATGGATGAATGAAGGGATGAAGGGATGGTCATATGAAAAGATGGGCAGAGAGGTAATGAGTGGACGGACGGATGGACGGAGGGACGGAGGGAGGGATGGATGGGCGGGTGGGTGGGTGCATGCACATATCTGAAGCTGTTGTTTCTGCTCTGATACTGATACGAGGGTCACTGCGTTGGCAAGACTGAAACAAGAGCAGGGAATCAGTGCCGATTTTCTAGGCCGTGTGTTTATTTCCGGTGTGGTTGGAGGCAGTGTGGTAAAGTGCTAAGCGCCCTGGATTTGAAATCAGATCTGTCTCAACAACTCAGGCACTCGGGATTGTTTGACCCTGAACACACCTTTGCTGGGATTACAGGTGTAAACCTCCATGCTTGGTCAAAAAGAATTATTTAAGAATAATTAGTACTTGGGAGACTGAGACAGGAGGATCACAGGTTCAAGGCCAGCCTGAGGAATTTAGTGACATCCTCAGCAACATAATGAGACCCTGCTTTAAAATAAAATAAAATAAAATAAAATAAAATAAAATAAAATAAAATAGAGCTGGGGGTATAACCTGAAGGTAGAAAGTCCTTGGGCTCAGTTCCCAGTGCTCTTCCCAACACACACACACACACACACACACACACACACATCATTTGCCCATGGGTATTTCTAGGATTTAGGTGATTCACTTAAAAACGATTCCATTTTCTGAAAACTGATTTGCAGGTAACATCTTGCCACTGGCTAAGGCCAGGCCCTTCCTTTCCCCAATTCACCTGTAGTCAGTGTGTGTGTGTGTGTGTGTGTGTGTGTGTGTGTGTGTGTGTGTGTTTCTCTACCACACCCAAACCTTCTGGAATCAGTGAGGGGGCCTTCCATAGGGGCCCGAGCCCTCCAGCTACCTCACAGCCAGACTCTGGCCCCAGGAACCCCTTGCCCAGTTGTGGCCCTCAGGGAGCGATTCGTAATTAAGAGAAAACCCTTATGCTTGCCTTCTCTCCGTCTCTGCTAGGCCTGAGCCGGCGGCCGGGAAGGTGGAAAGGCTGGGAGGGATGGGGGAGCAGACTGGAGTCTGGGATTTTGATTGAGAGACCCCATTATCCACACTCTTAAAAAAATAACCGAATCTTTTCCTTTTTTATCTTGACCAATCTCATTTCACGCTCCAGAAGAGGAAAGAAGGGAGGGAGGGGAGGAGGGAGGGAGGGAGGCCGGGGCCAGGAGGGAGAGAGGAGTCAGTAGTCTGTATTTTTAACGCTGCATTAAGCACATCGCCACGGTAACCGGGGCGGCAACAAGTGCCAGCTCAGCAGGTTCTCAGGAGCGCCAGCCTCCTCCTCTCCGCTGCCCAGGAGAGCCGGGCCCACCGCCTCTGCACCGGCGCCCCCGCGGGCTGGCAGGGGTGGACTCCTGCTGCAGGAAGCAGGATGTGCCAAGCCTCTGGGGTCAGGGCCAGGGAAGTGGGCCCGGGGTGGCAGGGGATTTGTGCAGGCCCAGAGTTCAGAGCCCTCCCCAAACCTGAAGCCACCGGGACCACCGTGGCACTGGGACTGGGCCAGCTCTACCCCGTCCGCCCCAGGGTCTTTGCCACAGGGCTCCGGACGTTCCAAGGGAGACTTTCTCTCTTCCCATTGTTCTCACTTGTCCAGACCCTGACATTCTGGGTCGCCGTGGGATGGGAGGTGCCAGGCGACCAGGATTCCAGACAGTCCAGATGACCATGGGACCTAGCAACCGCCTCCTCATCACCAGCTCCATCCGCTGTCATCGTGGCCATCAGCTCAGCCCTGTACACGTGTAGGTCTGTCTGTCTGCCTGTCTGTCATCTGTCTCTCTTTGTGAGACTAGGGGCTGAACCCAGGGGTGTTTCACCTCTGAGCTATACTCATAGACCTATTTTTTTCTTGTGTGTGTGTGTGTGTGTGTGTGTGTTACTGGAGATGGAACCCAGGGGCATTCTACCTCTGAGCTCCACCCTCAGCCTCACTTTTTATTCTTTATTTTGAAACAGGGTCTCACTGAGTTGCAAAGGGCCTCACTAAGTAGCTGAGGCTGTCTATGAACCACGATTCTCCTGTCTCAGCCTCCCAAATGCTGGGATTACAAGCGTGCGCCACCACGCCCAACTTCCTAGACCTATTTTATTTATTTATTTATTTATTTATTTATTTATTTATTTATTTTGTGGGGCTGGGGATGGAACCCAGGGTTTTTCCACCTCTGGGCTACAGTGCCAGAACTATTTTATATTTTATTTGAAAACAGGGTCTCACTAAGTTGCTGAGAGCCTCACTAAGTAGCTGAGGCTGGCTTCGAACCTGCACAATTCTCCTGTCTCAGCCTCCCAAGCGCAGGGATTACAAGCGTGCGCCACCGCGCCCGGCTACACCTACTTTTTAAAATTATCATTGGAATTTAAAACATTGGAAACGAGGTCTTGCTAAGTTGCCAAGGCTGGCCTCCAACCTGCGTTCCTCCCTGCCTCTGCCTCCCAAGTACTATGATCATCACAGTGGTCAAGCACTATGATTACAGTTGTGTGCCATCCATCCTACTGGCACACCAGTAGCACCTCCAGAAAGAGAAAAAAAATGGAGATTCCTCAGATTTAAGTCACGGGGCGGCCTCTGAATGCTGGAGGGCCAGGCTTAGTTTGGGGCCCAGGTGTGGGACTGGTCCCTTGGTCAAGTTCCATTCCTAGTACCCACTGGATCAGTGGAAGACAGCGGGAGCTGGGATTCGAACCCAGGTCTGTCAGCTCCTCCCTTCTCATGGTGGGAAATGTGGGAGGTCGGGGGAAGAAGGAGGCTGAGCTGGGCAGGGTAAGGAGGAAGTTGGGCCTGGGGCATTTTCTCTAGGTGTCTAGAAGGTGCCCCTGCGCGCCATCCTCCAGGGTCCCTAGAGATGGGCCTGGCCTGTCTCTGCCCCGCCTCCCTCTTTGCGGTGCCCCCCAGGCTGCCTCCTTACCTGCCACCATGCCTGCGATGGCAGAAGAGGCGTAGTTGCCCTGCCCGCTGGTGGGGATGTGGGGCGGGTATCCGGGCAGCGTGGGCCCCACCATCTCTCGCCCTGGAAAGACAGGGGGCAGTCACGAGTTGCTCCACAGAGGCCCCTGTGCTCAGCAAGTCTTCCTTCCTGCCATCCTCTCTGCCCAGAGCCTTCCTCCAGCGCCCTCCACCCCCTCCTCGGAGCCCACGTTCCCGTCTCCTCTGGGGACCGGGGCTCCCAAGCCAAGAACACTCGTTTTACGCTCCCATTTGCCCCCGATTCTCCAGTCGTTTCCTCTGAGTGAAGGCTATGTTATCTGTCTCTGAGTCTCCACCAACCCCGCCACACACACCCCAACATAGCAGCGGTCTAAATAAAGTTATCAGAGGCCACGTGGCGTGGAGTATTCCTTTCTGCTCTGGCTCTGAGCAGCCAAGAAGAGGGCTCTGTGCTGGAATGGCCGAGGTATGGCCCTCTGGTCCGCCACTGTCCGTTTAGGTCTGGGGCAGACATTACTAATCAACTGCTATTCCCTTTCCCTGAGCCAGACAGGGAGCTCTGACTCTTCATCCTGGCCTTCCAGCTGGACATAATCTATCAATCAGAGTTGCAAGGGCTATAGAACCTATTGGGTATCCCTGACCTAAAAGAAGATGTGGCTGAAAGATATTTAGCTTTTGCACGCGACGGCAAACTGCACATCTCTTAGCTGCGTTTGTTTGTTTGTTTGTTTGTTTTTCTTCTTCTCCTTTTTTCCCTTTTTGTATTAAGGGGCATTCTACCTCTGAGTTATACCCTCAGCTCTATTTCAGTTTTGATTTTGAAACAGGGTCTTGCTAAGTCGGCTCTGTCTCTCGTCTATCAGGAAGTCAAAGCTTCCTCCCCACACAGGAGACTGCACCTGACCTGGGACCCCTGGGATCCCTCGTCTGGCCTCCTCTCCCCTCACCCCTACGTTCTGTGGGTCAAGGCCGGGATCGCCTCCCTGCAAGGTTCTTGCCGAGACGCGCCCAGGTGTAGGGATTAATAATGCCATGTCGCCCTCAAGATGTTCTGGCTGAGTGACACATCACTGGTCACCCAGACTCTTGGTGACGTTGACGGTTTCTCAGTCAGCCGTCCTGACATTGCGGTGGGGCTGCCTGGCACGGTAGGAAGCCTAGTTGCATCCCCGGCCCTGTGAGTCCTACCTACCCCATGTGACGACCCCGAAATACCCCTGACATTGCTGTATGTCCCCACCGGCGAGGGGGGCAGTGCTGCTGATGGCCCCGCTGTGTCAGACTACCTGATTCCCATGCCTTCCACCTCTTTCTTCTCCCAGGACTCACACGGGCTCCCTGCGAGCTCCTGCCCACCAACTTACCAGGCCCCGCTTGTCCAACTCCCCCCACCCCCGGCTCCCCCAAGGTCCTCAGACCTCAGCCCCTTGGAAGGGCACCACTAAGGATGGCTGGGAACACACCTCCATAAAGCCCAACAAGCTGTCAACACCGCCGGGACAGTCTCTTCCCCCTTACTCCAGAGAGTCCCCGAGGACAATTGGTTCATTCAACAAATACTTACAGCTCAAGTACCATGTCTGAGCGCCTGGGGAGACAGGTACGGCAGCGAGCCAGAGGATAATTCAGCAAAGCCACGCACTAAGTCAAGACGGGGTGTAGGCCTGGACGGGCATTAGAGCCGAGCCCACGTGTCAATGAGTGAGCGAGGCCTGGAACGGCAGCCCCTGCTCTTCCTGGAGACTAAGAATCAGAGGACTGGGGGTCCTCATCCTGCTTCTACAGCTAATTTTCCGTGTGCCTTTGAACAACCGTGTGCCCAAGCCAGTTTCTTGCCATGTAAAATGGGAAACAATTAATCTTACACACCTTGTTATGATCACTCTGAGGTTATCAAAAGAATTCAAAGCCAGGTGCACGCCCACGGGTGCAATAGCACATTCTAGAATGATTCCAGGTCAGAGAAACCCCTATAGAACAAGCCCTCCGTGAAGCAAGAGGGGCTCATTACTCGAGACCGCGTGAAGGTTTCGAAACCCCCGTGCACCACCCTCTCATTCCTTTGAACTGTCGCAGTGCCCGGCTCTGACTGATGCCGGAGTGAACGCGGCTGGATTCTACAGGTGGGCGCTGGTCATCGGCCCGGGGCCCCCCAGGGAACAAAGGAAGGGTGAGAAACACGGGGAAGGGAAAAGCAATGTCGTACTTAGAAGAAGGAGAAACCGAAGCCTGAGCTTCGTGTGAACAAGGCTGCAATATGGCGGAACCTCACTGGGCGCCCCTGGGCCCAGGAAGACTACCTGGCCACGAGAGGGGAGACGGAGGGGAGGTGTGGGAGAGCAGGAGCACGGCGGATGGATGGCATGGTAGGAGAGATGGAGGGGTGTCAATCGCAGGCCTGCCTGAGACCTCCTTTCCTCCCCTTCCCTACTTGAAGAGAGACAGAGACAAACAGAGAGACCGACTCCGGATTCAGGCCGGCCCATGAATACGGGACAAATTAATTTCTCCAAACCTCATCTCAGCTCTCACACGAGGAGCTAATTTGAGTGACAGCTCGTCACGGAGGTCCACTCTGCCTCCCGATTGGCTGGCAGGGCTTCCTGGTGTACCGTGTTAAGGAGGATCCGGAGGACCCGTTTGTGTCTACCAAGACTGGGCGAGTGGCGGGGTGAGTTCAGGCTCTCGGTACCTGTTTGCTAGTGCTGGCCCTGGCAGCTCGGGGCCCCATGCTCCCCATCCTCCTGGCCTCACCCTGCAGGCTCCTGAGCTGTGCTGCTCAGCGGGCGAGCTCTAGGGCCACAGTGCAATTCACGAGTGTCCCCGGAGCCCGCCCCAGGAGCCCTAGCGCACACCCTGCTCTTGCAGATGGATTCACTGCTCTTCCTCCCCTTTTTCTCTGCTCCTGGTGGGGTAGAGATTTTGGAGTTAAATACTATGGCAGATCCCCCTAAAAGTTCTTTTCCCATGGAACCTGGTCCTCCTGGAAAGACTGGCAGAACTTTGTCCAGGATGGCCCTCGCCCGAGCTCCCCTGTCAAGAGACCGCGCTCGCTGCCCCACAGAAGGCTCTGCTCCAGTTCCTCAAACTATTTTAGCCTTGGGCTAGCGGTGCAGCTCAGTGGTAGAGTGCTTGCCTAGCATGAGTGAGGCCCTGGGATCCAACCCCAGCAACACACACACACACACACACACACACACACACACACACACACTCACACACACACACACACACACATAAATAAAAATAAATTTCTAGCTGGGTGCGGTGGTGCACCTGTAATTGGGGGGCTGAGATAGGAGGATCCCAGGTGCCAGGCCAGCCTCAGCAACTTAGCGAGACACTGTTTTAAAATAAAAACGGCTGGGGGTGTAGCTCAGAGGTAGAATGCCCCTGGGTTCAATCTCCAGTGCCAAGAAAAAGAAAATATTTTTTTTCTTTTAGAAAACCAAGAACTTGGCTTCGTCCTTAGAAACTGAACAGAAGCCATGAGTTTGAGACGCCCCGGCGTGCCCATGCCCTCTTTCTACTGTTCCTTTTTTTTTTTTTTTTTTTTGGTGGTACTGAGGATGGAATCCAGGGGCATTCTACCTCTGAGCTACACTCCCAGCCCTATTTTTGATTCTTTATTTTGAAACAGGGTCTCACTGAGTTGCAGAGGGCCTCACTAAGTAGCTGAGGCTGTCCGCGAACCACGATCCTCCTGTCTCAGCCTCCCGAATGCTGGGATGACAGGCACGGCCCACCACGCCTGGTTCTACTGTTCCATTTTTAAGGCTCTTCATCATAAACTTATCTTTGCTGTGTATCAACTCCTTGGCCCTCAAATATACTTCCAAAGTGGCCCGATTTAAAACCTTGACCTAGGCCTGGGTCCATGTGGCTATGAAGTGGGGCTCTCTAAGAAAACTCTAGCACCCCAGAACTCTAGGTACATATCCACGTGGTGCTAGAGAGCAGACCCAGGGAGCCATGCGCGGGAGGAACGATAGGAAAGGGTGGTGCAGGCGATTTCTTTTGCCCCTTTGATGTCTGCCCTCCACGCAAGCCCTTCTCAACTCCTTATCTCGTTCCGATAGCAGGGAGAATTATGGCAACCCAGACATCTCGTTGGCAGGACTGAAGATAATTTTGCACAGAAGGATGGAGGAGGAGGTGGACTCTTTGATGATAAACCTTAACTGCAGGCTTTCTTTTATTTTCTGCTTTTTTTTTTTTTTTTGGCACTGGGAATTGAACCCAGGGGTGTTCTACTTCCTATCTCTACCCTCAGCCTTGCCCTCTTCTTTTTTTGTATTGCTGGGGTTTGAACCCAGGGCCATTCTACCTCTAGGCGACACACCCACCTCTTTATGTTTTTGTTTTGTTTTGTTTTTAAACAGAGTCCCACAGGTTGCTGACAGTCTCCCTAAGTTTCTGAGGCTGGCCTCAAACCTGCAATCCTCTGGTCTCAGTTTCCTAAATACTGGGATTACAGAGGTGTGCCACCATGCCCAGCTCTGTTTTTTATTTTGAAACAAGGTCTCCCTAAAGTTGAGGAGGGTCTCCCTAAGCTACTGAGGCTGGCCTGGAACCTGCGATCCTCCCGTCCCAGCCTTCCAAGTACTAGGATTCCAGGCATGCACCACTGCTCCTGGTATGCTCTCAGACTCTTGAAATTGTTTCTTTTCTAATTTTGCTCCGCCAGGGCTTGGCCACATGCTGGGTATTCCGGTCTGAGGTCTGATCATGACTGGAGGCCTCAGGTTCCCGGTGTAAGGCTCTCGGGCCAGCATGGACCGTGTGGTCCCCTGAGCCACAGTTCTGGCTTGCTTCCTACTCTGGGCTCCCCGCCTGGACCCCAGTCCCTCCAATCTGAGCCTGCGTATTCGGCCACCTGGATGACCACCCGGTGCCTGCTGCCAGTTGTGCTGCCCCACGGGCTGCATCACCTCCCAGTCCTGCAGCTGCCCCGGAGAGGGGGCCATGTTCCCTAAGAGGACAGCTGGCTGAGGTCGGGAGCATCAGCCCTGGCCGGGGCAGGTGGACAGGGAGGCCGGGGAGGTGAAGCGTGGGGCCTCAGGTGAGGGCTCTGGCTCTGGGGTCTCAACTGACACGCCCCCAGCAGCATCACCCGCTTCATCCACACCCCCGCTCCTTACCTGCCAGGCGCCCATCCCCAGGCCTGGCCTGCCATTCCCACGAGACACTTGCCCGGTGGACCAGCCCACCAGCAGCCCCCAGCCTGCCGGCCCTCCCGTCTCCCCGCCAGCCCATTTCCTCTGGCTGACATCATCGCACTCAGCTCAAGGTTTTTTTCCCCCCTCTTTTAATCACTTTGGTCAAAACAAATGACCCATCTCTGCTGACTTCATCCTCTTGAAATTTCGAACTCCGAGTCAACCCCCCATGTCAGCTCCTTAAACAGTGCCTCTCTGTGCATACGCTGGGCGTCCGGCTCTACCAAGAGTCCCCCCCCCCCCCGTTAGGTTTGGGGAGGCACAAGGAAGACAGACATTTCCAGGTGCCAGACAAACAGAAAGTGCAGAGCCGGTGCTGGGAGCGCACCGTGGACGGGACTCGGAGGACCCGCTGTCCCTCTGTGATGGCTGAGGTCCCAAGCCTCTGGTGAAGTGGTTTTCAATCCAAGGGCATTCTCGGGGTAGGGTCCCTACTTCAAACAGAGCAGCCCTGCACAGTCTTGCTGGGATACCTGGCTTCCATAAAGGGTCAGATTCCAAGGTGACTTGTAACATGTTTGAAAATCACTGACCGGCCAGAGGCCCGACTGCTGTCCCCGCCCAGGTCCCCTCCCCAGCTCCACTGGTCTCTGCTCTTAGCACCCTGCAGTAGCTTCACTGGGAAGCAGGGGCTGGAGGTAGTCTCTCTGGTACAAAATGCCTGTACGTCTGTCACAAAGGAGACTCCCAAAGGCTTCTTCCCCTGCTCCGGACCCCCCAGGCCCCCGACTGAAATAGTCTCATTTCTGTGAAAGCCCCTCAACGATTCTTAGGAGTCTGTGACTCCTAAGCTACTGCTCAGAGCCTGGCTGGCCGGGAGTCCTGCTGTCGGGGAGACCCAGCTCTGTCTAGTGTACCTGAGGCCTGGCTTTGGGGCGCAGGCCCAGCCCTAGCGTGCGGGACTCCATGCGCCCTAGAGACTCTGGCCCGGGCCTCCGTATAAGGAGAAGTTTGCCCTCAACTCTTTCAAGCTTTAGGCGTTCGGAAGCACAGGAGGTCCCTGCTAGGACCGCCCCGTGGCCACCTCTCCAGCTGCTCAGTCTCTAGTGGGCTGTCGTTTTGAAAGATGCCTGGGGCCCAGCGTGGCGGGCGCGCTGGTCATCCCCGCACTCGGGAGGCTGAGACAGGAGGATCGCGGCTCGAGACCAGCCTCAGCTACTTAGTGAGGCCCTCTGCAACTCAGAGAAACCCTGTTTCAAAACAAATAATAAAAAATAGAGCTGGAGGTGTAGATTGGCGGTAGAATGCCCCTGGGTTCTATCCCTGGTACTGAAAAAAAAAAAAAAAAAAAGGAAAGAAAAGAAAAAGAAAGAAAGAAAGAAAGAAGGAAAAAAAGAAGCTTGGGTATCTTTCTCGGTGCTGGGCTCAAGCTGGCAACTGGGCTTTAATGTAGTTACACCGAAAAGGTGTAGATGGAACTGGTCCTCATTCCTTTTCAGAAACTTGATACATAGACTTACAGACCTTCTTCCTCCAGATTCCTCTCTGTTTATTTGGGACTTACTAGGATTGAATTTAGGGACACTACCTCTGAGCTACACCCTCAGCCCTTTCTTTCCTTCCTTCCTTCCTTCCTTCCTTCCTTCCTTCCTTCCTTCCTTCCTCCTTCCTTCCTTTCTTTCTTTTCTTTCTTTCCAGAGTCTTGGTAAGTTGCCGAGGCTGGCCTCCCAGCTGCGATCCTCCTTTCTCGGCCTCCCAAGCCTGGGGTTAGAGGTGTAAGCCACCGCCCCGGCGCCTTCTGTATTTGCTTTGCTTCTTCTTAAGCCAAGACCAGTGTGCACAGCCTCCAGCTCCTTGCCTGAGGGTCCCTGTTGTTCTCGGGGTGACACACGCGGCTTCCTGGCACCCCATCGCCTGCCTCTTCAGAGTATGACCTGGCCCTGAGGCGGGGGCCTCCACCGGGGCGAGGGAGGCTGGACCCACCCGCCCGCCCGCACCTCGGGCCGGGACCTCCCCGTACCTGAGAGCAGGGCCTGGCCCGCGAACTGCCCGTACACGGAGGCAGCCTGGGGAAAGGCATTGAAGGGCGGGACCGAGGCGCCGGCGGGGCCCCCGGAGCCCACTTGCTGCAGGTCCAAAAAGGCGGAGCTAGATAAAGAGGAAGGGGTGGAGCTAGAACTGGGCAGCTCAGGGGTTTCCTGCTTTATGGCGAAGGGTGAGAGAGGATCTGCCGGAGGGAGGGAGACAAGGAGAGAGAGGGTGTGAGATGGCCGGGCGGGGACATGCACAGCCGGGATGAGATGCGGGTGCTGGCGGGCTGTGGGGCCCCGGGGCCCTGGCTGGGGCGGAGGAGGCCGGCTGGCCGCGCCCCCTCCCTGGAGCACCTGCGCCTCTCCACGCAGCATGGCCTGCGGAGCCCCAGGAGTGGGGAGGGCGGAAGGCACCGACCCCTGGCCCACCTGGAGGCCCCACCATCACAGCCCACCTGTCCTCTCTAGGAAGCTGGGTGGGGGGCAGACACCTTCCTCCTGGCAGCCGCCACCTGTCCCTCCCCCTGCCCCGCAGCCGCCCTCATGGCTGGGCGAGATGGCCCATGAGTCTGGGGCATCCTACCTGTAACCACCGGGTAGGTCTGGTGAGCGGAGAGGTTGCGCCCCAGGGGCGTGTTGGAAGGGGTCAGGCCGGCCTTCCCATCGTCCAGGGTGCTGTTGAGCAAGGGCAGCGGGTACAGGCCCTGGGAGACAAAGAGAAGTCAGCGGGGCAAGGAGAGAGGCTCTGGGCCAGTCGGCCTTCTCTGCGCTTGGCGCCCCTCATCCCTCTCCTTCCTGGTCGCGCTCCGTGCCACCCAGCATGTTTGGGTAACGGGTTCCCACCCTCCAACTCAAAACCCTGTTGTCCTCCTTCCAGTGCCAGCTGAGGGCTTCCCCTTCCGTTCCCAAGAATTCAAGGTTGGCTCGTGGCACGGGAGCCTGGGTACTGGGTACTGGGCTGTGGCACGGCTAGACGTGGGTCTCCTGTCTGTTCACATGATTTGGGCCTGGAGCACAGGACGGTCCACTGGCTGGACGGGTCAGGGCCCTGCCCTCTACTATTAATGTCTTCTCTGGATGGGAAATGCAGGCATAGACCGGTTAAGACACTCACTGCCTCGCCTGTAATCCCAGGATTTGGGAGGCTGGGGCAGGAGGATCGCAGGTTTGCAGCCAGCCTCAGCTATTTAGCGAGGCCCTCCGCAACTTAATGAGACCTTGTTTCAAAAACAAAATACTAAAATAGGGCGAGGGTGTGGCTCAGAGGTAGAATGCCCCTGGATTCAGTCACCAGTCGCATATGTGCACACACAAATAAGAGATACGAAAGGAAACTCATCCCTTCCCGTTAGGGGTGGGACTGGCATTCAGACCCCTGTGCCCCTGTCCAGACTTCAACTGCTGCCCTGAACTGGATGGCCCTTACCCTTGCAAAGCGCTCACAGGAGAGCTTGGTCTCGGTTGTCATCATTGAGCCCCCCCCCCCCCCAGTAGCCTCTTGACATGGGCAAGCAAGGGTACCTCTGTCGTATACAGAGTCCACACCCCAGAGGGTACGTGTGTTAGTTGTGGCTATCAAAGCACTCAACCTAGGACTTCAGAGGCTGACTCGGACGCGCTGTTCCCTAAACGGGTGGACGTATTTACTCTCTCTCTCCGCAGCCAAGCAAATAGAAGCATGCAGACTCGGCTTGACAGATACTTGGGCTTAATTTTGCTTGAAAAAGTCTTTAAGAGGTACTTGGCGGTTTTCTTCCATCAGATCTCAGTTTAGTCTCCTACTGGACACACCCACGCCCCCAAGCATGGCAGGGCTTACGGTGCTCCTTCAGAAAGTACTCTCCCTCAGCTACAGTGAGGCTGTCTGTGACGGCCTCAGCTACTACCTCAGCTACTTAGTGAGACCCTGTTTCAAATGAAGAATTTAAGAGCAGGGCTGGGGGTGTAGCTTGGGGTAGAATGCCCCTGGGTTCCATCCCTAGTAGCACAAATAAGAAAAAAAAAAGTACTTGCTCAGCCGGGCGTGGTGGCATACACCTCGAATCCCAATCTTTGGGAGGCTGAGACGGGAAGATCACAGCTTTGAAATCAGCAACTTAGCAAGACCCTCCGTGACTTAGTAAGACCCTGTTTCAAAATACAAAATAGAAAGGGTGGGGGTATAGCTTGGAAGTAGAATGCCTCTACTCCCAAGTAATCCCCAGTACCCCCAAAAAAATGAAGAGGCAAAAATGTGCTCAACGGAAGGCAAAAGCATCCTCTACCCTCCCCACGACTCCCTTCCTCCAGGGACAGCAAAAGCACAGTGCCCCACATACGGGTCACACACATCCCGGATGCGCCGAAGGAAACATTGGGCAGAATCAAGATGAAGGAACGCGCCGAGGTTGGTTAGCAGCTCCGCCGACGGCCGCCGCCCTCCGCGCTTTCCACGAGCCGGGCCTCCTGGGAGCCGCGGCACTTTCTGTTTGCACGCTGGGCACTTTTGGAAGCCGCAGTCAATTCCGGAGGCCACCAGGGCGCCATCAACAGACAGCAGCAACTGCTAACTAACTGGCGCTCTGGTTCTCTGCCTTCTAGGGGGGCCTGCTTGGAGGCAGGGTGGATTGCTTAGCAGCTCGCCTGGTTTAATGATATTGAACAAAATACCTAATTTCTGGAGTGTAAGAAAAGTTTAAAATGCCTACAAATATTTTGATTTGATATCATATATTTGATCAAAATCAGTCCTTCCTTCCTTCCTTCCTTCCTTCCTTCCTTCCTTCCTTCCTTCCTTGGGGCACCTCTACCTCTCTACACATACAGCCCTTTTCTTATTTTATTTTTAAATTTTAATTTATTATTATTATTATTTTATTTTATTTTTGGTGGTACTGGGGTTCCTGGAAACCCTTCTACCTCCAGGCTACACTCCCAGACCTATTTTTATACTTTTAAAAAAAAATTTGGAAACAGGGTCTCTTAAGCCAGCGAGGCTGGCTTTGAACCTGCACGATCCTCCTGTCTCCGCCTCCCAAGCATGGTATTATTTTATTTTAAAACAGAGTCTTGCTAAGTTGTTGAGGCTAGTCTTGAACCTGCGATTCTCCTGTCTCAGACTCCCAAATACTATGATTGCAGGTGTATGCCTCGGTACCCAGCTTCAAAATCCAATTTTTTTTGTGTGTGGTACTAGGGATGGAACCCAGGGGCATTCTACCTCTGATCTACACCCCCAGCCCTATTTTTTATTCTTTATTTTGAAACAGGGTCTCACTGAGTTCCAAAGGGCCTCACTGAGTAGCTGAGGTAAAAATCCAATTTCTATTCTACAATCCAGACATCCCGTGAAAGAAAGAAGAAAGAGACAGGCAGAGTCAGACGTTTTGGTGATGTTGCGGTATATGGCTTAGGTAGCTCAGTGCTGACTGGAGTTTTCGGGGTACTCATCTTAATGTGGGGCCGGGGAAGCACGATGCTTCAGAACCTGGGCGGGCTAGAGCTGGGGTTGTATAGTGGCCTGCCAAGTGGCGCCGTGCACACAAAGCCTGAAGTCTCGACTTTCTCGCTGCCGTACTGGAGACCGTGATCTACGTCACTGACTGATGTAAAGATTAAAACGAGACACTGTACAGAGCGCGGCATGCCTGGTGACGGAGGACTCAGTCAGTAAGTAGGACTCGCGCCGATCACCCAGGCCCTCTCCCGCGTCTCCCCCTGCACCCCGGTGGATGTCACAGCCAAGGCTGATAAAATCGCTGACGCGGGCTGCCTGGCCAGCTGTGGGCTGGCGGGGGGCCAGCAGCCCACTGGCCACTCGCAGTGGTTCAGTGCTTATTGGGAAAGCCATTGTCCTGCCAGATCTGCCTTTTCTTTTTGTACTGGGGATTAAACCGAGGGGCGTTCTACCCCTGAGCTGTGTCCCTATCCCTTTTTTTCTTTTAATTTTAAAACGGGTCTTGCTAAGTTGCTGAGGCTGGCTTTGAACCTGCGATCCTCCTTTCTCAGCCTCCCAAGTACTAAGAGTAGCGGTGCTGACCATGCCAGGCCCCAGCAGACCATGCCAGGCCCCAGCAGGTCTTCAAGGACTACGTACAGCTCGCGTCACTTTGGGATCAGATGACAGTGTGAGCCAGGGGGGGCAGCAGACGCACCCCAGAGATCCCCTCAGCTGGGTGACGTGGTGGGAGATGTGAGTCAGAGACAGACCAGGAGCCCGCTCGGCGGTCAGCAGTGTCGTGCGGTCTTCGTTGGCTTCAGGGTGGGACTCTCTCTCTGTTTTAATCTCACGTTGCTGTGTGACCCTCTCGGTCCCATTTCTGATTTTCACAGAAGCTGACCTGTTTATTATACTCCCTTTCACCTGTCCTGAGCTCTAGAAAGGAGAGAGGTCTCTGAAGCTTGGGGTTTTATTATTCCGGATTTCTCAACACATTCACGTGTTTGTTCACTTAATACACCTGGATTGTGTGCCCGTTAAAAGATGGGCACGGCTGGGCGTGGTGGCACACACTTGTCACTCCGGCATTTGGGAGGCCGAGACAGGAGGATCCAGGAGGCTGAGACAGGAGGATCTGGGTTCAAGGACAACCTCAGCTACTTAGTGAGGCCCTCTGCAACTCAGTGAGCCCCTGTTTCAAAATAAAGAATAAAAAATAGGGCTGAGGTTGTAGCTCAGAGGTAGAATGTCCCTGGGTTCCATCCCCAGTACTGAAAAAAAAAAAAAAAATGTAAGGCGGGCCCAGGCAGGCACGGTGGCACATGCCTGTAATCCCAGTACTTGGGAGGCTGAGACAGGAGGATCACAGGTTGGGGGCCAGCCTCGGCTACTTAGCAAGACCCTGTTTCAAGAAAAAAAGAAATCAAAAGTGACTGCGGGAGGTATAGCTCAAAAAATGGTTTAATCCCCAATACTGGGGAGAGAGAGAGAGAGAGAGAGAGAGAGAGGGAGAGAGAGAGAGAAGAGGAGGGGGGGAGGAAGAGAGCAGTGCTAGGTGGTAGAGATACAATTGGATCCAGAGAAGCTACCCTGTCCTTAAGAATTCCCCCGTGGCTTCACCCCGAGTTCGCCGGTCATTACAGAGCCCTGTGGGAATTCGCCAGCAGTCAGTCACAGGGTGTGCGGACCACAGAGGCGGCAGGCTGGGTCACCTCGGAGGGCAGAGACAGCCCTTGGAGGGGTGGCTGGGCTGAGTCACAGCGGGCCAGAGGTATGGTATTTTTCCAGATTCAGTAGGAGGAGGAAAGTCATCTGCGAGGAGGGCACACGCTGTGCGGGGCCCAGGGGTGGGACCCGTGCTGGGGGGCAGGAGCCACCCACGAGGCAGGCAGGCCCGGGAGCAGCCAGGTGGGGCCGCCATTGTGTTCAGATCCCCGTGGGAAGGCTTCCAGCTGCGCTGTGCAGTTACAGAATCACCTCGGAATCACCTCATGGCAAGGGCGGCGCCACCAGCTTCTATGGCTTTCCTGAAGGGCTGGGCTCAGAGTTTCGGTTGAAGGAAGGCAAGAGGGACCGGAGAAGAGGAAGGGCCAGGACATCGGGCCAAAGAAAGCCCGTGCCAGGCTTGGAGCCGCCTGGAGCCGAGCCCTGCGCCCGTCGGGGCAGCTTTGAGCTCGCTGGTGGCGGGATGGCAGGCCCGTGGGGACAGGGCTGGCTGGTGCGGCCCTCACCTGCTCGCCTTTGGTGTGGCCGGGGGAGGCGTAGGCCTCGGGGTAGTGCTGCCGCTCGAAGGGGCACTCCAGCGGCTCCAGGTGGTGCTGGCTGAAGGCGTCCGTGCGGAGGTGCTTGCGGGGGCCACCGCCACTGCTCTGCGAGTCGATGCTCAGCCGGCAGCTGTCCTGATCACCTGGGCCCGGGCGGGAAGAGGGCTTTCAGGGGGCCGGCCACCCACCCCACCGGCCAGAGCAGAGGGACAGACTGGCCGAGGAGGGAGGGCGAGGGCCAGGCGCCCAGGCAACCCTGCAGGAAAGATCTTCTCCCCTATCAAAGCCTGAGCACGCTGCCCTTCTGTCCCAAGCTGCCCTGACCCCTAATATGCCCTCCTGCACCCCAAAGCGCCCTCTCGAGCCCCGGCTGTCATCCTGCCCCCAAGCTGCCCTCTGCACCCCAAGACGCTCCTGTACTTCAAGGGTGTCCTCCTGATCCCAAACTGCACTGTAAACTATGCGATTGCACCCCAAACTGTTGTCTTGTACCCCAAACTTTCTTTTTGCACCCCAAACTTCCTTCTCACACCCTAAACTATCCCCTTGCACCCCAAGCTGCCCTCCAGCCCCCACAGCACCCTCTGCGCCCCCCGCACTCACCGTCGTCCATTTTCCTCTTGCTGTCGCTGCCCGGCTGAGCGATCCCCAGGAGCCCGTTGATGGAGTAGGTAGAGCCCAGGGAATCCGACTGGGGCGACTCGGGGGGCGTCACGGCCGAGCTGGGGACTGCAGCGGGTGGGGGGGGGTCAGCCCGTGCGATGATGGAGACACCCCTCCCGTCCTCACCGGCTGCCGCCTGGAGGAGCCTGTGAGCTAGGTGGTGAGCAGAGGCCTCTGCCCCTGGACCCAGCGAGCCGGGGCCCAGGGAGCGGCTCCGTGGGCACAGGCTCACCAGTGCGCAGCACGTGGGGCTGTGTGTGCGTAAGTGTGAGTCCTGGAGTCTTTATGGGAACACAGCGGGGGCGGGGGCATATGCATCAGGGCCCGGGCACTCACTGAGCGTGTGTCCAGGGCTCAGGGACTTGGTGGCCACGCAGCTGTCCATGGGGAGGTTGAACGGTTGCTGTACTTTGGTCCGGATGATTCTGTAGGGGCCAGCAGAAGGGCCATTGGAGAAGAGGGCACCGAGGCTGCCCCAGACGCTGCCCCCTTTAGGACATCCCACCCAAGTGTCCCAAAGGCCTCTCCTCAATCAAGCCATGACCTCACCCCACGCCTGGGCCTCCCCTTGGCCACTGCTTCAAGGACAATACAGATTAGTCTCTCTCCCCTCCTAATGGAAGCCCCCCGAGGTCGGGTTTGACCCCTGCCCTCCCCAGCGCCCACCCCTCCCTCTCAGGACCAGCGCCTCCCACACCCCGCACCCTTCTCTCCCTCCAGAACCACCTCCTGGGCCACCCCACCCACGCCGGGCCTTTCTGAGGGGTTCTCCCTGTGAGCTGCCGCTCAGCCTCCTGCTCAAAATCTGCCAAGAGCTTCCCTTGGCTCCTGGGTCAAAGGTAAAGACTGTGTCACGTGACGACGCCCGCGCTCCTCCTGCTCCTGTTCTGTCTCCTGCCTTTCCCTTAGCTTCTAGCATAAGACCGGATGGGCCACAGGGCCTTTGAATGTCATCTCTCGGCATTTTGTTTTGTTTTGTTTTTAGTACTGGGGTGGAACCCAGAGGTGATCTACCTCTGAGTTACAGCCTCAGCCCCTTTCGTTCTTTATTTTGAAACAGGCTCTTGCTGAGTTTGTATGGCTGGCCTGGAGCCTCCTGTCTCAGCCTCCCACCTCACTCCTGTTCATTGTTTCTTACTTAGAGGAAGTCTTTCAGAACCCCCACATCACCCTGTGCTAGCCACGTGGCCTCCCCGTTGCTTCCTGGCCCGGCAGGGTCTGGAGCTGCGTCTTTACCACGCCTGTGTGGCGCTGGCTGCCTGCCGCTGTCCCCGCTAGACGGCAGGGCTGTGTGTCCACAGGCCCACCGCACAGCGGCGGGTGGGTTATGTGGATGAACGATGGAGGCCCTGAGTGATAACCACAGGACTAACTGGCTGGGTGCGGGAGTGAAGGCCGGGCAGCGGGAGCAATTCAAGAAGTCTTTTGTTAGCGGAGCATGGTGGGCCACGCCTGTGAGCCCAGGACTTGGGAGACTCAGACAGGAGGATCGCAGGTTCAAGATCAGCCTCAGCTACTTGGGGAAATCCTCAGCAACTTAATGGAACCCTGTGGCTCGCTCTTCCTTCTTCCTTTCTTTCTTTCTTCCTTCCTTCCTTCCTTCCTTCCTTCCTTTCTTTTTCTTTCTTTCTCTTTTGTTCTTTTCTCCTCCCTCCCTCCCTCCCTTCCTTCCTTTCTTTCTTTTTTCTTTCTCTTTTGTTCTTTTCTCCTCCCTCCTTCCTTCCTTCCTTCCCTCCTTCCTTCCTTCCTTCCTTCCTTCCTTCCTTCTTCCCTCCCTCCCTTCTTTTACTCCCTCCTTCTTGCAATATAGATGGAACCCAGGAGCTAAGCTACATTCTGCCTCTAAGCTACATACCCAGTCCCATTTCTTAACTTTGAATCGCAGAGGGCCTCACTAAGTTGCCAAGGCTGGCTGTGAACCTGTGGTCCAGCCTCCCAAGTACCAGGATTACAGGTGTGTGCCACCACACCTAGCTGAGGTCCTGTTTAAAAAAAAAATGTTTTTTTAAAGGGCTTAGAGCCAGATGTGGCTGTGCGCACTTGTAATCCCGGTACTTGGGAGGCTGAGACAGGAGGATTGCATAGGTTCAAAGCCAGCCTCAGCTACTTAGTGAGGCCCTCTGCAACTTAGTGTGACTCTCTTTCAAAATAAAGAATAAGCCGGGCGGGGTGTACAGGATTGTAATCCCAGTGCTTGGGAGGCTGAGACAGGAGGATCACATAGGTTCAAAGCCAGCCTCAGCTACTTAGTGAGGCTCTCAGCAACTTAGTGAGGCTCTCAGCAACTTAGTGAGAGCCTGTTTCCAAATAAAATATAAAATAGGTCTGGGAGTATAGTCCGGAGGTAGAAAGCCCCTGGGTTCCACCCCCAGTACCACAAAAATAAAATAAAGAATAAAAAATAGGGCTTGGGGGTATAGCTCAGAGGTAGAATTCCCCTGGGTTCCATCCCTAGTACCCCAAAAAAGAAAAGAAAACAGGGGGAGGAGGAGGAGGAGGAGGAGCAGGAGGAATTGTTTCAGTGTTTTGTTGGCCGATGGAGGATGTGGTATGTAAGGAAGGGAGCTGTGGATGTATGAATAGATGATAGATGGATTGATGTAGATAGATAGATAGATAGATAGATAGACAAATGGATAGAAAGATAGATAGGTAGATAGATAGACAGAACACCTGCTGTGGGGCTGGAGGACCAGGTGGGGGGGCAGGATGCCGCCCACTCCTGAGCATAGGCCCCTCCCTCGGAGCCCCACCCCAGGGGGCCCTCCCTCAGGTCTCCCCGGTGACCCGGCCCAGGCTGCGCCTCACCGGTTGATGGAGCTCACGCTGGGCACCGTGTCGTTGTCGCAGACGCCCTCCGCCAGCAGCCGGTCTCGGATCTCCCAGGCAAACATGGTAGGGTTCTGGCGCTTGTAGTCTCCAATCTTTTCCACCACCTTGGGTGTGGCCACCTTGGGCTTGGACCCCCCTATCACTCCAGGCCGGATGCTTCCAGTCTCATAGTACCTACTCCAATAGAGAACCCCAAAGAATTACCCGATAAGCAGGTGGGGTCTTTGGGCCAGGACCCAGCAGCACCACCTTCTCTCTGAGGGGTATGCCAGCACATTGGGCCCTGAATTCTGGCCCCCAAAACCTCATGGGGGTCCGGCTGTGGCACACACCTGTCATCCAGTACTCAGGAAGCTAAGGCAAGAGGATTGCAGGTTTGAGGCCAGACTCGACAACTTAGTGAGACCCTATTTCAAAATAAAATAGGGCCGGGGATGTAGCTCAGAGGTAGAATGAAAACAGAAAAAAGAAAGAGAGAAAGGAAGAAAGAAAGAATGAGGGGGAGGAAGGGAGAGAGGAGAAAGGAAGAAGGAAAGGAAGGAAGGAAGGAAGGAAGGAAGGAAGGAAGGAAGGAAGGAAGGACTGTGTGTCTCTTTCCTTGCTGGGTAGGTTTCTGCCGCTGCTCAACAGAGCCCTTGCTACCTCTGCTCAAGGTCTTGCCTGCCTTCTCTCTTTCCCTCCCTCTGGCCAGTCCCCTGTTTCTGCACCTGCAGGAGCCACCTCTCAAGGAAGGTGATCTTGGCGTAGGTGCGGTGTGCATCACAGACTCACGGTGGCGGCTCCTCTTGGCTGAGGCCCGACGGCTGTTCTCCTGGGCCATCTTGGTTTCCAGGGCGGCTGGGCCTCTGCCTGCCTGGCCTGAACCTCTGCCCCCTGCCTGTCCAGGTCGGAGCCGCACCCCTCAACCCCACTCACTGCTTTTCTATCAAGTTGAAGGTGTCCCTCCGACCCTGGGGTCCCGGCCTTGCTTGGATCACTGTCTGGGTCTGGCCCTTAAGCCAAGCTTCTTCCTCCTCCGTCTCAGCAGCTCCGGTCTCTCCTCCGGCTCCTCCAGCTCTGGCACTCGCGCAGCAACGGCCAGGGGCCGAGCACCTCCCTCTCCTTGTTGTAGAAAACACTCTCATCTCTTCTGCCTCTTTTTTATGTTTTTATTTTTATTTTTTCAGTACTAGGGATAGAACCCAGGGGCGTTCTACCTCCAAGCTACGCCTCCAGCTCTATTTTTTATTCTTTATTTGAAACAGGGTCTCACTGAGTTGCAAAGGGCCTAAGTAGCTGAGGCTGTCTGCAAACCGCGATCCTCCTGACTCAGCCTCCTGAATGCTGGGATGACAAGCGTGCGCTGCCACGCCCAGCCCTGTTTTTAAGTTTGAAATAGGGGCTCTGTCAGGCTGCCCTTACACCTGCGATCCTACTGTCTCAGCCTCGCTAGTATGGGATTCCAGGTGTTTGCCGCCGCGCCTGATTCTCTTCGGCCCTAAAAAATAAATCGGGCTTTTTGCAACTCCATTCTTTGGTTTCAGTGACCCAGAGCTCATCCTCTCTCTGGTACTCCATAGCCATCTTCTGAGTCCTCTGTCCTGGGCCCCAGAAAAAGGCCACACTTTTATTTAATTAATTTTATTTTGTGGTACTGGGGATGGAACCCAGGGGCATTCTATCACCGAGCTACATCACCAGCCCCATTTTTTTTATTCTTTATTTTGAAACAGGGTCTCACTGAGTTGCAGAGGGCCTCACTAAGTAGCTGAGGCTGGCTGCAAACCCGAGATCCTCCTGTCTCAGTGTCCCAAATACTGGGATTACAAGCCTGCGCCACCACGCCTGGCATGTACTTTTTCCTGGCTGGGGGGGGGGTGCATAGTTTCACAGTTTATTTACAGCTCCTTTGCCTCCTGTGAGCCAGGCTCCTCCTGGATTTACATATGTTTGGGGTAGGTACACTGAGCTGACTCGAACCCCCAATCTTCTAGGAGGGACAGTTCTGGTGGAAATATCTCTCCAAGCTGGGACACATGGAATAGCACGTTGCTTCTGGGCCTCCTGAGCCTTTGGGCCAGCAGTCCTGGCTAAAGATAATTAGAATCCCTCCTCCAGGGATGGAGGCCGACACCCAAACTTGCGTCCATTCCCCTAAGATGGTCCAGGCTGGAGCCCAGACACTTATTTATTTTTGTTGGTCAAATTAAGGCTTGGTGTAATGAGGCCGTGGACCACTGCACCACGTCTTGGAGACCAGTAGCGCCTGTGTTCCCGAGTGTCGCCTGCTTGTCCCACAGGAATCACTGCATCCGAGCCAGGAGCGGTGGCATGTGCCTGCAATCCCAGTACTTGGGAGACGGACACAGGGGGCCGCTTTTAGCAATTGAGCAAGATCCTTTTTCAAAATAAACTTAAAAAGGGCTGGGGCATTGGTTTCTGGAGTTTTGGGTTCGAGAAGGCCAGACCCAGGCATCTGTCAGCGGTTAGACCTCAGGAGCCGCCTCTACCCGCGTGTCCCCTCCTAAATGGCTCCGTGTTCCTGGGTCTCGGCATGGGGAGGACTTTCAGGGATGATTCTCCTACCTCGGGAGCAAAGACGGCTACAGAAAATGAGACCCAGCGAGGAGAGCAGAGAACGATAAAGAACAGACGGACAGAGCCCTGGGGTCCGCATCACACATTGTTTAGATTCTAGAAGCAAAGCTGGGCATCAAAGCGGACCCCAGTCCTGGGGAGGGAAGGAGGCAGGCTCGCGGCCCCAGGTCGGCACAGGAGGCCAGCCCTGCTGGGAAGGAGGTACAGGGTGAATTTCGTGCTTACCTGCCAAGGATCTTGCTGACACAGCCATGGCTGACCCGGAGCTGGCGAGAGATGTCACAGGGCCTGACGCCCTGGTGGGCCAGGTCCACGATGCGCTGGCGGACCACTTCGGGCAGAGGTCTGCCGTTCACAAAGGCCCCTCCCAGCTGGTTCAGCCCGCCGTGGCCTGAAACGACAGTATTCCCAGGGACCGTCCAGTAAGGTCAGGTGAGAATGAGCCGCCGGCGTGGGAGCTGTGTGTGTGTGTGACCACGACTGTCAACTCCTGCTCAGGCCTGCAGCGCGTCCCCCCGACTTCCCGCCTCCCAGGAAGGCTGGCCCAGGTGTAGATGATGGCCCGATCCCACCCCAGGCGAGGGTTCCATGGGGCGCATCGCCATCTGGAGACCTCTGGTCTATTCTGTTCCCTTCAGGCCCCCAGCCCATCACTCTAGATAGCAACCCCCATCTCTTTCCTTCCCTCTAAAAAGCAAATTAGGAGTATCAGGCTCAGTGGCTTCCCACGCTGACAGGGAGCGGGGTGTCCTCAGAGAGAAACGCCCCCCTTCCAGGGGTTTCTTTTCCTTTTCTGTAAAATGGGCACAGGATCTTGCTAAATTGCCCAGGGTCTCACCTGGGATCCTCCTGCCTCAGCCTCCCAAGTACTGAGATTACAGGGGTGGCCACCGCATGGGCGACAGAAGCAGATTTTAAAACAAATCTCAGGCACAAAGGGTTGATCTGGGGCAGAATGGACCTGAACCCAGATCAGGCGAGCGCCCCACCTGGATGATCCCCAAGGTGACATCTCTAACAGATCAGGGCTCTGAAAGTCTCGGGGACACACCCCCACGGGCTCCGGGTCGGCCGCCTTGGGATGTAGACACTGCAGGACTAGGAAAAAGCGTGGTTTAAGGCTCGGCTGCGTTGCTGTAGCCTCTGCTCTCTGGCTTTGTCTGTTTTATTAGGAGTCCATTCATCTGGTCTAACCCATATTTATTGAGTGTGTAGTATGGATTAGACATGGTGGTCAACTGAGCAGAGAACGAGAGAGAGAGAGAGAGAGAGAGAGAGAGAGAGAGACAGAGAGAGACAGAGAGAGACAGACAGAGACAGGGAGCTGTTCCAGGCAGTGGGAGCAGCCTATGTGAAAGATTCTAGGCAGGAGGGTGTGTGTCTGTTAACCAGATTTACACACACACTCAACTGTGAGCCTGACTGCAGCACCAACATTTCCATTTTCCTAACCAGGAGACTGGGGCTCAGAGAGCTTTTGTGATGGCTTATATGACCTGTAAGACTCTGACTAGATGAAAAGGAGCCACAGGATCCAACCAAAACCTGCGGCTCAGCCCAGGGCTTCTTCCCCGGCGAGCGCTGTTTCGTGGCCAGAGCTGAGCACCTGGGATCGGCCCTGCGCTCTTGCACCCAAAGGTACCACGGCCTAGGTGTGAAAAGCCAGGCCCCGTGACCTGGCCTGGAGGTGTTCAGAGCACTGGGTGTGGAGTCCAGGGAGCAGGCAGGTGAGAAGGAAAAGCCAGTGCTGACGCGGGCCTTCTGTGCGGGCCGGTTAAGACTATTTATGGCCAAGGGTGGGAATTACCTTTCGCTGGGCACACAGTACCCATTACCACCCACGGACTTAGCACATTCAGAACTGCCCGCAATGTCTCCTCGGGGGCTGAGCTGACTGCAGCAAAACAGGCAATCCCTCTTAAAGAAGAAGAAAGAAGAGCTCAGAGCCCGCCGGCCAAACTCCAGGGGCCGGATACCGAGGCCCAGCCTCCCGGTAGAGGCAGCTGGCTGAGTCTGGGCACGGCTTCTGCCGGTCCCTTTCTAGGTGGCGTGTCCCAGTGAGTACGCATGCGCCAGATCTGGGGCAGTGTCTGAGGGGCCCTCCACGCGGCCCAGATGGTGGGCACAGCGGCCAGCACCCTGGCCCCAGGGGCCACCCTGGCACCCATGGAGAAGGGGCCCCGGCAGCCTCCACCACCACCATCTTTGCTTTGCAGTTTTGGGGTCTAGACACTGAAAAGCAGGGGGCATCAGACAGCCTCCCAAAGACAAGACCCCTCTCAGTCCAGCTCTGTCCCATTTTCTAGAACTTTCGATGCATGTCCACTGAGGCTCGGGTGTTGGTGCTGAGACCTTTCTCTATCTCTCTGGAAGCGAGGTTTCCTACAGGCAGGAAACCTTTACTCCTAGCAAGGGAGTATGTTTTAAACCACACGTGTCAGTGCTGGGCGGCAGGGGATGGGTGTTTTGCCTCTTCTTTCTTGGTACTGGAGACTGAACCCAGGGGCATTCTACTTCTGAGCTACACTTGAAACAGATGTTGCTAAGTTGCTGAGGCTGGCCTGGAACCTGCCATCCTCCCGTCTCAACCTCCCAAATATTAGGATTACAGGTATGCACCTCCATGCTGGGAATTTTACCTTTCTTTTATCTTTTGAAACTGGTGATTGAACCCAGAAGCATTTTACCTCTGAGGTGCACCCTCTGCCATTCAGTCATACATATACATACATACATACACACACACACACACACACACACACACACACACACACACACATATAATGTTTGTTTATTTTGTTTTGAAACAGGGTCTCATTAGATTGCCGAGAGTCTCACTAAGTTGCTGAGGCTTGTCTTGAACCTATGATCCTCATTTTCAGCCTTCCAAGTACTGGGGTTACAGGTGTATGCCCCCACGCCTGGCATGTTTTAACCTTTAAAAAAAAATAGTCTAGAGTCGGGCGTGGCGGGGCACGCTTGTAATCTCAGCATTTAGGAGGCTGAGACTGGAAGATCATGGTTCGCAGACAGCCTCAGCTACCTAGTGAGGCCCTCTGCAACTCAGTGAGACCCTGCTTCAAAATAAAGAATAAAAAATAGGGCAGGGGGCATAGCTCAGAGGTTGAATGTCCCTGGGTTCCATCCCCAGCCTGGCAAAAAAACAAAAACAAACAAGCAAACAAACAAAAGCCAATCTACCTCATTTGTCCAATGTAAGCCGTGCAGACTAAACTACCCTGAAGGGCTGGCTCAGTACCTTAGAAAGCCAGACTGTCAGGAACCCTCCCAGAGGTTATTCACCGCATTAGCCGGGATCCTCAGGTAGGAAAGATAGTCACAGCTCTGGCCCAGAACTGGGAATACTCTGGGAATCATTTTGTGTTATTATGCAAAGGCCGGATTCCTGTCCTGACGCTACCTGTGTTAGCCTAGTCATTTGAGGAAATAGGTGTCTGTTTTCAGACTTCGCGTTTTACTTTCCTATTGAATGTAGCTTAACAAATCTCATTTTACACGCTGCCGTTCTGTAACGACTGATATCAGAAGATAGAAGTGATTGGTAGCTGTAAATCTTGATATAAATATCCAGTGTGTTTTAGTCTTTCTGTTTTTTGAAACAGGGCCTCACTGAGTAGCTGAGGCTGTTCGTGAACCGTGATCCTCCGGTCTCCGCCTCCCCGATGCTGGGATCACAAGCGTGCCCACCGCGCCTGGCTAAGTATTTCTGCCTTTCTACTTTGAATGGGTGAGTAAGGTGAGCCAAGCTTGGCCCTAGGATTAGGGTTGTTCTTTTGAAACTTGAGCAAGCCTTAGAACCACTTGGGGAGATATTAAGAAATGCTGGGCTCAATCCTTGAGTAGGTCTGGGATGGAACCAAGAGCTTGTTTCTAAGAAACTTCCAGATGGTACAGATGTTGCTAGTCTGGGCTACATATGTGGGCTACTGGTGTAGGCCAGGCAATAGCTCGTAAATAATTTTATTTTTGGTACCGGGGATTGAACCCAGGTGTATTATACCTCCGAGCTACACCCCCAGCCCTTTTTCATTTTTTATTTTGAAACAGGGTCTTGCTAAGTTGATAAGGGCCTCACTAAGCTGAGGCCATCCTCAAACCTGTGATCCTCCTATGTCAGCCTCCCAACTACTACAGACATCTGCCACTGCCCCTGATTCTGCTAAAAAAAACTTAAGAGAATAAATTCTCAGAGTTCCACGTTATCCAACCTTCCATAAGAATACTAATCATTAGATTCGAAGCCAGCCTTGCTGGCTTAAGAGCCCCTGTTTCCAAATAAAAATTAAAAAGCCGGCGTGGTGGTACACGCTTGTAATCCCCGCACTTGGGAGGCGGAGACAGGAGGATTGCGCAGGTTCGAAGCCAGCTGCGCGCGCTGGCTTAGGAGACCCTGTTTCCAAATAAAAATATAAAAATAGGTCTGGGAGTGCAGCCCGGAGGTTGAAGGGCTTCCAGGAACCCCAGTACCACACACACACAAACAAGAATACTAATCATTATTTGTATGCTATGGTTTTCTTTTTTTAGTCCTGGGATTGAACCCAGGGACATTCTATGTCTGAATACACCCCCTAGCTCTATTTTTTTGTTTGTTTGTTCTTTATTTTGAAAAAGGGTCTCGCTAAGTTGTGGAGGGCCTCACTAAGTAGCTGAGGCTGGCTTCGAACCTGCAATCCTCCTGTCTCAGCCTCCCGAATGCTGGGATTACAAGTGCACACCACCACACCTGGCTTTACTCTATGATTCTGATTTCTTTTCAAGTGAACACTCATTAACCCAGTGTCAGTCATGACTTGGGTACAAAGATCTGGCGAGACACCCCCGAATAGGCACGCTGCCCCTCGGGGTCCTTACCCTTCCAGGGGTACAATCAGGTCAGGTGGGAATTGTCATGCAAAGGGAGATGTCTTTGGAAAGAGGTTAAAACTGGCCTCTTGGAGTAGGGGAGAAATGACCTTGTAAGTAAGTGGCCCATGGAAAGACACGGGGAGAAATGACCGGGCAATCAGTAAGTGAAGAGCTTTCCATATCCAGGAAGCAGAGAAACGTTGCCTGCAAGGGCCTGGGTGCTTTGAAGTCCGCTGGCATTCTCTGCGGCTTCAGGACAGGAGGGCAGGGCCGCTGGCTGCATATGAAGGGCCTCTGGTTGCTTGAGGTTTTGAACCACGTCCTTGCAGTGGAAGGACCTTTGTCTTCCCTGTGTCCGGTGTGGGGGAGTGGACTCCTAGGTGAGTCACCATCTCCCCATCGGATGCTCAGAGGTGGGTGCAGGCTTCCTTCCTGCCCTGGGGACGGCCCGGCACCCACTGGGCTCACCCCTTTCCGCTCTGCTCTGCGGCCGCCGGGTGGGTCTTGAGGTCGGAAGCCGGCCATGAGTAGGAGCCCCTGGCCGGTCAAGAGGGGGTCAGGGGCAGGTGTAACCAGAAAGAGGTTTGACGCTTCCTAAGCTGAGCCCCTGTGCATGGGTGCGCGGCTGTGGGTGAGGCAGGTGGGTGTGGCAGAGGAAGATGTGACCATCAGACAGGATGTGAGGAGGTTCCTGAGCGTGGGCGGAGGTGCCCAGCCTGCCCGGGCCGGAGAGGACTTAGCGTGATGCACATTTGAAGCTGTCCCTGGAGCTTGTTGCCCACAAATGTATACTTGGGCAAAGGGACCATTGCGAGGGGGCCTGAGGCTGCCCCACATCCGCACAGCAGCCGACTCCCCCTCTAAGAAGTTATGTGTTGTCCTGGCACACGGACCCTAGGACTCGGCAGGACAAAACCTCTCCGGGGCTCTTGGCAGCTCCGGGGCTCCTGGGCTTGCTCCAGAAGGAAGCTGGAGAGGAGGCAGCGGTCGGCCAAGGTGTCCCTCCTGTTTCTGACTTGGTTCTAAGCCATCCCCCATCTTTCTTCCACCTGCTCCATAAATGATCCTCCTGGCTGTTTCATTGTTATTATTCTTGGTAATTTTATTTTATTTATTTACTGTTGTACTGAGGATGGAGCCCAGGGGCATGCTACCTCTGAGCTCCACCCCCAGCCCTATTTTTGATTCTTTATTTTGAAACACGGTCTCACTGAGTTGCAGAGGGCCTCGCTAAGTAGCTGAGGCTGTCCGCGAACGGTGATCCTCCGGTCTCAGCCTCCCGAGTGCTGGGATGGCAAGTGTGCGTCACCATGCCCAGATTTTATTTTTTATTTTGAAACAGGGCTTCCAAGAGTTCTTCTTTTCCATCATTTTCTCCGTGGTATTTGTCCCCCTCTCCTGAGGCATCTCTGAATCCCAGCGCCAGCTGGGCATGGTGGTCACACATATGTGTGATCCTAGTACTCGGGAGGCTGAGGCAGGGCGATCAAAGATTTAAGACTGGCACACGATAACTTAACAAGACCTTATTTTGAACTAAAAAATAAAAAGGTTCGAAGTGGAAGGCTCCCGGGTTCAATTTACACACACACACACACACACACACACACACGCACACGCACACGCACACACACACACGTCCCAGGGCTGATTTCTTCTACAAGGCTGTTCTTGATGACCCTACTCTTGCTGTCCAATTTTTGTTTTTGTTTTGTTGACACTGGAGATTGAATCCAGGATAGTCTACCTCCAAGCTACACCAACCCCTGGGGCCCTTTTTACTTTTAATTTTGACACAAGGTCTCGCCAAGTGGCTGAGGCTGGCCTGGAACCCGGGATCCTCCTGTTTCAGGCTGCCAAGCACTGGGATTACAGGCGTGCGCCTGTCTCATCTACTACCCATCTTCGGATGGCATCGTGGGCATCCCAGGTATGTCTAGCGCAGTCTTCCTTCCATTTTTATGTTCAGTTTCCTACTGGAAACCCCTTAGGTAATAAAGAGGCTCCTTCTCCAGCATCGACCTGCGGCCATGTGGGCGCCACGGAAGCAGAGTCGGCCCCTTCAGCCTCGTCTCTGTTGTCGGCCTCTGCAGGCCGCTGGAGCTCTGAGTCGGCGCCCCGCTCGGGTTTGCATATGCCAGCCTGGAACGCTTGCCTTCGCCGTCACGGAGTCACCTCCCCAGACGGCGCCGCTTGAGCCCTCCCCAGACGGTGCCGCTCTATCCTAGCCAGGAGGCGAGGGACCGGCGAGATACAGCGGCCTCCTCTGCCTTCTTCACACAGCACTCCTTATCAAGGCCCAGCATGGAGCGAGTGTGGCTATTTTCTTGGGCAGTTTGGTTGAAATCGAGAGGAAGCGAGAGCTGCATCGTCGAGGGAGACTTGGGGGTGGGCAGGAAGGCGGCTGGGGAGGCATCATGGGTGAGTCGAACCGCCGTGGCGGGTTCAGATTTCTTTGCAGGGTTATATGTATGGATAATTACTCTCTTCTCCCACCTGACCGGAAGCTGCTTAGGGATAAAACGGCCTCTGTTCGTTATGAGATTATAGAGGCAATTCACAAATGAACCAAGAGCCTTCATCTCCTTCCATTCTCCCAGGTCAAAGACTCACCGACCACAGCAATTTTACCTCCTACATATTTGTACCGGTATTTCCCAGCTGTCTCCAGCATTCACAAATCCACGTATCCATCCACCAAGCATCTTCTGGACCTACCGTGTGTGCAGCACTGAGGTCGAACTGCTGGCGTAGAACCGAATGTCACCTTTGAGCAGCTTCTGGCCTAGCAACCACCGGCCAAGGGTCCACTTTAACAAAGCACTATGAAAAGCATAGTTTTTGCTTGGGACAAGTGCTAAGAAGGACACATAGGGTGCGGGGTTAGAGAACGATCGGGTGGGAGTGAGGTATAGGGTTAGTTCACGGTGATCAGGGAAGATCACTGTATCTGATGTGCGGTCGTAGTACAAGGCGAGGAGGGGTGAACGAGTCACCTGGACTCCCTAGTTCCTGTCCAGCTTTGCACACGTGATGTTCTGTTACACAGCTGGGAAGGAACAGGCCCAAACCCAGGTCTGAGCCTGTCATGCCCGTGTGCCAAGACCCTTCCAAGGCGCGGCACCAATTCCTCAGGGAGCTGTACAGGCGAAATCAGGGGCAGCGGCACGCACAAGTGATCCCAGAACGTGGGAGGCTGAGACAGGAGCAAGGGGTCGAGGCCAGCCTCAGCAAGCCCTGCAGCAGCGTAGTGAGATCCTGTTTTAAAGTACAAAACTTTAAAAGAGGGCTGGGGGTGTTGCTTGGAGGAAGTATGGGCCCTGGGTTCAATCCCCAGTACAGAGAGGGTGAAGAGAGAGAGAAAGGGGGGGAGGAGAAGGAGGAAGAGGAAAGGAGGAGGAGGAGGAGGAGGAAAGAAGGAGGAGGAGGAAAGGAAGAGGAGGAGGAAGAAAGGAGGAGGAGGAGGAGGAGGAGGAGGAGGAAGAGAGGGGAGGGAAGACACCAGGCAGAAGGAGGAGGGAAAGCAGACCCAAGTTCCTAGATCTGGTGGGTGCCCCGTTCTCGGGACCTGACCCAGCCTCGTCTCTTAATGGAAACCTCCAGCCCAATGCCCCAGCCACCAGGGGTCGCTGCGGCCCCCCATCCGAATCCCCTGGTCCCGCTCACCTTGCCCTCAGAGCCCCTCAGAGCCCAAGCTCCCTCTCCTTGCTGTCCGGTGATTTCTGATCAGACTCAGAGCAAGCACAGGCCGCTGCCTCCCATGGGAGGCCTTCCTTGCCCTCCTGCCTCCTCTCTCTGGTCCTTTCTTTTAAGCCAGCCAGGGCCTAATTTCTACCACTACATTTAGCAGAATATAAGTGTTGACTAACGGGCTCTCCTGCTGCGTAGACGGGTTGCCTCTTGAGGACAAAACCTTCTTTTCTCTCTCTCCCCTTGAGGGACGACATGGCTTTATTATGTATATAATATATAATATTATATATTTATAATATTATATAATATATATGATATTATAAATATATATATATTTTGTGTGGTACCGGGGTTCCTGGAAGCCCTTCTACCTCTGGGCTACACTCCCAGACCTATTTTTATATTTTTATTAGGAAACAGGGTCTCTTAAACCAGTGCGGGTGACTTCGAACCTGCGCGATCCTCCTGTCTCTGCTTCCCAGGCGCGGGGATTACAAGCGTGCACCACCACACCCGGCACAACATGGCTTTTTAAAAAGATCTCTGAAATCATAAAATCTAGTGGAATTCTTGGTGCACAGTAAGCACCCAGTGAATGCTGATTGGAATTGTTATTGGAAGGGAGGGAAGAAAGAAAAAAGGGAGAGAGGGAGGGAGGAAAGAAGGAAGGAAGGGAAGGAGGAGGAAGAAAAAAGGAGAAAAGGAAGAATGAAGGAGGGAGGGAGGGAAGAAGGCAAATCTGCGGGTTTAGCGAAGCCCATACTCCTTGGGAGGCTGAGACAGGAGGATCGCAGGTTCAAGGACAGCCTCAGCAACTTAGTGAGACCCTCAGTAACTTAGTGAGACTGTGTTTCAAAATAAAATAAAAAAGGGCTGGGGGTGTAACTCAGAGGTAGAATGTTCCTGGGTTCAATCCCCAGTACCATTACAACAACAACTAATAATAATAATAATAATAATAATATCATCACCATCATCATCATCACCATCATCATCTGATTTCTGGTTCTCCACGCTGTGTTTAAGGCCAAGGACACCATTAATCCAGCCCTGAAGTCCTGTTTCCTCAGACTTCTGGTATGGAGCATCTGTCAGCCAGGGCAAGTTCAGAAGACGGAAACGTATCCCTCAGTATTTCAACAAAGGGGCTTTAACACAAGGAATTGCTTGTCTGGGTGTTGGAGGATTACAAGACCATGAGGATGAACTGAATTCGCTCGGAGATGTATATTGAGCATACGAACCCCAAAACCCCAAATCTGAAACTCTGGTAGCACCGAGATGACACCTAACATCTCTGAGACCAGTGGCCATCAGAACACAGGCGCATAAATGTACTGGCTAGACACGCTTTCAGGAGATAGGCGCAACCAGCAGTAGCTGCAACCCAGATGAATGCCATGCTTAGACGGGGTCAGCCTCAAGGATGCCACCGAGTCAGTGCAATACACAAGGAGAGAGGTCTGAAATCCCAGGCTCTTCTGAGCGCCCAGCATCTTGAATGAGGGCTATGCTGCCCGTAGCAGCTGCCGGAAGCAGCCACTGCCCCGGAGCAGGAGGGAGAGGGGAGTTGGGAGGACTCAGGTTCCCTGGAGGAGAGGTCCACAGGGCCGGCGCCCGGGTCTCCAAGGTGATGGCTCCTCCCGGCTGTTGCTGGGTGACCAGCGGGGCTGACTCTGGCTGAGCTGGAGTCTGGATGGACAGCTGCTGCGGAGTCCGGGCTGACGGCCTGAAACAGGACAGAACCCCGCGACCACACCGCAGCCTTTATCAGACCCTCACAGAAGCCCAGACGGCGGTCAGGTCTGAATCCCGTTACCCACGCACGGATGCCGTTCACGCCTTCGTTTATTTCCAGGCTCCGAAGCTGTGTAGGGTAGAGATTAGAAAACCTCTGCTTCGTCTCTAGCCTGTGAGCTTGGCTTGAGCGTCACCCCCCTCTGACATCCCTCTTTTTTTATATTAATTTGATATTGGGGACTGAACCCAGGGTCATTCTACACCCTAGCTACACTCCCAAGGCTTGGCATTTCGTTTTATTATTTTTTTAAAAAAATTTGAAACGGGGTCTTGCTAAGTTGCTGAGTCTGGCCTTGAACCTGCTATCCTGTCTCTGGCTGGCCTCCAAGTACTGGGATCGCAGGTGTGGGCCACCACGCCCAGCTCTTAGGCCTCTTGTGCATGCATGCAGGAACTTAACATGGGGCCTGGGCCGCAGTAGCCTTCCAGAAATGTTTGTCATTGCTATAGCCACTATTTTTTTGTGTGTAGGGCCCTGTTTCAGGCTCAAGCAATTCAGAGATGAAAGAGAGAGAAAGAGAGAGAGAGAGATAAAGGTGTCTCAACCCTTTTAAAGGTTATAGTTTTATGGAAGGTTCTTTCTATAATGGTTTCAATTTAATTTTTCATATCTTAGAAAGTGACAAAGCTCCCCCACCCAATCCACCCCCCTCTTTTTCTTCTTTTTGTGGGAGAGAACTGAACCCAGAAGGATTCTACCTTCGAGTTATACTCCCAGCCTTTGTTATTTTTTATTTCGAAACAGGGCCTCACTAAATTGCTGAGGCTGGCCCTGAACCTGTGATCCTCCGGTCTCAGCCTCCCAGGTCCTGGGATGACTGACCGACACGTGACACCACGCCGGGCTCCCATCTGCCCCCTCTTCCTGCCTGGATGGCTTTCTGTTCCCACTCTTCCAGAATCTTTAGTGATGAGAAAAGGCTGGAGGGGCAGGAAATTCCGCCACCCCACCCCCTCCGTGAACGCTTGACTAGGTGGCTATTCATTCACCCCAGAGGGGCTTGCTAATGCCTTCTCTTTGTCGAAGGCCTCCCTCCCTCCAGCAGGACTTCAGGCTCTCCATGCAACCCGGAAAGCCAGATCCCGCTAGAGTCTGAAGCTCTGGCAAGTGTAAGGGTGTCTCTCCCTGGGGTGAGTAGTTTGATTTCCGGGGCTCCGCTGGCAGAAGATGGAGACAGAAGATGGAGACGGAGGTCTCAGCACCGTTCTTTGTCTCTGAGGGGAGGAAGGGGCAGCGGGAGGGAGACGACAGTGGATAAACAGGTTTCCTTTGGACTAGCGAGAGCTGGGACTAATGCTGGGTCTCTAAGAAGAGGAAGGAGAAGCAGGAGGGAGAAAGGGCTGCTCCCTGGCATTCAGGTATTCAGCCTCTCTCCCCAGGTAGTCCCTGCTCTGGCATAATAATTGCAGGCAGCAGGGCGTGTTTGTGCTTGAACCCAGCCCACTGGAAAAGCACCTCCCCAGTTTGGCCTCTTGAGGGCCCTCTCTTTGTGCAGGAGGAGATTGCCCAACCAGGCCTCAAGCTGAGGGCTCCTGGATGCCACTGAGGGCTCCCCACTGCCGCTCCTGCCTCCACCTCCTGGCCCAGCCCGAGGCAGCCAGGCCTTCCCTAGGAGCAGGGAGGGCGCCTCCCCAAACCCACCTGCGGGGCCTGGCCAGGTTTCCATTTTGATGGGCCATCTTTCCCCAGTTTGGATTTTCTCCCATCAGGAAACAAAAGGAAACCCTTCACATCCCAGGACCACCCGCCTCTAGTCCCTCCTTTCCAGCTCCCTGCCCTGGAGTCTGTTCCTCCAAGCTCCGTCTCTTCCAGTTGCTTCCATTTCTTGGATTCCCACCGGGCTGGTTACCCCTCCCCATCGGCCGGGCCCCTTCCTGTCAAATGTGGAGACCCCTCCCAGGCCACCTCTCCCTGCCCACCTCCCCAGTCTGCCCCTGGGCCCCTCCCGGGCCCACCCCTCCCTGCCTAAGCTTCCCTGCCTGCATGACTGCCCCGCTCTCCATCCCATCTCCCCGCAAAGGCATCCCCGGCTCCGCTGTTATTCTTGTATTAGCACTGAACCCATTAAAGCTAATTTGTTTGCCCTAATCTCCATTTATTTTTCCCTAGTTGATATTAGATTTCCCTTTCTATTGCTCCAGCATGATTTTCTCTTTGTCTTCCTAATGGTCTACCCCCCTCTCTCTCTCCCTCTATTAATCTGGTCGGCTTCGCTGGGTAGCTTCTAGGCCTTTCTCTCCACCACCCCCAACCCTTAGATTAACCCTGCCACCTCCCTCCCAGAAAGGCCCCCAGTGCATGGATGTCGGGGATACCGCTATGGCCCATGTCAAAGCCCCCTCAGCTCCCTGCAGGCTCCAGAGCCAAGGCCCTGCCTCTTCCCTGAAGCCAGCCTGGGGCCCTGGACACACAGGGACCAAAGGGGTCACTGGAGCAGCAGGGGCTGTCCGGAGCCTGAAGCCACCGCGCCCAAGGGTTCCCTGGGTAGGGTGGCCTCTGGGGCTTTCTGGCAGCTTCCTGGAGGCCTCTGCCAGCCTTCCTAGCTCCTGTAAGTTCTCTCAGTAGGCCAAATGGCAGACGGGCAGTTTCCCCTTGTGGTAAACCTGGGCACTGCTTCCTGAGCAATGAACACACCCCTGCTCCCTTCCTGAGCAAGTGGCTTCCGGCTAATCCACACTAGGCTCGGGCCTCTGTGCCGAGGAAGGAAGCCTCTTTAGAAATAACAGTGCTCAGGGACCCTCGCTCCCTGCCCGCCTCCCGGCCACAGCGGCCATCGGAGCCTCGTACTCAGGTGTCCCCCAGACAGCCAGGTCCCTGAGGACAGGTGCAGCCCCTTGTCTGCCTGTGCCCGTTGTCTGCAGGGAGCAGAGCCTGGCTCAGGCTCCGTCCCGCCATCAATGCAACCACAGTTCATTCCCTCCCTCCCTCCCTCATTTTAGAGATTAAACCCAGGGAGTGTTCTGCCTCTGAGCTACACTCCCATCCTTTTTAAATTTTGAGACAGAGTCTCCCTAAATCACTGCTCACAGGCCTTGACCCTCCTGTCTCAGCCTCCCAAGTGCTGGGGTTAGAGGTGTGCCCACTGTGGTTCTGGAACTGAACCTAGGTGTACTGTACCCCTGAGCTATATATTTTATCTTATTATTTATTTGTTTATTTTTGCAGCACCTCCGAGCCACACCCTCCATCCTTTTTTTTCTTTTTTTTCTTTTTGCGGTCCTGGGGATGGAACCCAGGGGCATTCTACCTCTGAGCTACACTTCCAGCCCTTTTTTATTATTATTTATTTTGAAACAGGGCCTCATTGAGTTGCAGAGGGCCTCACTAAGTAGCTGAGGCTGTCCGCAAAGCACGATCCTCCAGTCTCAGCCTCCCAAATGCTGGGATTACAAATATGTGCCACCATGCCCAGCTTTTTATTTATTTTTTATTGTTTTTGAAACACGGTCTTGCTAAATTGCTGAGGTTGGCCTTGAACCTGAGATCTTCCTGTCTGGGCCCCCCAAATACTGGAATTATAGGCTTGCGCCCTCACACTCAGCTTGCACCTTAAAGCCTTTCTTAAAGCCTTTCTTGTGATTGGCCGGAGTGTATGTCCACTCCATAGATGTCAGTAGCCGTTTGCTGAAAGCATCCGTTCATTCATTAAACATGAGCATCTGGTTAGGGGCTCCTTGGAGGGTTACTAGAGGTCATTATCTGGTTCCTTCCTGTGCTTCCTAGAGGTCCGCAGACCCTGGGCATCACACAGTGGGCTGTGGGATGACCCTTGGGCTACACAGCCAGCCAGAGCTCTGTGCCCCAGAGCAAGTGAGGACACCTGCTCAACACCCCACCACCACCAGTACCCACCCAAACCTTGCGCTGCAGCAGGCTCCCTGGGGCCGGAGCCCCGCCTGTGGCTACTAATGCCAAAACATGGCTTGAAACCAGGCGTGGTGGCACACATCTGTCATCCTGGTGCTTGGGAGGCTGCGACTGAAGGATCATAGGTTGGAGGCCAGCCTCAGCAACTTAGCCAGATTCTCAGCAACTTAGCAAAATTCCATTTCAAAATAAAAAAAAATATATAAAAGGCCGGAGGTGTAGCTTGGAGTTAGGATGCCCCTGGGTTGAACCACCAGGACCCAAAATAACAATCACCCACAGGTGGGTAAAGAGGGGGACAGAGGGGTGCTAGAAGACCCCCTAGTTGGGGACAGGCCTAGAGTAGAGAGAAGAGGGAGGGAGAGGGGCTACAGGAACCCGGAACCCCAGGAAACAGCTGGAGTGGGGTACTGAGAGCTGGGGGAGAGGAGCCTTCAGTACAATGACGTCCCATAAAGTAGAGAAAAGGGCTTTTCTCTCGGGAGAAGACTAAGGGGACCCCCTCTCAGGCTCTTCCTAGCTCTGAGACTCTTCTTTTGAAATCTTCACTAAGATAAGGCAGAACTGCCCAGCTCTGGGGGAAGAAAAGGGTGGGCCTTCACCTGTGTTCAGCGTGGCAGGAAAGCCCGGCCATGTATATATATTTAATTTAAAGCAGGGTCTTGTGAAGTTGCTGAGGGCCTCACTGAAGCTGGGCTTGAGCCTGTGATCCTCCTGTCTCAGCCTCTCGAGTACCGGGATTGCTTGGCTGTCTTCATCCAGTTTACTGTTGCTATAACAAAATACCTGAAAGTGGATATTTAACAAGAAACAGAGGCTTATTTGAGCTGACCTTTCTGGAAGATAGAAAGTCTGAGCTCAGGCAGCCCAACCTGGTGAGGTCTTCTGCTGCATCCAAACATGGCGCCTCCTGGCCAGAGTGTGGGCAGAAGAGGCCAAACACACAGGGAGGCCTCACTTGATAACAGCTCGCTCTCCTGGTAACTGATCTAGTCCTGTGAGAGCTGGCCCGCTCCCCTGAGATGGGCGTGGTGTTCTCCCATGACTGAATTACCTCTTACGGGTTCTACCCTCTCCCAGAACCTCACACTGGGGACCAACCTTCCATCACCTGAGGTCCTGAGAAACAAACCATATCCAAACCACAGCACTGACCTTCAAAAAAAAAAAAGTCCCTGGGAGCTAGTGACAGATACAGGTTGTTTTCAGAGCCCTACATTTACTAACAGCACCTTTTGGTGCTGATGATAGGAGGATCACAGGTTTGTGGACAACCTCAGCTATTTAGTGAGGCCCTCTGCAACTTAGTGAGACCCTGTTTCAAAATAAAGAATAAAAAATGGGGCTGGGGATACAGCTGGGAGATAGATAGAAGGTTCTGGGTTCCATCCCCAGTGCCACAAAAAAAAAAAAAAAAAAAAGGAGGAGGGAGAGAGAGGAAAAATAAGATAAAAATTCTTTTATCTAATAATACTTAGTAGGCATCTAGTCTATGCTTCCTTTGCACCATGTATGATTTGGAGTTTTAGCCCCAGCCAACAAGACAACCCTCCTGTGACCCTTGGCCTCACTGAGGCTCTGACCCCAAACCTAATGGACCACCTTGCCAAGTGGACGCCCGCATCCACCAGCTCGGTCCCCTGCTGGGTCAGAACTGCCCAAGCATGTCTGATCAGCACCTTCCCGCGGCCACCGTCGCCTAACCTGGCTCCCTCGCATTTAAGCTTCTGTGCCAGAAAGATGTCCCCAGGGCCAGGGAGGTGATACAGTGGGGTAGCTCTGGCCTCGATGACTGCCATGTTTCCTTGATCCCCTACCTGTCACTCATTATAAAGAAAACAGAAGCCGAGTGTGGTGGCGCACATCTGTAAGCCTAGTCCCTGGGAGGCTGAGACAAGAGGATTGCAGGTTTGAGGCCAGCCCCAGCAACTTAGCAAGAACCTCAAGAGCTTAGGGTAACCTTGCTTGAAAAGTTAAAGGTAGCAGGACTTGGTGGAGGATCCCAGGCCTTGGGAGGCTGAGACGGGAGGGTCGCAGGTTGGAGACCAACCTCAGCAATTTAGCCAGACCCTGTTTCAAAATAAAAAGTGGAAGGGCCTGGGTGTCTAGCTCAGAGGTGCCTCTACATTCAATCCCTAGCGCCCTCCTCCCCAAAAAAAGAAAAGATAAAAGGAGAGTCATCACTGCAATGCCACGGAAAAGGACTGGTTGTGCTTCCTCCTGGGAAAACTTTTACACACCAAACTCAAATATGCAAATCTGGCCAACTCGTAAAACAAGAACACCTGTTATTGGAGAATGAGGCGGAGAGACGCCGACGCAGACACGCGTGGGAACCCGCACTCCACACAGGACTCCTTGTGAGGTGTCGGCGCGAGCAGGAGGTCATGGGAGACTTCTTTTGTCTAACTCAGAGGCAGGTGTCGCTAGGAGAACTCAGTGACAAGTGCTGTGAGTCCCAGGTACTGAGTGCCGGGGAGGGAGCACGGCGGGTTGAGTGGGTAGGATGGTCACGAGGCTGAAAGAGCCGTAGCTGGTGACGGGCGGAGGGCGGACGGTGCTTGGCAGCTGCAGTGAATGGGCGAGGGCCCAGAGGTGGGACTGGGCACGGCGTGTTTTGGAAACAACGACTTGGCTGGAACATGGTTTGCATACATCAATGGTGGGAAACAGGGTCGGGGATGTGGGATGGAGTCTTCTGGAACCGCACGCCAGCAGCTGGCCCCCAAAGCCTTGTTAATGATTGGATTAAAAGGCAGGGCCAGCAGGAATCCGAGATTCGTTTGGAAAATCACCAGGGCAAGTTTCTCTGGCGCCCAGCCAAGAGGGGAGAAAAATCAAACATTCTGAGGATGCGAATCATCTAGTGATCGCCGCGGCTCTTCCACTTAATAAAAACACCGCTGAGTCCAAGAGAGGACGGCGTCAGGAGCTAGGCGGCTCTGGCCAGCGGCAGAGAGGACGTGAAGACTGCCAATCACAGAAGCAGGAGGTCAAGGTAGAGGGAGATGGAATGGAAGTTTCCCGCACAAGTCAGTACGAGGCTCTAAGGAGACTTCCGAAAGGCAGGTGACAATCAACGAAACCAGAAATCACCAAGCCGGGCATGGAGGCGCACACCAGAAACCCCAGTACTTGGGAGGCTGAGAGCGGAGCACCACAGGTTCAAGGCCAGCTCAGCCACTTAGCAAGACCCTAGCAACTAAGTGAGACCCCTTAGTGGGCACAGCTCAGACGCAGAACAGCCCTGGGTTCGGCCCCTAGTAGCCCTCAGCAGGGACGCTGTGTGTAAGTGCGCGTGTACCACGGGAATGAGCGGTGCGCCACCCCACTCCAGTAGCTCACCCCAACTGTGAATACCTCGCTCTGTCACAGGGCACCTGGGCTTAAGTGACCAACACGCATGAGCCATGTACCACGTGCCTGGAAAGGGAGTTTTGTTTTGGTTTTGGTTGTTGTTTTGGTACCAGGAATTGAACCTAGGGGCGTTCTACCTCTGAACTACATCCCAGCCCTTTTTTGGCTTTTTATTTTGAAATAGGGTCCTGCTAAGTTGCTGAGGCTGGCCTCGCTCCTGCAATCCTCCTGTCTCACCCTCCCCAGTAATGGCGTGGGCCACCACACCTAGCTACAAGAAAGATTTTGCTAGAAAACGTAGACGTGAATGAAGTGGTCCTGAGATGCCTCCTGATAAACAGAGCTACTTGAGTCTCATGATTTCTCATAACTGTGAGCTGTAGTCACTGTGTGGACATCAGACAAGTCCAGCGTCAGGCCAGTAGCAGGTATTGCGACACTTGTCAGACGTGGGGCACCTAGAAGGTCAAGGTGTTCTGCAAAAACACACAGAACAAACAAAAAAAAACTCCACAAAATGGAGTTTGACTCAGCAAGAATCATAATGTGCTGCAAAATCAGATCCCAAATCCCTTCCCCTCACACACCTATCTTGTGAGAGTCCTCAGCCACGACCCTTGATCCTTTATTATGGAGACCAAGATGAGTTCTCTGCTATGGCCACCACCCACCTGGTATCTGCCCCATCTAGGAGGAGCCAGAGTGACCCCTAGGGTCAGACTCCCATGTCGGGGCTCCCACTGGCCAACCATCAACTTCCCTGCTACCTCATCTGAACACAGCCAGGCTGAACCCCAAGGTCTCTACTGCGCCTCCGTGACCACCCGTGTCCCGCGACCCTAGTGAGGGTTAGGGGTGGGGAGGGAGGGCGTGGCTGGATGCTTCTGTCCCTCTGTTCAGACCTCAGAGCCCAGGCCCCAAGAACAGGGAGGTCACCGGTGAGGCACTAGTGTCTAAACTGACTCACAAGCCACACCTGCCATTTTGCAGCTAAGCCTCTAGGGATCTCTGAAAGCAGAGGGCTCCTTTGGCCTCTTCTCATCACATTATTATTATTATTGTTATTATTATTATTATTATGGTACTGAGGATTAAGCCCAGAGAGAGGCATTCTACTGCCAGGCTATACCCCAAGCCCATTTATTTTTATTATTTTATTTATTTATTTATTTATTTTGTGGTACTGGGGTTCCTGGAAGCCCTTCTACCTCCGGGCTACACTCCCAGACCTATTTTATATTTTTGAAATAGGGTCTCTTATGCCAGCGCGGCTGGCTTCGAACCTGCGCGATCCTCCTGTCTCCACCTCCCAAGCGCGGGGATTACAAGCGTGCGCCACCACGCCTGGCTAAGCCCATTTATTTTTATTTATTTTATTTTGAGACAGGGTCTTGCTAAATTGCTGAGGCTGGCCTTGAACCTGCAATCCTCCTATCTGTCTTAGCCTCCCAAGTGCTGGGATGTGTACTGTCATACCCAGTTGGCCTTTTTTTTTTTTTTTTTTTTAAGCACCCGTAGACCTAGGACAGTGTTCATCATACACCCCATACATTTTACAGGCTTATTCCCAGTATGTTTTGGGGTGTGAGAAGCTGAGCATTGTCTGTCTGTGTCCATATGTATGCCCATGAGTACATGTGCTGTGTGTATCCTGTATGGAGAAGTCGAGGGAAGGCAGCCAGGCATCCAGGCCATAGGACTGAAGGAGGCGCTTACTCCCAGGGCTACCCTTGCCCCTGCCTGCGCCCCAGAGGGAGAGCCTCCTTAAATTTTGTACCTTGGGTACCTCCATATCTGTCCCTAATCCCAAGCCTGGCTGAACGCGAGTGTGTCTCTGTATGTTTGGGTGTGAGGGATGGGTAAGCGTGTGCACATGTGTGAACGTATATGAGTGCCTGGATGTGTGTATTTGCAAGTCTCAGTGTTCTGTTAGGAGGTGTGGAGGGAGAACGCTTTCTTCTCCTTTACCTGAGTCCTGCTCGCTCAGAACAGGCCACGCCAGTGTCCCTGGGCTTGGGTCTGCCTCTCTACCCCTTCCACACTAAGAGGCCCCAGTGGTTCTTGGAGAGAGTCCCAGGATGGGGAGGAGACCCTGCTGGGCCACCTGGGCAGGGGACATGGGGCACGGCACACCTCTTGGTTCCGCCTCAGAAGGATGTGATGATAGGCTTGTTTTTGTTTTGTTTTGTTCTTGTACTGGGGATTGAATCCAGAGGCATTCTGCCTCCAAGTTATACCTCCAGCCCTTTTTATTTATTTTTTCAGTCCCCAGGACCTGAAGCTCATAGCTCGTAGGAGGTGTGATGTTCTGCCAGGCTGCCGATGAGCTCAAGTCAGGAAGGCGAGAGCCACGGAGAGCAAAGTCCGCTCTACCCAGAGCAAAGTCTGCTCTGCGTCCATGTGAGGTGGGGTGGGCTGCAAAACACAGGGCCAGGAGGCCTTGGGGAGTCTGGGGAGGAGGAAGAGGATCCTGGAGGGCTCTGGGGGAGGCGGCCTTGGGGCTGGGTTGGCTGAGGCCTGTGGTTCACAAGCTCTCAGCAGCCCTCTGGGGCAGGGACGAGGAGAACCACTCCAGGCAAGGGAAAGGGCTCCGAGTCACAGGAGTGGGTGGTAGCATGGGGCTTCAAAGCCAGCTGTGTCTGAGGCCAAGGCCAGCCTCAGAAGCGCTCGCTTTTACCCTGTGAAGGGGGAAAATACATTTCCTGGCCTCAAGATAGGCACCATCAACGTGGGGCAGAATGAGAAATGCAAAAAAAAAAAAAAAATTGTCTGCAAATAATAGATGCCGGGCGTGGGGGCGCACGGTTGTAATCCCCGCACTTGGTAGGCTGAGACAGGAGGATCATGGTTCGAGGCCAACCTCAGATAACTAGTGAGGCCTCGGCAACTTAGTGAGACCTTGTTTCAAAATAAAGAATACAAAAATAGGGCTGGGGGTGTAGCTCAGAGGTATCCCCAGTACCATAAAAAAAAAATAGGGCGCTGTGCACAGTTGTGTCTTCACTGCATGGTACAGAGAGTGACTTCCAGGGAGGTGAGGACGGCAGCTGCGTGGGCAGGGGCACGCTGTGCTCCTGGGTTTCAGATCTCCCAGGGTGATGGACGCTTTCCACTAAGAGGGCCCAGCCAGGTCCCTGGACAATGGCTGGTCAAGGTGGGGGGCAAGAGGAAAAAGCCCACAGCTTGTGGACCTATGAACCCCCTAACCTAGGGGTTGAGGCTGGGGGTGTCTGGCCGGCGCTCTGATTTGGCCAAGTGGGCATGGCTCCTCTGCACCGGCACCCTGGCTCTGCCGCGACTTCCCCCGAGGTGGCCAGCTGGCCAGCCGGCCAGCGATGGCGTCCCAGCGAGGCCCTCGGGGAGCCGGCTGGTCCTGCGCGGGCTCACAGGCTGCCTTTCTGAAGCAGGGCGCTCCAGGAGTCAGGCTGACTCCAAAAGGCCACAAATGGTTTGTCTTAAAGAGTGAAGATGTGGCTGGCTGGCTTTAGGGAAATGACGGGTGGTGCTCCCTAGTGCTCCCCCACCCGGGGCGGGGGCAGTAGTGCCTTCCTGCACTGCTACTGAATGGCTTGTCTGGATATCCTCTTTACAGCCGGGCCTGGAGGCACATGCCTGGAATCCCAGTATTCAGGAGGCTGAGACAAGAGGACGCGCAGTTCATGGCCAGCCTCAGCTACTTAGTGAGGCCCTCTGCAACTCAGTGAGACCGTGTTTCAAAATAAAGAATAAAAATAGGGCTGGGGGTATAGTTTAGGGGTAGAATGCCCCTGGGTTCCATCCTGAGTAACCGAAAAAAAAAAAAAAAAAAAAAAAAAAAAAAAAAAAAAAACCATCTGCTTCTTTAGGCTCCATGGGTCTGGTATTTATTTATTATTTGTTTGTTTATTTTTAGTATTGAGGGTTGAACCCAGGGGCTTCCTACCTCCAAGCTACACCCCCACATCCTTCCTCCCTTATTTTTCTGTTGTTTGTTTTTGTTTTTGAAACAGGGTCTCGCTAAGTTGTGGAAGCTGGCCTCGAACTTGCTATCTCAGCCTCCCAAGTACTGGGGTTATAGTTGTGCAGGTCTGTCCTCTGAGAGGGAATTGCAATCCGCTGGCTCCCTGCCCTGAGAAGGCGTCTTACCTTTTCACGATGGAAGCCCAGCCGCTGCCCTGGCCATGGGTACCACCATCACCGGTCAGTACCCTGCATATGGCAGGTGGCCCTCCATGAGGACTTTTTGTTTGTTATTGGAGATTAGATCCAAGGACATTGTATACCCGCAGTCCTTTTTAATTTTTGTTCTGAAACTGGGTTTCACTAGGTTTCTAGAGTCTCGCCACGCTGCTGAGGCTGTCCTAGGACCCGCGGTCCTCCAGTCTCAGCCTCCTAAGTACTGGGGTTACAGGTGTGCACCACCACACCCGGCTCATAGGAGGACTTCTTAAGCCAATGCGCTTGCTGACCTGGGATTCCAGCTGCTTTCTAGCTTGACTTGATTTCCCTTTTCCACCCTGACGCCCTCTCCCAACCTCCTTTCTCTCCTGGTCCCCCCCGCAGCAGACGCACCTCACAGCATGGTCCCCAGTAAGCGATGGGGCCACCCCACCAGTGGCACACCCATTCGTGTCAAGAATGAGTGTGTGTCAAGAATGAGAGCAAAGCAGCCCAAGGCAGAGGCCCGGCTCTGCGACTCGCAGACTTCTAAATGTCCACCGGGGCTTGCTGTCATGCCCAAGCTGGATTCTTCTCAACCTCAGTCATCTTACAGAGGTGGATGGGGAAGGGAGGAAAAGAGAGAAGAAAGAGGAAAATCAGTGGGTTTGGATTTTCAAAAATAAATGCGTAGTTCTGTGTTGATTATTTTATTTTATTTTATTTTTGGTGGTATGGAGAGTGGAACCCAGGGGCTTTCTACCTCTGGGCTATTCTCCTAGACCTATTTTCTATTTTATTTGGAAACAGGGTCTCACTAAGTTGCTGAGAGCCTCACTAAGTAGCTGAGGCTGGCTTCGAACCTCTGCGATCCTCCTGTCTCAGCCTCCCAAGCGCGGGGATTACAAGCGTGCGCCACCACACCCGGCTGAGCCTACAGCACCCAGTATTCCCAGGCGGTCTCCCATCCAAGTACTAACCCGGCCCGACCCTGCTTAGCTTCCAAGATCAGACGAGATCAGGCGTGTTCAGGGTGGTATGGCCATAGACCTCTGTGTTGATTAGAAACAAGCTCTCAAGTGTTCCTGGGACCCCGTCTTAGCTGCGTACACAGCAGAACCACATGCTCTGAACTGTGAACTGTTTTACTCTAAGATCAATTCTACTAAACCCTTAGAATGTTTCAACAGGAAGTCAGTGGACGGTCCATTTGTTCAAAAACTTAGCCGCTTCCCTAAGCCAGATGTGCAGTGGCACACTCCTGTAATCCCAGTCTTTGGGAGGCTGAGACAGGAAGATGGCAGGTTCAAGGCTAGCCTCAGCAAGTTAGTGAGACCTCAGCGACTTAGCAAAACTCTATTTCAAAAATAAAAGAAAAAAAATTAAAAGGGCCAGGGGTGTCGCTCAGAGATAGAAAGCCCTTGAGTTCAATACCTACTATCAAAATAAATAAATAAAAGAAAACCCTTTCTAGATGTCACCTAGGGCTATGGTGACAGCGGACAGTGGCCACAGGGGTCTTGGCCGGCACTTTCCACATATCTATTTAACTTTAACACGCCTGCATGCTGGGCCTTAGCTTGTCCAAATGGAAGATTGAAAGGTCTGACCTAAATTTCAAATGGAGCAATGTTTCGGTGCTGGGTTTCAAGTCGCCCATTTCCAGTTTCACGGGGAACATAAGACAGTAGAGAGACTGGAAGTGTGCCCTGTGACCGCTTCCCTGGTGACCACTGTGCGTGAAGAAAAACATCTCCAGTAGCTACTGTGGGCCAGCCGTGGACACTGGCTCACCTCCCACCACTTCCTAGGGCCCCTGTGACGTCCCCGTATTTTAAAAATATTATTTAAAAATCTTATTGTTATTGGTACTGGGGATGGACATTCTACCTCCAAGCTATACCCCATCCCCCTTTTTCTTTTTAAAATTTATTAATTTATTTATTTTTGGTACTGAAGATTGAACACAATCGGAGCTACAACCCCAGCCCTTTTCATTATTTTTTTATTTTGAAACAGAGTCTTGCTAAATTGCAGAGGGTCTCACTACATTGCGGAGGCTGACCTCGACCCTGCAATACTCCTGTCTCGGCCTCGCAAGTACTGGGATGACAGGTGTGTGCCACTACACCTGGCTAACATTCTCGTATTTTATACAGATGAAGATATTAAGCCCAGAGACGACTGTCTTGCCTAGGATCACACAGGAAGAAAACAGCGCTGTCTGGGCCAAGGTCAAAGCTTTGGGAGCTGAGCCTCCTCCTCCTGCCTCTGTGGAACGGAGCTGGGGTGCCCTGTGACGGGCCGCTTCACTGTGATCTCAGAAGTCCCTCACCCTTTTGACACCTCGCAGCCCCTGAGCTTATCCCAGGAATAATAGTCTTGCTGTTCTCTTGGAGACACTGAAGAATCAAAACCTCAGCGCGCAGAGGCCCCGAGTGTGTGCAAACACACAGCTCACACGCTGACAGTAGATTAAGCCATTTTCCTACTGGAAGTGTGGCCAGCCAGCTCCCGGGCCTTGCTGCGCTGCTGGCCCCACCGTTAACAATATGTCCCTGAGGACTAATTAGCACTAAGTACTCAGGTCACTCCAAGGCCGTGGAGGAAAACAAGCAAAAACCGCAGAGCCGGTGACCACTGGGGCTCAAGACAGAAGAAGAAAGAAAAAAAGGTAAAAGAAAAGAGGGCTGAAAGGGGAGGCAGGTTCAAGGCCAGCCGCAGCAACTTGGCGGGACTTTGTTTCCCAATAAAAAATAAAATAGGGCTGGGGGTGTAGCTCAGAGGTAGAAAGCCCCTGGGTTCAAGCCTCAGCAACACACACACACACACACACACACACACACACACACACACGGAAAACATGAAAATAAGACCCCTTTCAGGCCCAAAGAAGTGACCCACACCTGTAATCCTAGCACTTGGGAAGCTGAGACAGGAGGGTTGAAGCCAGGTTCAGCAACTTAGAAAGACCCTGTTTCAAAATAAAAAATGAAGTAGGGCTGGGGGTGTAGCTTGGAGGTAGAATGCCACTGGGCTCGACCCCAAAGCCAATAGATAAGTAAAGGTAAAATAAAACCCGTCTCTAATGAAGGTTACAGGTGGACCATGGGCGGAGGCCTCAAAGCCCAGGGAGCGTTGGTTTTGAACTTATGAGTGAGGGCGAAACGGACCCCAGAAGCTGCAGCGGAAGCGAAGGTCGGGTTAAAGGAAGGCTGCCCAGCACCTGCTCCACCCCTGCCTGGCCCAGTGGTCCAGCGGCACAGGGCTGGCTCTTGGCAGAGGGGCAGACCCTCCTAGAAGCCCCGAGCTACTGACACTCACAGGACCTCACCCTTCCGTCCCTGGAGTGGACCCAGGCAGCGAGACCGAGTGTGTGGTCTCGAGATGCAGGAGTAAGGAAGGAAGTGGGTTCCCTGCAGAATTGCCACTGGTTGAGGCGTCCAAGGAGAACTACTTTAGGGAGAGACAGAGGGCTTTCGGGGCTGCGGGGGATGCATCCCAGGAAGGCCTGTTCCTCTGCTTTGTTCATTTATTTTTGCGGTACTGGGGATGGAACCCAGGGGCATTCGGCCTCCGAGCTACACCCCCAACCCTATTTAAAATTCTTTATTTTGAAACAGGGTCTCACTGAGTTGCAAAGGGCCTCATCAAGTAGCTGAGGCTGGCCACGAACCGCGATCCTCCCGTCTCAGCCTCCCGAATGCTGGGATTCCAAGCGCGCGCCACCAGGGCCCAGCTCGCTCGGCCTTTCTTAGCGGCCGCCATCGCCTTCCTCTCAGTGCAGCTTCCAGGAAGGTACAAAGACAGCAGCTGGCTCCTCTTCTCACACACAGAAGGCTGAGAACCCAACCCTCCTGAAAAGGGGGTTCTTTGGTCACTAAAAAGTTAAGGACTTCAAACAGAGGAGATCCTCCTCTATAACAGACTCAAGGGAGCCCCAGGGGCATGGCGGTGCAAGATTGTCATCCCCGCGTTCAGGAGGCTGCGACAGGAGGGCAAGGTTCCTGACAGCCTCAGCTACTTAGCAAGACCTTGTCTCAAACTAAAAAATAAAACGAGAGCTGGGCGTATTGGTGCAGGCTTGTGATCCTTATAATCCCAGCATTTGGGAGGCTGAGACAGGAGGATCGCTGTTCTGGGGGTGAGGCTCGGAGGTAGAATGTCCCTGGGTTCCATCCCTAGTATCATGCAAAAACAAACAAACAAACAAACAAACAAAAAACCCAGGGGGCTTGGGTGAAGGAAACAGTTTAAAAATGTTATGCATATTATGAAGGTATCAGTACCAATCTCGATAATAGGTCCAGGGAGGAGCGCGCTGGCGGGACCTGGGGGGAATCACACCAGGCGCTGTGCGCTTATGCCTTCCGGTCGCTCCGGACCCCTCTGCTGATAATTACACGGCACCAGTAAGAATCTATATATATATATATTTTTTAAAAGAGGGTCACTGGTGAGAAAATTGAGTGGAAATGGAAGGTTGTGACAGCCACCGGGTGGTCTGTCCCGAGTCCCCAGGCTGCAGCAGGGGTCCTGAGCATGGGCTTGGCGGGTGGGGCCACTGTGAAGGGAAATGGATCCCAGCAACCTCCCCGAACAGCAGTTCTCTTGGGTAGAAATGTCAGTAGTGATCCCTGCCTGGCTGGGCTGTGAGGAGTAAACGGCTGGTGCTGAACAGGCCTCAGAGCACTGGTGGAAGCCACCTAGGGCAGCACAGGGTATGGACGCTGGCTCCTGGGGAAGGTTCCCGCCCTTGTTTCTTTCTTGGGGGCACTTCTACCTCTGAGCTCCTGAGCTACACCCCCAGCCTGTGTGTGTGTGTGTGCGTGTGCGTGTGTGGTGCTGTAGCTTGAACCCTAGGGGCATTCTATCTTTGAACTATTTTATTTATTTATTTATTTTTATTTTATTTTTAATTTAATTTTATTTTATTTGCGGTCCTGGGGATGGAACCCAGGGTCATTGTACCTCCGAGCTATATCCCCCCTGCCCTATTTTCTAGCCCTATTTTAATTTTTTTTTCAATACTGGAGATGGAACCCAGGAGTATTCTACCCCCAGCCCTATTTTTCATCCTTTATTTTGAAACAGGATCTCACTGAATTGCAGAGGGCCTCACTAAGTCGTAGTGGAGGCTGGCTGTGAACCGGGATCCTCCTGTCTCAGCCTCCCAAATTCTGGGATTACAAGTGTGCGCCACCATGCCCAGCTTAAATTTTTATTATTTTGAAACACGGTTTCCCTAGGTTGATGAGAGTCTCATGCTACTTGCTGAGTCTGTCCTCAAACCTCTGATCCTCTTGTCTCAGCCTCCCAAGTATTGGGATTAAAAGTGTGAGCCACCACACCAGGCTGGTTCTCTTTTTGGGGGGCTGTGAAGGAATAGTTGGTATCCCTTATGGCATTAGGTATTGTAATGGGAACTTTAGGAATAAACACAGAAAAAAAAGACCAGAGTCTCTCCCAGGGAGGCCCTGAAATTCTCTACTCTGATTTTGAACACGCCTCAGTAAAGAAATGCTAGTTTCTGCCCAGAACTCTTGCTGGGGAAGGAACCCCAGTTCAGGTAAAGCCCAGATTGCGTGATACAAATTACAGGTTTAAAACAGAAACTGCCCCACGAAGATTTTTCTGCCCGGTATCTTGTATAAAATGTTGAAAGGTCTAGGGGTATAGTTCAGAGGTAGAGCGCCCAGGGTTCAATCAGTATAAGACAATGTGTAAGAGACGCTTACTCATCGGGTCCCCACCTGGCCAAGGGGTGGGAGGGCCTAAAGGTGCTTTTGATAACTCAAATTGACCGAAGAAATAATTATCAACCCTCAGTGAGCTACTTAAGTGTCATCACTGCAGATAAATACAGAGGTGGGCACCGGGCCGCCCCGCCTGGCTCGGAGACTCCAAGGCGGCCGGGTACTGACGAGGATTTTCAGGGCCCAAAGAGAATCATCTAGAGCCTCGTGAGAAGCAGACATTGCGCGCGGTCCCTAGGCACAAGGTGCTTCAGATCCTTCCCCCAAGAGAACCCAGGTTAGAGTTTTCCAGTCTAAACCCAGGCGGAATCATTTCTTCAAAGAACCCTGAGGGTTCGGCGTAGCGGTGCACACCTCTAATCCTAGTTCGAAGCCACCCTCAGCAATGTAATGAGACCCCGTTTCAAAATTAAAAGAAAAAACTTTAAGGTCTAGGGGTATAGTTCAGAGGTAGAATGCCCTGGGTTCGATCCTTATAAGACAAAATAAAACATCAAACAACAGAGCAAAACAAAACGAAAAGCAAACAACAAATCAACCCAAACTCAGAGGGCCGGGCACATTCTCCCCTCTTAGGGGGTGTCCAGCAGCCTCCCGTTCTCTCTCTGAATGGAATGGGGGGGTCAATGAGAACCAGTGTCGCAAACCTTCCCAAGACTCCACTAACCACAGAAGCAGGAATCATCCACAGTCCTGAATGGGGGGTTCTTTCCTGCACCCCCCCCCGGAAATCATCTCTATTTTTCCCCTCCCTTAGACTTAAAAACTGTTTCTTTTATCTTGCGTTTCCTTCTGTGCTCAGAAGCACAGAGCTCAAAGCGTCTCAGCTCAAGGGAGACCTCTGCACCTCTTGGACTGATAAATAGAGCAGCTTTAAAATGCTTAGAACTGAAGACAGACCAACTGTGGCGAGAGAAAGTAAACACTTCCAGGCACCAGTCAACCTTGCAAGCTCCTCGCTGAGATTACAAACTGGAGTTCCTGCCGAGCCTGAGCTGGGGCCGGGCGGGATGCGCTACTCTGGGAGGGCCAGACCACAAAGCAGCCTCTTCTTCGGCCCCAGCGAGCTCGCCTGGGAGTCTTTGGGGCCGGCTCGGATACTCCTAAGGGTAGCGGCCTTCTGGCCCGCATGCCCCCCACCCTTCTGGTTAGAAATAGACCAAGAGGAGGAGGGAGCAGCCTAGTTGTTCCTGCTGCAGAGGGGTTCCTCCCGGTGTCCCCCAATTCCCTAAGTGCCCGGTGAAACTTCCCACTGAGAGAATTGGGATTTTTCACAAAATAGAATATGATGAAGGCATAATTTAATATGAACATTTGAGGAACTTTTCTAATGGAAAATAAATACTTTTCACACTTCCCTCCTCAACACACACACACACACACAAACACACACACACACATACACAAATTGTTTTTATGAGAACCAATTAATAAATGCTAATTCATTCGGGCATATCTCCACTAAATTACTGCTTCATTTAATTGCAGGGGAATTTTCCATTATTAAACTCTCCCTTGCTGATTTTGGTTTTGCATTATTTATATATTTTTTCAGTCCCACTAATAGTGAGGTTGGTATGTGATATTATCTGCTGTTTGTACGTCTTAAAATTTTTTTTCGTTTAAAACATTTCCTCATTCTTGTAGCTCCACATAATCAGGGAGAAACATTTTTAAAGGGAGACAAGATTTTACACACAAACGACTGTAAAAGGTTACTGGGCTGAAATGAACCCGACAGGAGCGTGGTCTTGTGTGAGCCTGTTTCTCTTTACAGGCGTGCACCCGTGTGTTTGTGTGTGTGTGTGTGGGGTGTGTGTGTGTGTGTGTGTGTGTGTGTGTGTGCGCGCGCGCGCACGCAGGCATGCCTACTTTGGGTTAATGCAGGAATTTTTTTATTTGCTAATTCACCAGTCTCTCTGTGAAAAGACCGTGCATAGGTAACTAGAGATAATAAGCACAGGGGTGTTAGAATAAAACAAAAACATTCAAATCTCTTTATAAGTTCCCAGAGCGCAATGTGTATTGTTTTGCTTCTTTTTTATGAACCCCAAATAAAAACTTTGGTACCCAGATACCCAGTACCCCAACCAGCCGGCTCCCCAAGATTCTGCCTCTTTTTGTGCATAGAAAAGTGGGTTTGAGCACAGCATGGTAGGGTATGCCTACAATCCCAGTACTTCAGAGGCTGATACAGGATGATTGCGCGTTTGAAGGAGGCCAGCCCAGACAGCTTAGTGAGACCCTGAAAAAAAAAAAAACTAAAGAAATCTAGGGGTGTATCTTGGAGGTAGAACTCCTCTGGGTTCATCCCCAGTACCCCCACACAGAAAGAAAGAAAGAAAGAAAGAAAGAAAGAAAGAAAGAAAGAAAGAAAGAAAGAAAGAAAGAAAGAAAGAAAGAAAGAGGTACTGGGGGGTGGTTAGGGGTGGCTTAGGGGCTATAGTAGAGGATGTGTTTTGAAAGCAGGATTTCAGTTTTCTTATATTGAGGAGCAAAGGTTCCATGCACCTGGCTTCCTCGTCTCTGAAACGAGTGCTTTCATTTCCTTCTCCCGAAGCTGCCTTCCCATATCTCCTCCTCTGCCTCCTCTAAGCCCCCCCCCAATTCTTTCTGTCTTGTGGTAAAATATTGCGGAGAACGTAAATGATTGAACTGTTTACGCCAAGGTTTAGGCGCAGGAGCGCGGCACCATAAGTAAAGTTTCACCTTTCTCCCCAACTCCATCAATAATTACAGAACCAGGAGGACTGCGAGGAGACCTTTCTTACAACTTGCTCTTACAAAACCCAAAGAGTGATTGCGTTTATTCTGAGCGGACCAAGTTCGACCGATTTTACTTTGCACGAAAATTAATTTCAAGGCAAAGGAACCCTCTCCGAATTGGAGTCAGCATATAAAGGGCTTAAAATATAAAATGCCTGCCTGTCAAATGTACACCTTGGTAAAATTAGAGACCTGCAGCCATACATGGAAAGTTTTTTTTATGTTGTATTAGATGTGCTCCTTTGAACCAAAATGTCTCTTAATAATTAAAATTCCACAAGACTGATTTTGGGGGGGGGGGATTCCCTTTACTTTCTTTGTCCTCTTCAGCAAAATTGGGTAAGGTCTTTTTGGGTATGGACTGATAAAATTAATTAACTTTCCTTCCAATCCTCCCCAAAAAGGCCCAAATAAATGCTTTCAATAGACATCAAAAAAGTGTCAATTAGAAATAATTACTTCTTATCAATCAGCGGGGCAATTAAAGTGACACTGCTTGAAAAGATACTTATCTTAAAACTAATTCACAAGGTAGCTAAATTATCTCCTAATTAACTTGCATTGAGAAGAGTGGAGCGTGGGTCATTTTGAAACAAAGATAAATTGAGAAGCCGGGTACCTCTTTCTGCTCCTGGACCCTGTTTTCTTCCTAACAAGAACTTCTTTTGAACCCGGGCAAGAAATCCAGGGGAAAGCAGATTCCTCCCCAAAGTACTTAGCACTCTTCCATTCTGAAGGCCGGAGGAGGACTGAGTTTTCTGTCCCAGGTTCCGGGAAGCTCAGGCGGTATACTTCCTCCTTGATCTTACTTCTTATATCACCTCTCAAATTTTCAGGGCCAGGGGGAGAAGGTTTCGACAACATATTTCACCTAACTTTTAGTGAGAGTGTCCGTTTGCTTTCACTAACCCGTTTCTCGCAGACACGATATCGTTTACATTCACTACCTACGTGGTGTTTCTTATTTCTCAAACATCTTTGAGTAATTTTTAAAGGCTTTTGTGGGAAAGGATTTTGTTCCCTGATGGAACAAAACTCTCCGCGGGGCTCAAGGAACCGTGGGCCCATCGATGCCCCATGCACATCTGGATTATTGCACACACGATTCCTTCTGAAGGGGATAAAGCCCTAGAAAAAATTTTCTGCAAGCAAGCCTAGCCCAGAATGTGCCAAGGGAAAGCCGCGTGCCTACGGGGCAGAGGGTGCGCAGGAAACTTTTCTGGGGTGGCTCTGATTATTGGAGAGTGCGCTCAGCCTCGCTCCAGCGAAAAGCTGCAAAGTCTTAAGGTTCTCTCCTGCCTAGGGGCTGCTCGGGAGAAACTTAGGGAACTCAGAAACGCAGCGCCTTGGGGGGCAGTGGGAAGGTGCTGAGCCCTACGAGAGAATGGGCTTAAAAAGCAAGAGAGATCGGTTTATTAATTTAATTCTAAATAAAAGCAACTATTTCGAGTAAAGGGAACAGAAAGGCCCAGAGACTTTAGCTCAGATTTGCTCAGGAGAGGCATCGGGAAGGAAATAGGGGAAGGCCTTGAACCCTTCCAGCGGTTGGGCAAAACAACTTCTTCTTCTTCTTCTTCTTCTTCTTCTTCTTCTTCTTCTTCTTCTTCTTCTTCTTCCTCCTCCTCCTCCTCCTCCTCCTCCTCCTCCTCCTCCTCCTCCTCCTCCACTAAAGGAGAAAGTTCCCTAGTCCCTCCCTCGCAGCTTTTTGGGGAGTGGGTTGAAGAAGCCCCTTGGCTCCCCCAGACAGGAAAGCCCCTTGGCCGGGCCAGGGCAGATGGTTTCTCCCCAGACCCAGTTTCCTTCCAAGCTAGGGGGAAAGCGGGCTCATCCTTGGGACCGCTGATTAAAAACAAAGTAAAACGAAATGTTGTCTTCTGTCCTTTCTTTCTCTTATTCCCGTGTATTCTAGCGAGCGCGTCTAGAATGAAAATAAGCACCCTAATGAGCCCACCCCGCGGTCTTATTTCTGGGACAGGTTGAGGGGAGTAAGGTCCGGGTCGTGCTGCCAGTAAGTCCGAGTTCTTAGAGCTCTCGCCTCTACCGACGCCCGAAAGGTCAGGGGAAGGTTGGGGGGAAAGGCCGGACCCCGGAGGGGCAGAAGTGGCCAGCAGCAGCCTTGGGGGCGGCCGCGCAGCCTCGGACTGTCCCGAGACCTAGGCGGGGGACGTCGTGTGTGTACCGGGTTGGCTAAGGGCGAGGGGTCCCAGACCTTGTCCCGGCCTTAGAAAGTGGCCTGGGGCTCGCCTGGCTCCCGGGAGCTGCAGGGGGAAGGATGGCCGGGCAGCCCGCCTGGTCCCCCCTTGCCAAGCCCGGGGCGCCGGAGGACAGCGCGGACCCTCGGGGGTGGCCGGGCGCTCGGCGGGCAGGGGGGAGCGTCCCGCCGGCTCGCCGGCCACTCGGGGCTCTGGGCGCCCCGGGGTGTGCGGGCATCCCCCCGGCCGCCCTTGGACCGCGGCGCCCGCCGCTCAATAGAGACCTCAGCCCTTCGCGCGCGACCCGACCCTCCTCATTATAACAAATGTTCCGTTGGCCGAGCGGGACTCCATATTCGCCGAGAATTCATCTGAAATATCGATTTCCTCTCACTTCGCCGGCCCCAATCGATGGCGATGCGCCCTGGCCCATCAATCGCTTCCCCGCGGCCGGCCCGGCTCCATCCATCGCCGCGCGTCTGGGCGGCGGCGCTCCCGGGACCCCGGCCCCGACCCCGGCGCCCTCCTGGTGCCGACCCCGCCCGGCCCGAGCCCGGGGAGCCGGCGCCGCGGCCCGCGTGGGGTTTGGAGGCCCCGGGCCGGGGCGCAGGTGGCGCGGGCGGCGGGATCCCGGGCAGCTCGGTCCCGCCGAGCGGCCCCCGCCGCCCCGGGTCCGGCCGGGAGGAATCCCAGAGCCCGGAGCGTGGCGCCGGCTCCAGGCCTCGGACACAGGGGTCTCCGGTCCCCGCCGGGGGTCCCAGAGCCAGGACCGCGCGCACCCATAGCAGGGACTGGAGGTCGGGGCCAGGGAGCTGCTAGTCCCGCACCTGCTCGGCCCGGGGCCCGGGGATGCGCGGATTTCTCCCCCAAGGGGCCTCGCAAGAAGGTCGTGGGACGCCCGAAGGGGACCCCTCACCGCTCCGAGCTGTCCGCAGAAACCAAGGCCTGGGGAGGGTGGCGCAGACGGGCCGAGGGCCATCCGAGAACCGCGAGGAGGCTGCCCCAGCAGAGAGCCAGGCCCGAGGCGTCTCCGGCGCGTTCCCACGCAGGGGGGTCCCGCAAAGGCCGAAGCGTGAACTCGCCCCAGCCCCAAGGACCCGAGCGCACGCAGCGCGGACGCCAGGCGGCGCGGGCCGGGGTCCTCGAGCGCAGTCCTTACCGGATCTGATGGAGTGGTGAGGCATCGCCGGGGAGTCGGGGAGCCGCTCGCAGCCGGCCCGACACTCGGGGCCTCCTTCCCGCAGGTCCAGGCTGCACCCGCCGCCACACGGCTGTCCTGTACAAACCCAGAAGGGGCCATGAGATTCCGAGCCCGAGCCTGAGACCCCTCTCTGAGATCCCTCGGACTTGAATTGCCCGATAGGAGTCAGGGTTTTCAGGCAAAGTGGGGCAACCTCAGGCAGGCTGGGCTCGGGAGGCTTGAGGACTTGGAGGTGCGCTAAGGTCTCTCCAGATTTCAGCCCTGTAGCCTCTCTCTCTCTCTCCTCTCTCTCTCTCTCTCTCTCTCTCTCTCTCTCTCTCTCTTTCTGTCACTCTGTCTCTGTCCCTCCAATACCTCAGCCATATCCCATTTAACTTGAGAGGGTAAAGGCTGTCAGTTTTCCTGGGGACCTCTCCTTTCTGGACTCCCAGCCACCCCTCTGCTAACCCCTGCCTTCATACCTGGTCAGCTGGCTGCAGGCCTCAGTGTCCGGGTCCACCCTGGGCCCAGTGCCTCTCTTCCTTCTGAAGTTTGCTCCCATCCACCCGGCATCGCCAACCGGTTTTATCCCACCGAAGCCCTGGGAGCTGGGTCTGGCTCAGCTCGAAGGCCACCGATTGGCTGGCGAGGTGCAGGGGTGCGGGAAGGGGAGGATTTTGCAAGGGGGACATGGCTGAGTGGACTCAGGAGTTAGAAACGTTCTCAGGAGCTTCTGTTTCCAGCCCTGGGAAGGAGAGGGAGGCAGCTGAGCCCTGGCTCAGGAGGCCTAGAAATACCGCAGGCCTCTTCCTCAGGCCCCTGCGGAGGTTCTCTGGGCCTTTGGGGGTCTCTCTAGCACCACCAGAATGAGAGGTATGGTGTCACACCCTGCGCCCACCGCTCTGTCCTAGTCTGCTCACCAGGAAACAATCTTTTCTTTCTCTTCTTTTTTTATTTTTGGTGGTGATGGTCCTGGGGATTAAACCCAGGGGTGTTCTACCTCCAAACTACACCTCTTGTCCTATTTTACTTTTTTATTTTGTAACAAGGTCTTACTAAATTGTGGAGGCTGTCCGTGAACCCTGATCCTCCTGTCTCAGCCTCCCAAGTATCTGGGATTGCAGGCCTGCTGCCGCCTTGCCCAGCTGGAACTTTGGTTTGTATGCTGGGCACTCTGCTCGCCCTAGAAGCCTGCTCACAGAGCTGTAGGCAGGTGAGACTCCTCAACAGCCCTGAAGCTGTCCCTTCCAGGGCCACACAGGCCAGCTCACACTGCACTCGCTATGAGGTTAAGGGAAATGGTCACCTGACCCAACCCACAAGTTCTTCTGTTCTCTGGAGCACAGGCACGGCCCCTCTCACCGCCCCCCCCCCACCGCCTCTTTTCTTGCTCTTTGAGGATTTTGAACTTGGGAGAAGTGTGTGTGTGTGTGTGTGTGTGTGTGTGTGTGTGTGTGTGCAAACTCCGCAGTCACTTTTCTTAACTAAAAAAAAAAAAAAAAAAAGACAAAAGAAAAGTGAATTTGCCGGGAGCGGTGGTGCAGGCTTGTAATCCCAGCATACGGGAGGCTGAGACTGGAGGATCACGGTTCACGGATAGCCTCAGCTACTTAGTGAGGCCCTCTGCAACTCAGTAAGACCCGGTTTCAAAATAAAGAATAAAAATATAGGGCAGGGGGTGTAACTTGAAGGTAGAATGTCCCTGGGTTCCACCCCCAAAACCGCAAAAAAAAAAAAAAAAGTGAATTCACTGTCTGTCTCCTCCTGCCCAACCTTTCTCCTGTCTCTAGGAGAAAACCATTTTGTGGAGAGGAAAAGAATGCCCCTAGATAGGATTCTTCACATCCACAAGGGCTCTTAGCAAAAGCAACCGGGACTTTATTGTTTTAAGGGTATCTCCAAAAATTGCTGTTTAAAAGTGCCCTGTGTTTCGTAGACATCCAGATCCTCGACCTTCTCTGATCAGACCTCCTGGAGAGAGAACAGCCTCAAGAGCCTTTGAAGAAAGCAGCTCCTGGTGGAGGTTCCTTGATTCCGGGAGCCAGTTTCCACCCAGGCCCCTGCCCTGGAGTGGAGGGGCCACGGCAGAGACTGGTCACCGGCACCCCCAAGCTCCCCTCCCACCAGGGAAGCCTGCTCCAGGGTGAGTCTGAGTCTTCCTCCAGAGGCTGGAAACCCCAGCCATCCCACAGGGCAAGCAGCTGCTAGACACTGGAGCCACTGGAATGCGTATTTCCTTAGTGACAAGTGCTCTTTTTTTTTTTCCTTCTGGTACTGGGACTAAACCCAGGGGTAGAACACCCTCCAAGTTATACCCCCAGCTCTTAGTTTTTATTTTGAAACAGGGCATCGCTAAGTTACTGAGGTCTTGCTAACATGCCGAGGCTGACCTCCAACCTGTGATCCTCCTGTGTCTGCCTCCCAAGTTTTGGCATTACAGGCGTGTGCCACTGTGCCTGGCTGCCAAACACGCTTTCTATTGCCCTACAGGTCTCCTGTTTCCCTCCACTTTGGGGGCAGATGTTCTCAACAAGTGAAAAGAGTAAGTTGTTAAAACATTTCTGTCCTGCTTGTGAATTCATTTATCAAAATATCACTTTAATACACAAACTTGACATGTTACCATGCAGGACTCCTCCTGGGGGGGGGGGACACCCACGGGCCTTGGAAGCTGACGTGGCAGAGTGCAGGTAACTCGGCTCCGAGGGGAGGCAGGCAGTGAGGACACGCCGCGTCCCTGCTGCAGAGATAACCGCAGCTGGCTCTGCTTTCAACCACCATCGGGGACCACGGCCAGCTTCTTCTGGTACTTACTGCATCCTCGAGACCAGGGCCAAAGAAATGTCCTGACCCCACATCCAACTCTGGCTCTGCTTTCAACCACCATCGGGGACCACGGCCAGCTTCTTCTGGTACTTACTGCATCCTCGAGACCAGGGCCAAAGAAATGTCCTGACCCCACATCCAACTCTGTCTCCCTGGCATCAGTCTCTTCCTTTGGAAAACAAAGTGTTGAAAGTACATATATTTAGCCAGGCGTGCTAAATTATAGGTGGCGCACACCTGTAATTCCAGTGCTTGGGAGGCTGAGACAGGAGGATCGCAGGTTCGAGGGCAGCCTCAGCAACTTAGTGAGGCCCTCTGCAATTTAGTGACACCCTGTTTTAAAAATAAAATAAATAAATACAAAAATAAGTAAAAAAAAAAAGCCAGGCATGGTGGCGCATGCTTATAATCCTAGTCTTGGGAGGTTTGAGATAGGAAGAACGCAGGTTCGTGGCCAGCCTCAGCTACTTAGTGAGGTCCTCTGCAACTTAGTGAGACTGTTTAAAAAAATAAAGAATAAAAAATAGGGCTGAAGGTGTAGTTTGGAAGTAGATTGCTCTGGGTTCCATTTCTAATACCCCCCAAACAAACAAACAAGCAAGCAAGCAAACAAACAAACAAACAAACTGGGAGTGTGTCTTGGAGGTAGAACACCCTGGGTTCATTCCCTGAACCCCTGTGCCCTCCAAATAAAATAAGCTACATTTATTTACTTATTTATGTGGTACTAGGGATGGAACCCAGGGGCATTCTACCTTTAAACCTTTACACCCATCCTTATTTTTTTATTCTTTATTTTTTATTCTTTATTTTGAAACAGGGTCTCACTAAGTTGCAGAGGGCCTAAGTAGCTGAGGCTGGCCGCGAACCTGTAATTCTCCTGTCTCAGTCTCGCACGTATTTGAATTACAGGCATGTGCCACCTTGCCTGGTCAGCTACCTTTATTTAAAATTGTGTGTGTGTGTGTGTGTGTGTGTGTGTGTGTGTGTGTGTGGTATTGAGGATTGTTGAACTCGGGGGCATTCTACCTCTGAGCTTTGCCCCCACAAAACCCAGCCCCAGTCTTATTTTATCTTTTAAATTTTGAAACAGGGTCTTGCTAAGTGGCCCAGTGCTGCCTTTGACCTGCAGTCCTCCTCCTGCCTCAGCCCTGTACGTTCTGAGATCATAGGAGTATGCAACTGTGCCCAGCTTAAAAATATCTTTAATCAAAGTTTTTCTTCAGACTTTTCAATGTCTCCAGCCTTCTTTTGACTTTGAGATCATCACAAAACACACCTGCATCATGACCTTCAGTTCAATGGGAAACTGAGAACTTACTTTTTAAGACCAGCCCCTTCTCCTCTACCTTGTCTTATCAGATTTGATGTCCAGAAGGCTTTGCAGCCAAGATTTATCAATTGGAAGCCTGTGCTTTATACCTGGTTAAATTTTTCTAAACCCAGCGTTTTTCAAAAATACATTTATTTATTGCTAATATTAAAATGCCAAAATAGGGGGGAAACGGTCGTTCTGGTTTGCTTGGATAATCTGGCCACGGGATTGATTGTTTAATTATTGCTTTTGTTTATATTTCTGTGGAAATGAGGAGTTTTTCGGGTTTAGCCTTCTGACAATCCCAGGTACTGCTCAATTTCAGTGAGTTTTCGAGTTTGCCTAAAAATTCCTCACTTTTAAATCCTTTATCAATCTGCCGAACTTTCAAAAGATGGCCATTCATGCTGGATTCAGCTGAAAGTCACTGTGGGAGGATGATGAGTATCTGATTTGCCCCAGAAAAAACCTGGGGCCTTGCCAAGATTTGAGAGTCTCAGGGCTAAAACTGAGGTTGTCCTGGGCAAGCCAGATATTAACTGGAGATGGTCAGGCTGGCTGCTAGACCTGGGGAGAGGGCTGATTTTGTTTTGTTTTGTTTGTTTGAGAGTGGGGATTGAACCCAGGGACATTTTTACCAGCCTGATTTGGGAAAACAGCTCAGACTTTCAATTGACTAGCAGGTGAACGCGCAGGTGGAATCCTGCGGGCTCAGGTGACTGGGCCTTTATATTGCGGCGCGGCCTATGGGCCTCTCCGGTACCCCAGCGCCGGAAGCCTGGGGCCACCTGCTCCCTGTGGCCCTGCAGGCTCAGAAGTGCAGACTGCTTTTTGCTTACCTTCCCTGTGGCCTTCTTCATCCCCGGCTCTAGACTGCATCCTCAGCTGGGTGCAGTGACACAGGCCTATAATCCCAGTACTTGGGAAGCTGAGACAGGAGGATCGCAAATTTGAGGCCAGCCTTGGCAAATTAGCGAGACCCTCGGCAGCTTGGCCAAGACCCCGTTACAAAGTAAAAATTATAAAGGGCTAGGAGTGTGTCTCAGAGGTAGAATGCTCTTGGGTTCAATACACAGTATTACACCTACACGCCATCAATGATAAAACAATGCGCGTCTCTCTAGGGAGAAGGCAGCGGAGGCTCCTTCACGGGCCACAGGTAAGTACTCTTGCTCAGATTGAGCGCGATGGGCTCTTGCTTCCTTCTGAGCCTCAGTTTCCTTTTCTGTAGGATGTGGGTGCCTACGCGGAACGGGGAGGGCGCCACCCCCCTCACGGCGTTGTTGTGAGTCTGACTAGAGTTGTGAATGTGAGAGCCCTTTGGAAACCACAGCCCGGAGCCCAAGTTAATTATTATTAGCCGACAGAGGCAGTCCTGCAAAAAGACTCAGTGAAACTCCTCTGCCCCCGCCAAGCATGGTGAGGTTTGCAAAAGCCGCCTGAGTCACTGCCTGAGAACGTGGGCAGGAAAGAGCCGGGGGCGGGGCGGGTTCGAGTGCAGGTGCAGGGGCTGTGGTGGGCAGGGGGGCTCGCGGGGACCAAAGATGGAGAGGAGGACTAGCCAGTGGTGGGAGGGAACGGCGGGGGCAGCGCTGTGGAGCTTCCCCGGGGATTTCTGCCTTTTCCCTCCTCTCAGGAAGTAAGCCTACAGCGTGCCCCGCCTCCTGGTGGCGGTACCTGAGGATCAATCATCAAGCGCCCCCTGGCCCCAGCCCTCAAGGCTTGCAAAACACAGTCCTGGAGGGTGAAAGGGGCCGCCTATGGCCGAGGAAGACACTTGGGAAAGGCGACCTTTGGCATTTGTCCTGCTGGGTAGGATCGGAGATGTGCCCCTCGCACGCACACGCAGGCACGCACGTGTCTCCAGGCTCTGAATCCCCTGGCTGCCTGGGCTGTCCCAGGAGAACCCGGTGCTTCTGAGCTGGGAAGGAAGTCCCTCCCGACAGAAGCAGAAAGGACTGTGACCAGAGGAGGCAGCTGGCACTGTCTGTGAAAATCCACCTACCCTAGAAGGACTATCGCAGGTGGATTTTCTTATTTTCCTCTCATAGTAATAACTTAAAAATAATTACAAACGATGAGCCCGACCCTTAGCGAAATCTGTCCTGCGAGTGAGTCCCGGGAAAGCTAATAGGACTGGGGTCGTCCAGGTCGACGCGCTAGAGACCCGGGCCTGGCCTGACATCTGCTTGCCCCAGCTGGGTTCTGCTCCCTCGTACCTGCGCCCCTCCCATCAGTAAGGAAAATTCTGGAACCCCGGGTGAGGTCAGGCCCCCACGGCCAGAAAACTTTCCTGCCACAGAAGAGGAGAGAGCTCACTGGGCAGGAATGCCCTCCTGCGGGTGGGGTACCCCCGCGGCCCAGCCCAGAGTGCAGGAGTCAGGACGCAGGAATCCGGCTTGGCCAATGCCAGGGCACCAGGGTGGGCTGCCTTCCAGACAGCTGTTCCTGGGGAAGCGCTAAGGCCAAAATAGACCCAGTGCTGGCTTTGGGCTCCGTGGGGCTGGAATGCCGGCCATCCCTGCAAATGTACACACAGGAGCAGGGAGCCCCGACAAAACTACCAGAGGCCTTGGTGGTTCAGGAAGGGAGACAGAGGGATGGAGAAGAGGTTGATGGGTGAAGAGTCGGGAGACTTAACCTGCCCCCAGCCTCCTCTGCTCCTGGTACATGGGGCCCAGCAGCCCGGGGCACCTTGCATGCCTCCTGTGGGCCGGGGTCACTCCCACCCCATCACCTGCCAGCAACACCTCCTGCTCCGGGCTGCAGAGCATGTGCGCAGGAGCAGCCTTGACGTTTGGGGCTCGGACCCCCATGGATCTCTCTGCACTCTGGTAGTTTTGTCAGGGCTCCCTGCTCCTGGGTGTGCACTTGCAGGGATGGCCGGCACTCCAGACCCACGGAGACCAAACCATGTTTGCTACTCTCTGCATCCCAGGGTGGACACATCCCCTGGAGGAAGTGCTTAGCAGGGCAGTCTCTTCTAATGGCCACCACTTCCATTACTATTATTATGAAGTATTCCTGAGTGCCAGGGACTGCCCAGTGTTTTCTGGATGGTCCTGTGTATTTTTTTCATAGCGCCCAGGAAAGCCGGGTTTGGAGGCATAGAAGTTGTTTGGGGTCTCCCGGTGGTTGGGCACTGGAGTCTGGTTCGGTTATGGTTTCAGTTTGAAATGTCCCCTCATCCCCGCCTAAAGCTCATGTGTTGAAAGCCTGGTGCCCAAGGTGGCGGTGTTCAAAGGTGAAATAATTGAATCTAATCTCATCCGTGGATAAACCCACTGAAGGACTGGCAATTGAAGTGCATTTACTGGGCGGTAACTGGGGCCGGGTGGGGACTGGCTGCGTGCGCAGGTCACTGGGGGTGTGGCCTTGGAGGTCACCTTGGAGGATCTGTCTGTTTCTAGGGGGCCCCCCTTCCCCACCCTCTGATTCCTGCCGCCATAGGGTTGAGCTCAGCTCTCCTCAGCCATGACAGCTGCCTTGGAGTCAGCGACCAGGGACAGTAACTCTGAGGCTGTGAGCCGAAGGAACCTTTCTTCTTCTACGTCTTTCGGATAAGGTGCCTTGGTGACAGTGTTGGAAGAGTGGCCTGATGCAGGATCTGACCTCAGGCCCCTCTGATAGCTGAGCTGTCACTGTCTCCAGTACTCCATGAGCTGTCTTAAAATTCAGACAAACCAGCTATTGGGAAAAGCTAGAAAATAAACTCGAAAGGATCTCTGTTTGGGCGCCTGCCGTGGTGTTGGGAAGAAAATGGTTCCTTAGTAAGGAGACTTATGATTTCTAGGCACTCGGGGAGGCCCATAAATGCAAGAATGAGAAGAAAAACAAAGGCCTTGGGTGTGGAGAGCCCTACTGTTCCAACCTCACACTCCCGCCGCTCTGGCCAGGCACAGGAGCAGGGCACATTTGTGGTAAGTACAAGCTGAGTCACCCACTTGTATATTTTTCTAAACTGTGCTTTAAAACTCTGTCTTTACCATGCCATCTCTGTATAAGATAGCTTTTCTTTTTTCTTTTTTGTGGTACTGGGGATTGAATCCAGGGGCATTCTACCTCCGAGCTGCACCCCCAGCCCTGTTTTTATTTTTACCTTGAAGCAGGGTCTCACTGCTTGCTGAGACGGTCCTTGAGCCTGTCTCAGCCTCCCAAATCCCAGGATTCCAGGCGCGAACCACCAGACCCAGCCAGCACTTGACGTTATTCTCCGAGTGCCGTGGAGTGCGTTGTGTCCTGATGACTTGTATGCCTGGCTCACATCCCCCGTCCATTTCGAGATTTGACTCTGTTGGTCCGAGTGGCTGCAGCCCTGGTCTCTCCATGCTTAGCTTTGTGTTGGGCAATGTCTGACCTGGCTGGATTCATCTAGACTCATCGAGAAGCCACCGGACTCTTCTTTCCATTTTTTATTCAAACTTAACACATAATCTCAAACACAAATGATTAATGTCAGCTTCTTCTAGCCCTCCGTCGGGGATAACCTTGTTATCTCCTTGATATTTGCCCCTCCAGATCTATTCTGTTTAGATGTCTGCTACCACTGAAATTATGACCTTTGTTTTAGGGCTGTGTGTTTTATTATAAAAGTAGTGTACTTTTTTTTTTTTTTTTTTTTGCAGTACTGGGGATGGAATCCAGGGGCATTCTACCTCTGAGTTATACCCCTAGCCTTATTTTTTTATTATTATTCTTTATTTTGAAACAGGGTCTCATTGAGTTACAAAGGGCCTCACTAAGTAGCTGAGGCTGGCCACAAATCGTGATCCTCCTATCGCAGCCTCCCAAGTGCTGGGATGACAAGTGTTCACCATCACACCTGGCTTAGTATACTGTTTTTGTAAGTCGTGCTTGGCAGGTTGCTTTTCATTTTACTTGTTTGTTTATCTGGGCTTTTGTTTGCTTGTGTTTTTGTGTGTGTTTGGAACTAGGGACTGAACTCAGAGGCATTCTACCTCCAAGCTACACCCCCAGCCTTATTTTATTTTAAGATAGGGTCTTGCTAAGTTGCTGAGACTGTCCTCACTTAAACCTGTGGTCCTCCTGTCTCAGTATCCCAAGTACCAGGATTACAGGTGTCAGCCACTGCACCCAGCTCCTTTTTTTTTTTTAATTGAACACATTCTAGAGTGAACTCTATGTGTACGTATTTTTCTATTTTCAAACAGAAGGTGAGCCTCACTCGGCGCCCTGTGATTCCCAGGCTGTTTCTGTAGGTCAGACTGTAAGACCAAGTTCGGTCTTGTGCTGTCTCCTTCAGGGTTGCAAAGAAAGCCGGTCCCTGTCTCCTCCCCACCCTGCCCATGCTTGGGACTCCATTCCTGAGAACTGTGGGAACTACTGGAAGCAGCCGGACTCAGAAATCAGGGAGATCTGGGCTTGGGGTGTGGCTCTGCTCTGGGCAGTGTGGCTTTGGGGTGATCCCCCATCTACTCTGATCCCCAGGGTCCCTCCTTCTGGGTACCAATGAAGGCGTAATGATAGGCACGCTCGACCAGCAGGGTGGTGTGAACGTGATTTGTACACTTCAGCATAGAGCAAAGGTGGAGACGGTGAATTTGAAAAGAGTGTCATGGCAAGTGTAATGCCAGGTCCCCTCACATGCAGAACTATTTCCTTTCTCTCTCCCATGCATTTAGTTGTACAAACAATTAACTGAGCGTCTCCTAAGATCTCCTAAGGAGTGGGAATTCTGCTAGGACCTGAGGATACGATGATGACCAAGACAAGAGTCATGCCCTGGTACAGCAAGTCGGCGGGCTCTTGCAGAAAGTTGCGCTACCTCCCGTGGTGGGGCTGGGGTGTGGAGCACGGAGAGGGTGCCTCGTGGAGCCTCGGCTGTTCAGCCTCTTAAGCGTTGAGCAGTGGGTAAGCTGGTCTTGGATTTCAGATCCCACCCCAGTCGGGACCAGTGGCACCCCTGTGGTCGAGCTGCAGAGATAGTCTGAACAGGAGGAGGGATGGCATGGTAGATTACGCGAGGGACTTCTGCCTGTGACAGAGGGCATTGAAAAAGACCTAGCAAGAGTCAGGAAGCTGGGTGTGATGGCGCACACCTGCAGTCTCAGTACTTGAAAGGCTGAGACAGGAAGATCAGAGGCTCAAGGTCAGCCTACGGAATTTAGCAAGACCCTTAGGAACTTAGTGAGACCCTGTTTTCAAAATACAAAGTAAAATAGGGCCGGAAGGGTGTAGCTCAGGAGTAGAGTGCTCTGGGTTCAGTGCCCTCCCATAGTTATAATGACATTGCCTGATAGGACACCTCATAGTGAATAAGTTCAACTATTATACATCCCTGATCACGTGTGACACTGTCAGTGTGCGTGTATTGTTATACATAGAGCTCTGCGCATCTGCCATACAGTGATGCGCCACGCTGTACATGATGTAACAATGTATGTTTATATGTGTGTCCATTTAATATGTAAGATGTACACTCTTGCAGGCGTGAGATTCTAATCAATTCCAGGTCACAATTAGTGGCTCCCTTGCTCAGTTAAGAAAAATGGCAAAATTCTTACAAGGGCCTCCGGAGTCCTGCCGCATCAGCACATGCTCCGGGCCCGCCCTTGCTCCAGCGCCTCCCCTCTGGGCTCTGCCTCTTCTCTGCTCTAGCTGCCCTGGCCTCTGCTCTCTCCCAGAATGCCAAGCTTGCCCTCCTCCTGCATCTGCCTGCAGCTGCTCCTTCCCGGCCAGCTGATGCTTGCCCCTCTCCTGGCCAGGTCTTGACTTCTCCTTGGTGAACGCTTCTCCAATCTCCCTATTGCAAATCTTCCCTCTTTTTTGCCCCCTTTGTCGTAGGGGTTGAACCCAGGGGCGTTCTACCTCCGAGCTACATCCCCAGCCCTTTATATTTTTTATTTTGAAATGGGGTCTCGCTAGGTTGCACAGGACCTCGCCAAGTTGCCGGGGCTGGCCTCAAACCTGCAACCTCCTGTCTCAGCCTCTCCCAAGTACTGGGATTACAGGCATGCACCACTACACCCATCTTTTCTCAACTCTTCATCCTTGTTACCTGCTTTATTTCTCTCTCTTTTTTCTTTTCTTCCTCTCTCTCTCTCTCTCTCTCTCTCTCTCTCTCTCTCTCTCTCTCTTTTGTGGCACTGGGGAATGGAACCCAGGGGCATTTTACCTCTGAGCCACACCTCCAGTCCTATTTTTTTTATTCTTTTTCCAAAACAGGGGTCTCACTGAGTTGCAAAGGGCCTCACTGAGTAGCTGAGGCTGGCCGTGAACCGCGATCCTCCCATCTCAGCCTCCCAAATGCTGGGATGACAAGCGTGCGCCACCACGCCCGGGTTCTCTTAGTTCTCTCTGCCGTTTGACATCTCCCTCCCTCCCTCCCCTCTCCCTCCCTCCCTCCCCTCTCCCTCCCTCCCTTCCACAGCTGTCTGAGTTTCGGGAGGACAGGGCCTGCTTGTCAGTCCTTTCTACGTCCCTGCCCTCAGTGCCCAGCCCTGGCATCCTGCGTGTTTCATGAAGTGACCCTGACATGAGAGGGCGACACAGTAACCCCCTGCGCTCTGGTGGCAGGCCTAAGCACTGTGTACGCAGCAGGTAGAAAGACAAACAGTGAACAGAGTCCCAGCCCTGCACGGCCCTGGGTTCTCAGCAGTGAGTGGTAGAAACAGAAACTCAGTAGTCCATGGGTTTTCCCTTGGGCGTGGTGCCGCCTCTCATTTATTTTCGGAGGGACACATGGCCGGCGTCAAGGAGTGCTCCCCGACCTCCTCCTCAGGTCTCAGCCCCACTACCAGGAGCTCTAGGTCTCTGGGCAAAGGTCACGGCACCTGCTGCCCGGAGCATGTGACCACTGGAGCGGAGCCCTGCGGGTTAGAACACCCTGCACAGTCAGGCCATTGTGCTAACCTCGCAGGTGTCTGGGCCAAGCCACGCCTGGCTGGTGCTGCCAGGCCTCCTGCAGCCGGCCCTGATTTGCAGGGCCCCCCGGAGCTGGGAGGGGGTGTCACCCAGGTGACCCTGGGGCAGGATGAGGTCTCTGGCCTGCCCCAAGGTCCAGGGAGATGGAAGCCTGTGCCGGCCCCAGGACCTGCGAGGGGTGGCAGGCGCTCACAGCACCATGGCAGGTTGATTCTTGGTGACACTTTGGCGCTGACCTTCGACTGCTGTTCTCCAGCGCTTGCTTTGGGCACCGAGCACTGACCAAATCACATAGGTTCTCAGGGTTCCTCCTGTGGTGACGGGGTCCAGGAATTCCCGTCAAGCCACTGTCAAATCTCGGGGAGCACCTTCCTGCTAACAGCGGGTTCTCAGCAGCCCACCAGATGAGATTTCAGGGCTACTCAACTCCCGGTAACCCCGGGCAAAGTGGGCCACAGAAAGAAGTGAGTTCCTGGAAAGGGAAACTGAGCCCGGGGGACATACCCCAGTTTTCCACTTTAAAGCCCAGGGGCCTTGGGCAAGTCACCTAACCTCTCTAATGCTCAGTTTCCTGGTCTGTAAAAGGGGGATAAGGCTGGGTGTGATGATACACGCCTGTAATCCAGGACTTGAGAGGCCGAAAACAGGAAAATCATCGGTACGAGGCCAGCTGCAGTAAGGTAGCGAGAGCCTGTTTCAAAATAAAAAATAAAATAAAGCTAGAGATGTAACTTGGAGGTAGAATGCCCCTGGGTTCAAGCCCCAGCACAAAAAAACTAAAAAAAGGAAGAAAGGTAGGAAGGAAGGGAGGGAGGGGAGGGGCATAGGAATGTCTATCATCCACAATCGTAAATGATCTTAGATGTATAAAATGTTGACTTGCCTAACAAAAGCTCATTTGTTACTGTGGTTCTAAGAGCGAGACATCTTAAGCACCGCTGACACTCAGACAGAGCTCACTGGTAGGTTTTGGGCCACTCTGACTGTAAGCTAGTCCCACCCTGCTTGGATTAAAAAAAAATTTTTTTTATGCAGCCTCAGTATAAGATGGGCCAGGAGGTTAATGGAGCTCCGCCCTGCTGTATTCCAGGACATTCTGGCTGGGTGAGGACATCCTGGTTTCCCTACGTCTCCACCGGGCTCTGCAGGGTGCAGCTGTCTGGGCTGGCAGGGAGCTGCCAAGTTAACAGTCTCTCCTCTAGGTGACTTCAAAAGAGGGTGTGATGAGCCAGCCTTCACCTGGATCCCACCAGGCGGGTGAAGAAGGAATATTCCTTGGGTGTGACACGAGGTTCTCGAGTGTCTGGTATACAGTGAGTGCGAAGAGAGGCCAGTCTGAATGGAGGTGCTTAATTCAGGACAGTCATGGCCACTGTGAGTCCCCAGTACCTGGTATGCCTTCAGAGATCTCAGCTCTGCACTGTCCCATCCTTAGCAACCTTTCTACAAAAAGAGAGGAAAGGACGGGCAGAGCAGTGTGTCCTCATCTTGTCTTGATGAAGGCTGCTGCGCAGAGGTCGGGACCGGGGCCCCGCGGCCGCCTTTGCCCAGCGCCCTCGCTGTCGGGGACCCGCCGCGGATTTCTGTGGCCCTCGTTTTGCCTTTGCAGAAGCATCTTTCAGAGAAACGCACACACCTTGGCCTGGTGACAGGAGGTCTGGGCAAGGGAACAGGGGTGTTATGATGACTTATTTTTAGTACCGAGGATGAACCCAGGGGCGGTCTACCTCCGAGCTACACCTCCGGCCCTTCCTATATTTGTTCTGATATAGGGTCTCGCTAAGTTGCTGAGGGTCTAACAAACTTGCTGAGGCTGGGCTCAAACCTGTAATTAGTACTGTGTCTCAGCCTCCCAAGTACTGGGATTATCGGCAGTACCACTGTGCCTAGAACTTTTTTTTTTTTTAAATGGTACTAGGAATTGAACTCAAAGGTGTTCTACTTCTGAGATATATACCTAGTCTTATTTTATTTTCACTTTGTAACAAAGTCTTGCAAAATTACCATCTGCGGGCCTCAAACCTGCAACCCTCCAGTCTCTGCCTCCCCACTACGGGGCTTACAGTGACTGAACACCGTCTTGCGCAGGCTGTGTTAGTTTGCTGCCCAGAGTGCTTGGTGCCCAGCATTTTCACCTTTCTTGGCGCCCTGATCCCTATGGAAAAGGGTCTGGTGGCCTGGCCAGTCCTGGAGGCTCCTTCATGTCACCGACTGTGAGGCCTTAGCCAGAGAGGCCCTCCTGGAGGCCTGGTTTTAGGACATCGACCTCTCCAACACTGTGGGAGTTAATGAAGACAGGAAACACTGGCACGGGGCCTGTGAAGGGCTCTGGAAATTTTAGACGGAGGATGATGACGATGAGAACATAGTGGGAGCCCTGAAAGCCCCACAGATGTTACCCCGGGCTTCGCTGCTTCTTGGAATCTCCAGTTGGGCTCCCCTGATGCTGTGGTTTCTGGGAGATCTGACCATATATTCCCCCCTGGCCTGATTGCCTGGGGCCAAGCGCCTCCTCCCTTCCTCCTGTACCACAGAAATGCCCCTCCCGTGAGGTCTCGCGGCAGGCTGAGGGTCAGAGGAGCCAGGAAGAGGAAGGGGTACCGGAAGGACCTGGGAGGACAGCCAGCCTCCAGGGCCGGCCTGGCTCCCCTCCTCCCAGGAGCGTCTGCTTGCTCTAATTCCTCTCTAGCTGGTCTCTGGTGCCTTCATTAATTAAAAGTGTTTAGCCTTCTGCTACACTGGTCTCCATTTGCATGGTATCTTTCTCTTCTTGCAGCCTCAGTATCTGAAAGAAGCAGGAGGTTAAGGAGCACTGGAGGCGGCTGGCACGTCCCCAACGCCTGGAAGGAGCTGCTGTTGGGTGGGGTGGAGCTGAGGAGCGCCAGCCCTCCAGGGCGCCTGGCTCTGCACCCACAGGGTGGACCCCAGCCTCCTGCTCCTGCAAACATGCTTACAGATCCTGTTGCTGTCCTTACAGCCAGGTGCTCCCTACAGCCAGGGCTGGTCCTCCGGAGATTACACAAAGAATTATGGTACCGATATCAGCCTAAAGGTGGTTGACAACTCCAGGAAGGAAATATTTCACCCTTGTTTGGTTGATCGGTAGCATAATAGTCCCAAGTTCTTTCCATTTTCCTGTAGATGATATAATTCTGTTCTTTATGGCTGAATAAGATGCCATTGTGTGTATATACCACATTTTCATTACCCATTCATCTGCTGACGGACGCCGGCTTGGCTCCAGAATTTGGCCATTGTGAATTGTGCTGCCATAAACATGTGCGTGCGTGGCTACGGGTGCAGCTACGCCGAGGGAGTGGTGTATCTGGGTCGTATGGTGGTTCTGTTCCTAGTCTTTTTAGAAATCTAAATTTAGAAATTTAGACGTGGGGCTCTTTGGGTATGGTGACATACACCTGCAATCCCAGTACTTGGAAGGCTGAAACAGGAGGATCTGCGGGTTTGAGGCCAGCCTCAGCAATTTAGCAAGGCCCTATTTCAAAGTAAAATAAATAAATAAATACAAAGCCGGGCGTGGTGGTGCACGCTTAGGCTGAGACAGGAGGATCATAGGTTCGTAGCCAGCCTCAGCAACTTGTGAGGACCTCTGCAGCCTAGTGAGACCCTGTTTCAAAATTAAGAATAAAATAGCGGGGATGTAGCTCAGAGGTGGAATGTGCCTGAGTTCAATCCTCAGTATCACAAAATAATTAAATGAAATTAAAAAAAGCCTGGGGGTCTAGATCAGAGGTAGAACATCCCTGGGTTCAATCCCCAGTACAGAGAGAGGGGGGGAGGAGAGAAGAGAGAGGAGAGAGGAGAGAGAAGAGAGGAGAGAGGAGAGAGAAGAAGGAGAGAGGAGAGAGGAGAGAGGAGGAGAGAGAAAGAGAAACCAGGACCTGGGAGGCCATTGTTTTTCTTTCTCCTATCAAACAACAACAAACAACAAATGCTCCCTCAAGGGTCAGGGTTGAAGGGTCAGGGTCAACCTTTCCCTAAATACCCATTTGTCACAATTCACCCCCCAGGGCTGGCTGGGAAGGGTGTTATAATCTTAGGAGGTGTTAGCAGTGACATCACTTCCAAGATAAGGGGCATTTCCCTCCCTCTCCTTCTGAGTCACTCCACACTGGGTTATGAGGTCAACAGGACCTAAAAATAAGAGAAAAGCAAAGGAGACCCGGGGCTCTGGGGCCCTCTAACCCTTGCCCGCTGAGGATGGGTTGAAGGACAGGGATATTTGGTCTAAAAAGATAAGTCCGAGGGTCCTCTGCAGGAAGCTAGACCAGTGGCTGGGGGGAGTCCGCGTGCTTGGTGTGTTTCACGGAATCCATTTTGCTGGAGTCTGAGCAGCGGGTCTGGGGCAGCTGATCTGCCTGGAATGAGCATTCCCCTGGGAGGCAGCTGAGTCTCCTCTCAGGAATCAGGATGCTACAGATGCTGGGAAGAATAGACCTCTGGGTAATCCTAAACCCGACAGACCATGCGATCATCCGGGGGAGTGAAAAGCCAGAAATGACTGGCGGACTCCATCCAAGAGCTGCAGAAACCGAAATGCAAGCTGGGGGAAGGGGAGGGAGGGACCCCTAGTTTCCAGAATCTTCCCACAGCTGATCTGATGGTCAGCTGGACCTGGCAGTCCACAGCCCTTTAGGAAGCCTTCCAGCCGGGCTGGTGGCGCTCACCTGTGGCCCTGGCCACGTAGGAGGCCGAGTCAGGAGGATGCTTGAGCCCACGAGTTCAAGGCCAGCCTGGGCCCCATGGTGAGATCTTGTATCTTAGAAAAAGGAAAGAAAAGAAGCCTCCGCATTCTAAATTTGGATGATTGATCTCTCCCCACATCAGCAGCAGGAGCACCATCTGGAGCTTGAGTAAAATGCAAACTCTTGGGCCCCACTTGAGACCTGATGAGTCAGAAACCCGGAGGTGGATTTTAGCCACGTGTCTATCAGAACAGGGATCCTGGCGCCGGCCCAGATCTCAGAATTGCTGGTCTTTGGCATTTATTAGTTTTATTTTATAGTATTTCTTGATTACTTAATTATTTCATAATTAAATGTTCTTCATTAAATATTATTTAGTTACTTTATAATGAAAATAAAACAAAGCTAATAAATGCTGAAGATCAGCGATTATACATTGATAATTTATGTAATTCACATAATTTATAATTATATAATTTACAATTATAAAATTTGTTATATATTTATAATCATATCATATGATTTATAATTATATAATTTACAATGATAAAATTTATAATTTTTTTATACTACTGGGGATGGAACTCTTCTACCTCCGGGCTATACTCCCAGACCTATTTTATATTTTATTTGGAAACAGGGTCCCTTAAGCCAGCAAGGCTGGCTTTAAACCTGCGTGATCTTCCTGTCTCCTCCCAAGCATGGGGATGACAAGCGTGTACCACCACGCCCAGCTAAAATTTATAATTATATATTTACAATCATATCATTATTATATGATTTATAATTATGCAATTTATAATTATATATTTTATATGGTTCATAATTATATGATTATTTTATGATTTATAATTATGTGATTTGATTATGGATTATATGAAATTAGTTTATTAATTTTTAGTTTCTCCATTTTCGGTTCTAGTTTACTTACAGTGCACAGTGTCTGTTGGAGCAGTGAGTTTCACTGGGTTCATCACATAATACGCCTGAGCCGGCCCCATGATGGCCCACGTTTCCATGTGGAAAGCATCTCTGGCTTCCCCTCTTCGTGCTGGGTGTTGTTCTTTCTTACAGGCTGACAGGGTTGGTGTACATGACCCCTGAGTACAGCACATGTGATGATATATTAATTCTGGGGCTGTGCTGTGGAAGACAAGGCTTTTCTCTTCTGTCTCTTGGATCACAGGCTGGATTCAGCCACACAGCCCCTGAATCCCTGGCTCTTAGGAAGAAGTGTTTGAGTTTTAAAAAAGTGTTTGTTGCTGGGTGTGGTGGCACACGCCTGTAAACTCAGTGCTTGGGAAGCTGAGACAGGAGGATCACAGGTTTGAGGCCAGCCTCAGCAACTTTGCCAAGACCCTGTTTCAAAATAAAAAACTGAAAGAGCTGGGGGTGTAAAATGCCCCTGGGTTCATTCCTTAGTACCCAACAAAGAACAAAGTGTTATTGTAAGCTGCTAACCTTGGGAGGACTTCTTTTGGAGGACCTCTGCAGAAGGAGAATGTTGAGCTGGGCGAGGGGAAGGGACAGTCCTCTAGCTTCCAGCAGAAGAGAGTGGTATGAGTGCATACCACACCCTTGGCCACCAGTCTGCACTCAGAAATTCTATTCTTGGCCACAGGAGTATTCTGCCAACAGACTGCTCTGAGAATATTTCCTTGTCTAGACAAGAAAATAGAATTTGTCATCTCTCTCTCTTCTTCTCCTTCTCCATCTTCTCCATCTTCTCCATCTTCTCCTTCTTCTCCTTCTTCTCCTTCTCCTCCTTCTCCTTCTCCTTCTCCTTCTCCTTCTCCTTCTCCTTCTCCTTCTCCTTCTCCTTCTCCTTCTCCTTCTCCTTCTTCTTCTTCTTCTTCTTCTTCTTCTTCTTCTTCTTCTTCTTCTTCTTCTTCTTCTTCTTCTCTCTCTCTCTCTCTCTCTCTCTCTCTCTCTCTCTCTCTCTCTCTCTCTCTCTCTCTCTCTCTCTCTCTTCTCTCTCTTCTCTCTTCTCTCTCTTTCAGTCCTAAATTAATTTCTTTGAGCTTTAAACCTGCCCTGTAGCACTGGTGCTGAGGTTTAATAAATGAACATTTCATGAGTTCTTGTAACTTTAGATGGGGCTAAGATCAAGTTTTCAGAGCGGATCCTACAAAAAGCCAGTCAGGAGACATCGCGATGCTCCTTAAGGTACAGAAGATACCGGACATACTTCCTGAGATGAGGGAAGGGAGGCAAGTGCACAGGAAGCCTGTCTGGGTCTGTGAAGAAAGTCTCAAATTCCTTCTGGGATTCCAAGTGCACCTGGGATGCTTCTTTCCATGGGTTGGACTCTGCCTGTAATTCAGGCAGGTGCCACCAGGTGGCGAAATTCTGGATTGCCACTGCAGTCCTAATGTACAGGAAGATAGAGTTTTTAACCATTGTACATACAACTGTTCACACACACACACACACACACACACACACACACACACACACAGTTACAATTACTAAGTATGAAGGGCTGGGGATGCAGGTCAGTGGCAGAGCGCTTGCCTAACATACATGAGGTCCCTGAGTTCTGCTCCAGGTTCCAAAAAGAAAAGAAAAGAATCCACTAAAATACAGCTCATCCGACAAGTGCCAAGCATTGTAAATTTATAAAAAACATTGCTCCCAAACCTCTCCAGGCCTCTGTTGCCTCATCTTCAGAGTGAAAATATGAAATAAAGAGATGTCTGATATCCAGCTCTGAATTTCTAGGATTCAGAGTAGAACTCATTCCATTATTATTATTATTATTATAATTATTATTATTAATGATTATTATTATTCCTTAGAGTGTGGGAGTCACCACCACATTCTCATTCCTCCCTTTTCATATTTCAACTTAAGCTCTGTCTCCTTCGACATCAACACCACTAAAAGTCAATTTCCTCAATTTCTCTTTATTATTTTTTGCTACTGGAGATTGAACCCAGGAATATTCCACCGCCAACCTATGCCCACAGCTCTTTTTATTTTCATTTTGAAGCAGGGTCTCAGTAAGTTGCTGAAGGTCTCACTAAGTTGCAGAGGCTGGCCGAGAACCCGAGATCCTCTTGTCTCAGCCTCCCGAGTACTGGCATTGCAGCTATCAACGTGCCAGGATAGCTTCTCTTCATTTTAAAGATGCCTCTATATCTTCACTTATCTATTTTCTTGGTACACTGGACACATGACTTTCTGTGCTTTCTTGGATCCCCTCAACTGTTTACGCTCCCTTTCCTGTCTGGGCGCAGTCCGTGCTGGGCCATCCCTTTACTTCCAGCCCCAGTACCATCATGAGATCTGGACTGTTCCAGTGAGTGAAGACTGGATGACACAACTCAGAAGCCCAGGGGCATTTTCTTCCTATTGGGTGACTACATTTCCCTTCTGCTTCTGTGGATACTTTGACGATATAATTCCTTCTTGAAAGTGTCTCTGAGCAGCCCAGAATGGCAAGCGAACGTGTCTCATCTGCTATGTGTCCTTGATGGTTTATTCTGTGTGTCAACTTGACCAGACTACGGGGTGTCCAGATATCTGGCTTATCATGATCTCTGGGTGTGTCTGTGAGGCCATTTCTGGATGAGATGCACATTTGGATAGATGGACTGAAAGAAGCAGATTGCCTTCCCAGTGTGCGGGTTCCAAGCCAGTAAAAGCCAAAAGTGAACAAAAAGATGGAGGGAGAGAGAATGTGTTCTCTCTGCCTGACCGCTTGAGTTGGCCTCATTCTTCTGCCCTTGAACCACAACCTACACTTTCGATGCTCCCGGTTCTTGAACCTTTGGACTTGGACTATAACTGCACACTAACTTTCCTGATGTAGCAGTTGGCAAATGGCAGAACGAGGGACTTCTCTGCCTTTAAACCAGCCCCTTATGATAAATTTCTATTTCTATCTAGCATCTATCTGTCTATCTATCTATCTATCTATCTATCTATCTATCTATCATGTCTTATCCTATGTATGTATGCATATATGTTTGTATGTATCTATCTTATCCCATCATCTATCTTTAACTATCATTTATCCTGTCTATAATCTAGCCTATCTATCATCTATCTCATTCTACCTATCATCTATCTCATCCTATCTATCTATCTATCATCTATCCATCCAATCATCTGCCTGTTTTAGTCAGCATTCACATTGCTGTGATCCAAATATTTGGCACACAAAACACAGAGGAGGAAGAGTATCTGCTCACAGTTCTGGAGATTTGTTTGTGTTCCACTAGCTTCCAAGTCGGAGCTGGAGCTGTGGGTCCTCAGGGCACAGTGGTGGGTAGTGGAGAGCACATGAGGTCAGAGTAAGACCCTGCACCTGGGTGAGCCCTGGCCACCCTGCACCTGGACACCCCCCCAGGAATCCATCCTCTCCTGCCACACCCAGCTCTGAACATGGCTGCCCCCAGCACATGAGCTCTGGGAGACATTCTATATTCCAATTATAGCACTATCAATGTAGGCACATTGTTAGGGGGACATTTTAAATTCAAACCACAACAAAATCTATGTATCTATTGATTTATCTACCCATGTACTCATACCTTATCTATCCACTTATCCATTTATTCCTCATCTATCATCCATCTCTCTGTCTACCCATCTATGAGAGGTATATATCATTATATATTTAGATCCATATATATTGTATGGGTTCTGTTTCTCCAGAGAACTCCAGTGGCATCTTCCCTGCGTGTTGTAAAGCTGCTTCCAGCACACAGTTGACTTTCCCCTCTTCCCTGTCCTGACCCCAGCTCCTTCCCCATCCTCTCACTCCTGGGCTGCACCCCGTGCAGCACCAGCACTCCTGTCCTCGGTCGCTGCCTCAGGCTCTGCCTTCTGTGGAGTCGCAGCCAAGATGCCCGACCCCAGGTCACTAAGTGCCCCCGCCTCTTTAGTGCCAGGTATTTCTCTGGGGTTCTCAGCCAGTCCTTTCCTGCCTCTCCCATGCCTCATTAACCACTCCATCGTCTTAAACCTCGAACTTGCCTTTCTCTGTGGATTCCTTTCTCTTAGTTTATGAACATTTTCAAGGGTTTTCATAAAAAGCAAATCCCCCCTTTGCTAAAAGTGTTTGATTCCAGCTCTTCCTGAAAAATCACTTCTTACAAAGTTAAACTTGCTGCCTGTATTAGTTTTCCAGGGCTACATAACAAAGGGCCCCTAATTCGGTGCTTTCAGACAACAGAAATGTGTTCCCTCACAGTGCCGGAGTACAGTGTGGAGGGGCAGGTGGCCCTCTCCCCCTGAAGGCGCCAGCGCAGGAGACTTCTTTGCCCTTTCTGGCCTCTGGTGGCTCCAGGAGTTCCTCGACTGTCAGGAGCACAGGAGCCTCCACCCAGCCTGCACACCTCTGTCCTGCCTCTGTCTGCACATGGCCACCTCTTCCCTCTTGCAAGAACACAGTCACAGTGAATTAAGGTCCCATGCTCACGACCCCGCGTTAACTTGATTACGTCTGCAAAGACCCTGTTTCTAAAGATGATAAATCCAGGTGCCAGAAGCAGGACTTCAACCTATCTTTCGAGGGGACACGATTCAGCACATAAGACTGAAGGTTCTTACTGAACGTTCTTACTCCTGAAACACTCTTCAGCTCCTCCCATGATCCTTTGGAGGCTGCAGACTGGAAATTCCGGGGGTCGCCATAGTCTTATCCTTGGGGCCGTGCTGCAGTAAGGAGATGGTTATCTCCCCCTCCTTCCTGGTCACTCAGTGTCCAGGGTCACCTCTGCGAGTCTGATGTTCGGTCACGGCGCACAGCAAGGCTCCACCTGTCTTCTGGATTCTTCTCTGGTGTCATATTTCCTTCCTTCCTTCCTTCCTTCCTTCCTCCCTCCCTCCCTCCCTCCCTCCCTCCCTTCCTTCCTTCCTTCCTTCCTTTTCTTTGTACTAGGAGTTGAACCCAGGGACACTCTACCTCTGAGCTACACACCAGTACTATTTTATTTTTTTATTTTGAAACAGGGTCTCACTAAGTCATTGTGGGTCTTGCTAGGGTGCCCAGGCTGGCCTTGAACCTGCCATCCTTGGGTCTCAGCCTCTCAGTTCTGGGATGACAGTTGTGTGTCTTGTCTGACTCTGCCTTCTCTCCCTCCTCTCCCTCTCTCTACTTCCAGCTGCGTCTTAGCGTTGAGGCCTTGGGCACGGTCTCCTTTCCAGTGTACTCTCCCCGGCTCCTCCCGACCGTCACGCTCTGGTGCTTTCTTCTAAGAGGGTAACAGATATATTTCTCTGGCCTGGCTGTCTCCATGCTCAGGGCAAGCACTACTGCCCAGTAATCATTGAAGAACTTCAAAGGTAACATAGCCCAGGCGGCACACACACATACATACATACACTCTCTCTCACACACACACTCACACACACACTCATACTCACACACACACTCACACACTCACACACCCAGTCACACACATACATACTCACACACACTGTCTCACACACACTCGCTCATACACACACACTCACACACACTCACACACATACATACTCACACACACTCTCTCACACACACTCACTCATACACACACACTCACACACACTCACACTCACTTCTTCCATCCTCTCTCTTTTTGTCTTTTTCCCCCCTTTGTAGCAAGGGCCTTGAGTTCTGCTCTTGAGTTCCACCCCCAGCCCTTCTCCTTTTTTTTTTTTTTTTTAATTTGGTATGGTGTACTGGGGATTTGAACCCAGAGGGAGTCTGATCTCTGAGCCACACCCTCAATGCTTTTAATTTTCTTTTTTTTTGAAACAGGGTCTCACTAAGTTGCTGAGGTTGGCCTTGAACCTGTGATCCTCCTATCTCAGCCTCCCAAGTCCTGGATTATAGGAGAGTGCCACCATGCGCGACTTGAGATGTGTCTAAGTCTGTTGTTTTCTGTGTCTGCAACTAAATATCCCAGGCAGAGTCATTGACAAAGAAGACAGGTTTATTTCGCTCATGGTTCCGGAATCTGGGAGGTCCTGGGTCACGGAGCGTCATCTCCTGGGGTCCTTCCTGCTGTTGGGGGTCTTTTCTAGGGTCCCAAAGTGACACAGGGCATGGATCACATGGCCAGGAGTATACCAGCTAGACACTGCATGGGCCTGGCTTTTATAACAGACCCACTCTGGAGATAGCCCAGTAGTCTACTAGCCCTTGAATGGACAGTCTGCTCACAGCTCCAGGATCTAACCACCTCTTACAGGTCCCAGCAGGTCTCTCCTCTTAACACCTCACAGTGAGGATGAAATTTCAGGAGAGCTGGGCGTGGCAGCCCATGCCTACAATCCTAGTATTTGGGAGGCTGGAGCAGGAGGATCACGGGTTTGAGGTCAGCCTAGCGTAGATAAATTAGCAAGACTCTGTCTTGAAATTTAAAAAAAAAGGACTGAGAGGGTGTGGGTCAGGGGTAGAGACCCCCTAGGCTCAAACCTCAGTATAAAAAGCACTGTTTTTTTTTTCAACATGAATGTTGGTGGGAGCAGTCTAACTGGCCCAAGACGAGTTCGCTTAGAGAGGTAAGCCCCGTCTGTCTGTCCTCACAGTCACCGGGTTCCGGAGCTCGGCTGAGCCGGCGGGTGCGGCAGCCAACTCCGCCTGGCTTACCTGGGCAGGCGGCGCGGGCTGCAGGCCGGGGAGTGATCCGGGGAGAGCGTCACCTCCTGCCTGACAGGCGGAAGATAAACAGCTCCCGCTAAATCTCACTTAATGCTGATATTTATAAATGTATTCGGCGTGTGGGTACTGAATCGAGAGAATGCCTAATAGCATAACGTGCTCCATCTCGTCTGTTTCTACTAATGAGCATGCCAGTGCGTAGCGCTTAATTTTTTTTTTTTTAACATTTCATTTGCTCTCTACTCTCTCCGCCTCGGCCTGTTGTTGTTGGTTGGGATTTTAATTTGCTGCCACACTCTTGGAAAGCTGGGGCCTCTTGGGCATTAGTGAGAAGGGGCAGAACCAAGCCGGGGGCAGTAGATGTCCCAAGGTCCCCGCGCTGACCCCGTCCCTGTGTGCAGTTCACCCCACGAGCCCCTGGAGTTGGGTGACGAAAGGGTGGGACCTGCGGAGGGGGAGGCAAAGCCCCGCTGTGCCCTGCTGCAGTGGTGGCCGGGGCTGGGTGGCGGTGGCAGGCTTTGGGTCAGAATTTTGAAGTTTTTACGACAGAGAGCAGGAGGATGGTATCCTTACACACACCAGAAGTTTGGCCAGGAAGCTCAGAGAATATGTAGGGATGTGGTTCCGCTGTGCATGAGCGTGCATGAGTGTGTAAGAGTGTGTGCGGGCGTGCCCCCACGCCTGCCTCAGTTCCCCTGTTTATCCCAAGGGCAGCGGTGCTGGGCCCTAAACATGCAGTGCTCGGTGTGCCCGGCAGGGGGAGCTCCCGTGCGGGGCAGGGAGAGACAGGTGGGCAGGGGTGCGGGTGCGGGGTGGTCTGGTGGTTCGGCTTCCTGGGGTGAGCAGGAGGGGACACAGTGAGGTGGACCCCGAGTCGAGGGGAGGACACCAGCAAGGAGCATGGGATGGACTGGGCCTTAGGGGGCGCACGCTTGTAATCCCAGCATGTAAGAGGCTGAGACAGGAGGATCGCAGTTCGTGGTCAGCCACAGCTACTTAGTGAGGCCCTTTGCAACTGAGACCCTGTTTCAAAATAAAGAATAAAAATCAGGCTGGGGGTGTGGCTCAGAGAACAATGCCCCTAGATGCAGCTGGCCATCCATCCCCAGTACCACAAAAAAAGTGAGATAAACATGTTTGGCCTTAGACATAAAAGTGAGATAATTCACTGCTTCCTTCCTCGCCCCTCCCCACCCTTCCCTTTCTTTTTGTACTGGGGATTGAACCCAGGGACATCTGACCTCCAAGTTAACTCCCCCATCCCTTCTTATTTTTTTATTTTGAAACAGGATCTTGCTAAGATACAGAATCTGCGATCCTCTTGCCTCAGCCTCCCAAGTACTGTGATTACAGGTGTGCACCACCACGCCCGCCTCAAGCTCTACTTCTTGAACATTTAAGTGCCCTCGGCAGGTGGTCTCCCTGTCCGGGCACCTGTTCCCCTGCCTGTGCAGAGTGAAAAGTGAACATCTGAGTTGCCACAGGTCCATCTGCGCCTGACCGGGGGCCTCGTGCCCAGGCAGGTTCCCACCAGGTGCCCGGCCTCCTCCTCTCTGGCCTCCTGGCCTCTCTCCCAGGAGGGCCAGCTGCATCTAGTTTTGCCTCCGCGAGTCGGGCCGGGCTGGTGGCGGTGGTCACTGGTGGCTCCCGTAGCAGGCGCCTATTTTAGGAGTCACTTGTAAAGCTCTTCCTGCCTCTTCCTGGGTCCTGTCCCCTGGATTCAGTCGCCTCCACGTGTGGTCTGCTGTGTCCTGTGGGGCTCACACCTCTGAGGCCCATGGGAACGTCCAGCCATCCCAGGCTCCTCCCTCTCCTGCAGCAGAAGCAGGAACTCCCCACCCCCACCACCCATGCCTCCCTCTGGGCGCAGCTCTGTCTGGGGTCCCTTCGGGGAGGGGGCAGGGGACAAGGGCTCATCCCTCTCCTTTGTGCCGCCTCCCCCTCCCACTTCCGCTCCCCTCCTGCTCCCCGTGACCTTTCACCCCTCCCTCGGATGTCCCTCAAAGGCTTAATAACTTCGGAGAGCAGTTCAGCACAAAGCTGGGGCCGGAAGCCATTGTCCTGGGGACAATGGCCGCGCAGTCCAATAATGAGGTGGCCGCAGTGTTGTCTGACGTCCTAGGTTGCCCTGGCAAAGGAGGAGGGGCAGCGGGGCCCGGGGCCCTGGCCTCTCCCCCCAGCCAAACAGTTTCCCTTGCGCACACAGCTCCCGAGGGGGACAGGCACCTGTCCCCAAGTCGGAGCACCTCCCAGGGCTTGCTGCGGTGGACATCACCCAGGGAGCCACACCGCCCCCAGCACAAGCCACCTTCGCTTTTGCTGCTACTTTGGGGCTGGAGCAAGTCAGAATGTGACTGAGTATGGCAATTGATTGGTTCTGGCAAAGCGATAAGGGAGGGGAGACTGCAGCCCGCTGCGGCGCAAGAGACACCTGGAGCCGGCCGGCGTGGGTTCGCGCTCGCCTTCCTGGCTGTGGAAACTTGGGGGTCACTTGACCTCCCAGAGTCTCCACTTATTCATCCGTGAAAGCGAGGGCCGGCTGGGAGCTGCCAGGGGGGCTCTCAGAGCTCCCCGGGAGGTGGGCGTCCTGACGTCCACGCGCTGCGTGCCCCTGCCTCTCCCGTGGGTGCCTAGGACAATGTCTCTCCTCGTGTGAGTGGCAGCTCTTTATTCTGCAGGTCCCCGGCGTGTCCCAAGCCAGACTGTAAGTGACAGAGGGACATGGAATACTGCAGGCTGTCCTTTGCACGGTGCTAGGCACTTGGGAGATCCTGATGAAGCCACAGAATTGATTGCTGAGAACCGCAAGAGGGTCTCCCGCAGCTCTCAGCCCTGCTGCCATTAGGGTTACTTGGAGGGGGTTAAGAAAGACCCAGAAATGTCGGCCTAATCGCCATGGACCGTGGCAACGGGACTGGGGCAGGTGGCGTCGTCCATTGGGTGTAATGTGCAAGTGTTTATGCAGCCAAGTCTGATCGTGGCCGCCAGGACGAAGGCAAGGTGCTAGCAGGGTACCCCACCAGCCAGCCCGATTCCCTCTTTTATAGATAGTGCTTAGAGGCAACCCAGCTGGGTAAGCCTCCCAGGACAGGAGGGCTTACTCTGAGCCAGGCGTAGGACAGGCTGAAAAGACCGGGCAGGTGTCCGGCCACCGCAGGATGGAGACGCCGTGAATGGGAATGAGGCTCATTTCCTTGGCTACCCAGAGACATTACTGCTGGAGCCCAGAGGCCCCGGCTCAGTTCTCCTCGGTCCAGGGCCACTCTGAGCAGGTGCCCAGGCCCTAGCGGGGTGTGTCTGGGTGGTCTAAGGAGGTGGCCCTTGAGTACTGGAACCTGGGGATGCTGGGTAAGACAGAGATGCTGTTGGCCTGAGCCCCAGAGCCTCGTGGGCGATCGCATGGAACACTGGCTTAGCGCTACCTGTTTCTGAGAGACGCAGCTGCACTTTCCCTTTGGAAAGAAAGAAGAAGGTTCTAGCACCCTCTTCTCCCTTGGAAACGGACCAGACCTCTCAGGAAGAAGGGGTTCCGCCCTGACCGCGGCCAGCTGGGGCCCGATGAAGTCAGAGGGCCGTCAGACCTCTGAACTCCCTTGTCGTACTCGGAGCCAGTGCTCCTGGGGGCTCCGGGAGGACCCTCATCTTTGGGCTGACCCGATGGAGGTTCTGCCAGGGCCACCCAGCTGGTAGTCAGCTCCATTTGCTCCCCAGAGGAACGCGGACCTCGTTTTGCCTCCCCAGGAAGATCCGCACACAGAACGTAAAGCCCCCAGGCAAGATCGCAGGTGAGCAGACGGGGCTAGGAGGAGGAAGGCCACCGAATCCTATCCGGCTGCATCTTGAAGCGCCTGAAAACATAGATTTGGGAGTGTGTGTGTGTGTGTGTGTGTGTGTGTGTGTGTGTGTGTGTGCGCGCGTGCTGGAGATTGAGCCCAGGGGCATTCTACCACCAAGCTCCACCTCCAGCCCTATTTTTTTACTCTTTATTTTGAAACAGGGTCTCACTTAAGTTTCTGACGCTGCCCACGAACCTGCCATCCTCCTCTCTCAGCCTCCCAAGTACTGGGATTGCAAGCGTGTTCCACCACACCCAGCTGGGAATTCTGTGTGTGTGTGTGTGTGTGTGTGTGTGTGTGTGTGTGTGTGTGTGTGTGTGTTACTGAGGATTGAGCCCAGGGACATTCTACTTCCGAGCGACACCCCCACCCCATTTTATTTCTTATTTGAAAACAGGGTCTCACTAGGTTGATGGGAGTCTCACTACTTGCTGAGGCTGCCCTTAAACCTGCGATCCTCCCGTCTCAGCCTCCCGAGTACTGGGATCACTGGCATGCGTTACCACGCCCAGCTTATATTTGGGATTTAAATAAGAGGTCAGAGTTGAAGGCATAGAAGTGGGAGTTAAGATGACAAAGCGAGATGTTCCTGGGGAGGCCGTGCAGCCTGAATTGTGTGGATCGAGCGCCTCTAGAGTCCTGGGGATCCAGCACCTCTAGAGTCCTGGGGATCGAGCGCCTCTAGAGTCCTGGGGATCGAGCACCTCTAGAGTGAGTACTGGAGATCGAGCGCCTCTAGAGTCCTGGGGGTCGAGCACCTCTAGAGTCCTGGGGATCAAGCACCTCTAGAGTGAGTACTGGAGATCGAGCGCCTCTAGAGTCCTGGGGGTCGAGCACCTCTAGAGTCCTGGGGATCAAGCGCCTCTAGAGTCCTGGGGGTCGAGCACCTCTAGAGTCCTGGGGGTCGAGCACCTCTAGAGTCCTGGGGATCGAGCACCTCTAGAGTCCTGGGGATCGAGCGCCTCTAGAGTCCTGGGGATCGAGCGCCTCTGGAGTCCTGGGGATCGAGCGCCTCTAGAGTCCTGGGGATCGAGCGCCTCTAGAGTCCTGGGGATCGAGCGCCTCTGGAGTCCTGGGGATCGAGCGCCTCTAGAGTCCTGGGGATCGAGCGCCTCTAGAGTCCTGGGGATCGAGCGCCTCTAGAGTCCTGGGGATCGAGCACCTCTAGAGTCCTGGGGATCGAGCGCCTCTAGAGTCCTGGGGGTCGAGAGCCTCTAGAGTGAGTCCTGGGGATCAAGCACCTCTAGAGTCCTGGGGATCGAGCGCCTCTAGAGTCCTGGGGATCGAGCACCTCTAGAGTCCTGGGGATCGAGAACCTCTAGAGTCCTGGGGTGGCCAAACCCAAGTGGAGCCTGCCTGCGCAGCCCTAGGCATGAGCCTCAGCCCTGTTCTGATCGGCTGTGCATCCTGTGTCTACCAAGGAAACATTTCTTCTTGCACTGACATGAAGAAATCGAGAAGTTTTGCCAGGCATCAGTGTGGTGGCACATGCCTGTAATTCCAGTCCTCGGGAGGGTGAAGCAGGCAGATGACAGGTTCGAGGCCAGCCTCAGCAACTTAGCAAGACCCTGTTTCCAAGTAAATTAAATTACATTAAATTTAAAAAAGGACTGGGGGTATAGATCAAAGTTAGAGCCTAGGTACAAAAAATAAGGTTTGTTACAGTTTAGACACACTAGAATTCAAATCCTAAGGTTTTAGGGATTCTCTCTAAATTCCCATATAGTCCTGGACATCAGAGCTGACCTGGGCCACCTCCTCGGGGACTCACAGGGTATGGCCAGGCCCACACTGGAAGGACCGCGAGAGAGATGGCACAGGTGGATGGCAAATGTGATTTCAAGTGAAGAAAAAACTAGTTTGAGGGAGGCATGGTGGCGCACGCCTGTGATCCCAGGGCTTGGGAGGCTGAGGCAGGAAGATCACAGGTTCGTGGCCAGCCTCATTAACTCAGTGGGACTTTGTCTCAAAATTAAAAAAATAAAAATGAAAAAGGGCCAGAGAAGAAGCACAGAAGTAGAATGCTCCTGTCTTCCATCCCCAGTGCCAAACAGAACAAAATAAAACCAAACATGGCTCGTGCTCCATCCCCTCAGTAAAACACCGCAGAGGCTGCACCTGCCTGCCAATTGCCTGCCAATCAAATGGAGAGCATCCCCCAGGACCGCACGGGGCCGCCAGGTCCGTGTTCCACAAAGCGAGAACAACTGCTAGTTAATTACGCAGACAGGAGGCGAGGAGTGCGGCTGTCCCTAGAGGTCACTCTCAAGGAGATACCTCTGCACGCAGCTCCCGAGCCAACGTGGGGGGCGGGCTTTGCAAGTTCCTGGGAAAAGGGGTCCACAGGCTCGTCCGCCCCAAACTTTGTCCCCTCAGCTACTCCCAGGCACTCTCTGCCTCGCCTACCCCATGCCTGGTACTTGCTCTCCGCTGGGAAGGAAAGCATTTGCTCCTGCCACCATCTCTGTTGAACAGAGGGGAAGGAGCAGACAGCCTGGGTCCCAGAGCTCTGGTGCCTGGCTTTGGCCCTAAAGCTCTTCTCCGTTGCTCTGCTCTCCCCCACCCCTCCAAAAAATCCAAAACTTCAGTATGAATGCACACCGAGGCACCGTCTGATCCAAGGTCCTAAATGATGCGAGGACACAGCTTTCAAATGGAGTAGCCAAGCCAGGTGTGGTGGCACACGCCTGCAATCTCCCACCTGTGCTTGGAAGGCTGAGATAGGAGGACCACAGGTTTAAGGCCAGCCCCAGCAACTTAGCAAGACCCTCAACAACTTGGCGAGACCCTGTTTCAGAAAGAAAAAAGAAAAAAGGGCTAGAGGGTGTAGCTTGGAGGTAGAATGCCCCTGGGTTCAATCCCCAGTACCCCAAACAAAACAAAATTAAACTACTAACGAAAAACCCAGCGAAGCCATCTGCTGAACTCTCCCTCTCCTGGATCCCAAGGCACAGCTTCCCACGGATCCCATTGGCCTTGAAACACATCTCAACACAGCACCCAGCCAATGGCCTTCCATGTAAGAAGACACTTGGACCGGCTCTGGATGAGAGGGTCACGCCCAGCACCAGCAAGTAACTATGCTCACATCTATGGCCTGTTTCCCTGGCAACTCCAGCATCCTTTACAAACCTCACCCCATTGGGAGGCTGGACCAGCATCGATGACAGAAACATCTGATAGCCCCATTAGCATATTCACAAGTGGACCTCTGCAGATGGGTAGCAGTTGGTCACCATTATTTTTTTAACTTAATTTCCTAAAAGAGCAATTTGGAATCACATGGAGATTTCTGTGGTTTTGGTGGACTGTCAAGTCAATGGTATGTGGTGTAGTTATCAAGTTCCTTTGAATGAATGAATGAATGAATGAATGAATAAAATTAAAGCTCTCTTTCCCCCAGCAGTGCAGTGCTATCTTTCCCAAAGCTTCCATCACAGGAAAATGTTTTTCTTCTTTTCTTTCTTTTCATTTCTCTACTCTTTCTCCTCCTCCTCCTCCTCCTCTTCCTCCTCCTCCTCTCCCCCCCTCCTCCTCCTCCTCTTCCTCCTCCTCTTCTCCTTCTTCTTCTTTTCTTATTCTTCTTTTTGTAGGTACTAGGAGTAGAGATCAGGGACCTTTTACCTCCAGGCTATACCCCTAGTCCTATTTTATTTTTTATTTTGAAACACTGTCTCACTAAGTTGCAGATGGCTTATGTAGCTGAGGCTGGCCTGGAACCTGTGATCCTCCTGTCTCAGCCTCCCGAACACTGGGAGTAGAATCTTGTGCCACCACACCCAACTCAGGAAAATCCTTTTCAAGTGAAGCAGTGTCTACCATCAAAAAACCCCCAGAGAAGCCATCTGCCAAACTCTCCCTCTCCTGGATCCCAAGGCACGACTTCCCACTGTTGGCGAGGAGATATTGCTGTGGAAACCTCGAAGCTTGCAAACCAGAGTTTCTTCTTCGGGTAGAGCGCCAGCGTGCTTGCAGTCAGGGTGCTCAACCTCCCCACCCGGGTAGCAGCTGTAGCTGCCTCCCATCCTGCGGTCCCATGGGGCGAGGAAAGAGGGGCTGGCGATGAACGCTGTGAAGGATTTTCTAAGTAACGGCCATTCCTACGATGCTCCATAGGGTGGGCAACTGTGTCTATCGCCAGACTTGATACTAACGGGCCACCAGTTGGCTGGTGGGAGTCAGTCGCTCGGCTGCGCTAGACCGCCTGGTGGGGTTGGCATCCAGAGGCCAGCACCCTTACATCCTCCTGCAAAGGACCAGCAGCTCTTCTGTTTTATCCTCGTCCCTGGGTACCACGGACCTGCCTGGGCTATAAATGGAGTGAGCGGAGTGCAGGAGGCGGCGTGCTGTCTCTAGAAGGCGCTGGGGGCTAGAGAATTCGACGTGCCTGAGATGGAAGGAGCCCCAAGGAGTGTCTTATTTCAACCGAGAGACCACCAGACCCAGAGAGGGAAGGAGCCTTGTAAAATTAGAGCAATTATTGGAAAGAAAACTGAGTCTGGAATCCAGGTCCCCAATTACCGGACCCCTTCTCCTGCAGGTGTCTCATGCTGCTCCAGGATAGACCATGGATGTCAGCCTGGGTTCCCCCAAGAGCACCCACAGTCTCTCTCTGGAGCGCCAGACGCTCCAGGGAGGACGGGCAGGCTGAAAGGCTGATGGGACTGGTCTTGGGCTTCCGGGTACACGCTGTGTAATCCTCATCTCCTCAAGGCTCTGCATCCCCATGGAATGGGGAAATTTTGTGCATTTTCAAATGTTTATTTATTTATTTATTATTTATTTATTTATTTTGTGGCACTGGGGGTGGGACCCAGGGGCTTTTCTACCTCTGGGCTACACTCCCAGACCTATTTTGTATTTTATTTGGAAACAAGTTCTCACTAAATTGCTGAGAGCCTCACTAAGTAACTGAGGCTGGCTGTGATCCTCCTGTCTCAGCCTCCCAAGTGCTGGGATTACAAGCGTGCGCCACCACGCCCGGCTCCGAATGTTTTTTTTTTTTAATGTTTAACATGCAGCCAGGTGCGGTGGCATACACCTGTAATTCTGGCTCTTGGGAGGCTGAGACAAGAGGACAGCAAGTTTGAAGCCAGCACACAATAACTTAGTGAAACCCTGTTTCAAATAAATAAGTAAATAAATAATAGGTAAATGAATAAATAAAGCTAGCCTAAAGTTCCTGCTTTTTTGGAGAAAAAAAAAAAAACAAAGCCAATCTGGGCTCATTTCAAGGAAGAGAGAGAAGAGGAGGATGGGGTTCAGTGGCTTGCCAGCCCACGCGGGGCCCGCAGGGGACTATGACCCTCAAGTTTGACTTAGGGCTGGAGGTGTAGGACTGGGAAAAGTGGAGAGGCTTCAGACTGGAAGAGGCTGAGGAGCTGAAATGAGTTTGTGGAGAAGGTTGCGGATGCTCTTCCCTGGGGAGCCCTACAAACGGGTCAGAGCAGCCATCAGTGGCCATCATCAGTGGTTCGCTGCTCATGAGAAACCAGGGTGGGCTGGTAAAATATCGGCCGGGGTCAGCCCGGCTGCCCCACTTCCAGAAGACCTGCTTTGTGAAACCAGCTTGCGGACCGGGACATCGGAGGGATGGCTAGTTATTCCGACATCTTTGATCCTTGTTCCTCTTGGGGACCTTTGAACAAGGGACTCCCTGGTGCATTTCAAATTAATTAGACCTAACTCATTTACAGAGCATCTCAGAGCCTCCACCTGCTGCACCCGGCTGTGTGTGCCTCAGGCGCTCTCGGTGGCTGCTCTGTGAGGGCCTGCGAGGCCGGTCCCCTTTGGCATCCCAGTGGACCTGAAGTCTGTGCTACTCAAGAGGCGTGCACCGTGGCGCTCCAACCTTCCTCCCCGCCCTACCTGTTGTGCTTGCCTTCTACCTGGAGATGCCTGCTCTTTCTGCTCGGCTTTTCCTGCCTCTCGGCTCTGGGACCCTTAGCTCTGCCGCCTCTCCCGCTCACCCCGCTCTCTGGACCTCAGGCTCACCTGGATTTCCCTTCTGTATGCATCTCACGCTTGCCCTTCAGGTTGTGTTTCTGGATTCTGCAGAAAGTCCTTGGATAAAGAACCCCAATATACTCGTGTCAACCTCTAGGGCATGCAGGAGCTCAGAAGACGGTGTGGCCGAGCCTGACATGGAGAGCACACCTATAATCCCAGTACTTGGGACGCTGAGGCAGGAGGATGGCAGGTCGGAGGCCAGCCGCTCATGATAACTTAGTGATATTCTGTTTTGAAATGGAAAACAACACAGGGCTGGGGGCCCCTCTGAGGAAATGAGGCTTGGACCGCGATGCAGAGGGCTGCGTGGGCTAAGACGCGGGAGGCAGAGTGGGTAGCAGATATGGGGCCCGCTGGTGAGGAGGGTGGGCCTCTCCCTGCAGAAAGGAGAGCCAGGGCGGGTGTGGCAACAGAGACTAAGAGGTTAGGTCATTTGAACAACATCACGCGGCTTAAAAGAACCAGAGCTGGATCCGGTCCTCCCAGTTGGGATCCTGTGGCCCTACTTGGAGCTTTTCAAATATTAGGTGCTTTGTTCAATGTGGGTATCTGGGATAGAGCATCTTACCACTCCCAGGGAAACACAAATATCATCACATGTTGCTAATCAAGCGTCTGGAACACGCACACAATATCTGCATAGTAGGAGAGTTCATCAGGCGTGTCGGCTGACTGCTAATGTGGTCTGGAGGATTTCTGGTTGGGGACACCACCGCAACAAGAGTAAGTTCTGTAAGAGAACATCTCCAGTATCTCAGGCCGGCGATCGCCAGTGGCCGTCTCAAAGCTCACCAGGGCCCTATGCTCACAGGCTCACAGACCATCATCCCTACGCGGTAGACAGGTTTGAGAGACGCGTTCTCTTCTCCCAGTCGAATTTGGGCAATGCGGAAACTGCTAGTAACCTAAAGAATCTTTCCTTTCAGAACCATGTTTGATTTTACACATTTCTGTAAAAGTTTTCTTTTCTTTCTTTTTCTTTTCCTTCCTTCCCTCCTCCCTCTCCCTTCCTTCTTCTCTCCTCTTTCTTTCTTTCTCCCTCCTTTCCTCTTTCTTTTTCTTTCCTCTTTCTTATTTTTTCTCCTTCCTTCCTTCCTTCCTTCCTCTGCTGGGAATTGAATCCAGGGACACTGAACCCTGAGCACAAACCCCAGTCCTTTTTATTTGAAAACAAGTCCTCATTAAGTTGCTGAGGCCGGTCTTGAACTTGCAACCCCCTATCTCAGCCTCTCAAATACTGGGATTACAGGGGGCACCACCTTATCGGGCCGACGACAAGCTCTCTTAAGGCAGACCTCCCTCTACCATATCTTGTCAAGCTATGACCTCACAGGAGAGTGCTGACTATTGTATATTGCAGTGACATTTTGCTGTCTTCCTAAGCAAACATGGCCGGCGTAGACATGATTGGTGGATACGTGCATGCTTTTTTTTTTTTTTTAAATAACCTGGTAGTTGCCGTATAAGGGCGATATCTAATATTGTGCATCATGGTAACTGATTTCGGCTTTCTGCACTCACCTGGAAACCTTTTTGGCCCGGGTGACTCCGCATAATGGAAACAGGATAGCTGCCCTTCAAGGTCTCTTGCCCAGCCACGCGCACTCCGTAATGAACCTGGCACACTGAGCCTTGTGCCCAAAGCTCTGTCACTGCAGATTCAAGTGTCCTCCGGCTGCTTCTTTACCCTCGCAGCCCCTATCTGCGCTGTGTCTGCCTCCTCAGGGCTCCCCGCCCCCACACCCGGCGGTCCCTGTCTGAGCCTTTCCACTCAAGGCGTCCCACAGTCTCCAGCCTCCACAGTCAAAGCCGTGCTCTCGTCCTGCGTGGGGGAGAGTCCCTGGTCATTTACAGGGTCACTCATCTTGGCCTTCTTCTTCTTCTTCCACTTCCTCCTCTCCTCCTTCTCCTTCTCCTCCTCCTTCTTGCAATAGTGGGGATGGAACTCAGGGGGTATTCGACCTCTGAACTACACCCCCAATGCTATTTATTATTCTTTACTTTGAAACAAGATCTCACTAAGTAGCTGAGGCTGTCCGCAAACCGAGATCCTCCAGTCTCAGCCTCCCGAGTGCTGGGATGACAAGCGTGTGCCAGCACACCCGGCATCTCGGCCTTCTTTGAGGGGCTTCAGGGTACACCTGGCAGGTACTGAACAGGGCAACACCTCTAGATGGCGGAGTAAGAACTCTGGTAGCAAGGGGACCTTTGTTTGAATCCTGACTGTACCACTTACCAGCATAGGGCCTTGGTCAAGTGTTTACACTCTCCGATCCTCAGCTTCCATAACTATGATATGGTTCCAAGCTCACCAATTTGCTTGTTAAGAATTTAGTAAGCTGGGCGTGGTGGCGCATACTTATAATCCCCGCGCTTGGGAGGCTAGACAGGAGGATCGCACGGGTTTGAAGCCAGCCTCAGCTACTTAGTGAGGCTCTCAGCAACTTAGACCCTGTTTCCAAATAAAGTATAAAATGAAATAGATAAATATAAATGTGATTTTTAAATTATTTAATTATTTTTATAAATAAATGTGATTTTAAAAATAAAAAAAAAGAATTTAGTAAGCCGGGCATGGTGGCACACACTTGAAATCCCAGCATTTGGGAGGCTGAGACAAGAGGATCGTCGTTTGCGGCCAGCCTCAGCTATTTAGGCACTCTGCAACTTAGTGAGACCCTGTTTCAAAATAAGGAATGAAAAATAGGGCGGGGGGCAGGTGTGGAACACCCCTAGGTTCAATCCTCAGTATTAAAAAAAAAAGAATTGGGAGGGATACTTTAGTAATCCGTGCTTCTGTTGATGGCACCTAGGTTGCCTCTATAATTTGGCTATTGTGAATTGTGTGGCTGTAAACATGGTTATGCATGTATTACTATGATTTCAGTCCCTTTAGGAAGATACCCAGGGGTAGTATAGCTGGATCACATAGTAGATCCATTTTCAATTTTCTATTTTTATTTTATTTTGTGGTCTGGGGATGGAACCCAGGGGCATTCTACCTCTGAGCTACACCCCAAGCCCTATTTTTTATTTTTTATTTTGAAACAGGGCTCACTGAGTTGCAAAGGGCCTCACTAAGTAGCTGAGGCTGTCCTCAAATTGTGATCCTCCCATCTCGGCCTCTCAAATGATGGGATTACAAACACATACCACTCTGCCCGGCTGACCCATTCCCAGTTTTCTGAGGACTGTCCACACTGGTCTCCATAGTGGCTGTACTAATCTGCAATCCCACCAACAGTGCAGAAGAGTTCCTAGCTCCCTACATCCTCACCAGCATTTATTGTTGTTTGAGTTCTTGAAGATTCTAATTAGGGTTGGATGGAATCTCAGTATAGTTTTGATTTGCATCTCCCTGATTGCTAGTGACGTTGGACATTTTTTCCTGTTTCATTTATTAGCTTTCTGTATCTCTTCTTTTGCCGAGTGCCTATTTAGTTCAGTCGGGATGCCAGAGGGACTTCAGGTAACGGAAGAGAAACTTCAGTGGAGTCAGGGCAGTGGTCTAGGGGAGGAGAAGGGGGAGGCTCAAGGAAGGAATGATCACAAATGGATATTAAGTACCTATGTGACAATACCAGTGTTAATACTGTATGGGGCAGGGGGATGGGGAGGGAGCTGGGGAAAGCCGCCATGCCGCGTGTGTGCGTGCGTGCGCGTCACTCTCATATATGATTTACATTATGATGAGAAACTATAATGCGCCAATAAAAGTAAAAAAAATAAAAGAGGCTTCAGCAGTAAAAAATAAAATAAATTTTAAAAAATTGGGAGAGATAATGAGCAGAGGGTAGGGGACTCCGGTCCTGATTCCCTGACCACAGGAAGGCGGTTCTGTGACTGAGCAAGCCCCCTGGATTCCTCCTGAAGGAATCCCTACCCCGGGGAGCCCACCCTCCCTATCTGGTTGGCCTGAGTTCTTCCAACGATGACATTGTTTTATATATGGCTCAGTTTCCCATCGGCTGTTCTTATGCCAACCAAAATAAGTTTGAGTCTCTGTGACTAAGAAGATTTTTCTCCAGAAAAACCTGAGGCCACAGCTCTTATTATTTCTTTATTATATATATTATATATATATTATATATATATAATATATATATAATATATATATATATATTCTGTTATGGGTACATTATAGTCTTAAGAGTTTCACATCATAATGCAGTAAGCAGTGAAATAACAAGGTGCTGGGCCACCAGGCAGCTATTTTCGCTTCTGAAGCCGAGCATCCACCTGGCTCGCCACTAGTGTTCATCTCAGCAGGTCCCAATTTGCACTATAAAACCGTGATGGTTTTATTGGCCAATTAACATAGGTTAATGATGATTGTTTCTATGAAAGTTGGCGGGTCACCCTCTGGGCGGCAGGTTGAGCAATGTCATCTCAGCCTTAATCAGAGATCATAAAATGTTAGAGCTGGAAGCGGTTGGGAAGTCAAGGCGTCCGACCCTCTTGTTTAACAGAGATGGAAACCCAGGCCCGGAGGGGTGAGCCCCCGGGTCAACGTGGCCAGAAGGACAGAGATCTGGGAGACACAGAGTTGGCACTGCTCCCAAATAACTCAGTAAAGAGGTTTGGGTCTCTTCACACTGTACATACAACACTTGGCTTCTTCGTCGGGCCCTTCCTCCTGGAGAGAAGCTCCTTAAAGACAGAGGCTGTGTTACTTCTTTTTGGTTCTTTTCCTGTAGTCTTGTTGATAGTCTGTGCTCGATAAAAGGTTTGCTGAGTGAATAAATGAATTTTTTAAATTCCATATAGAGTAACCAGGTCTTCCGCAGAGTGCAGAGTTGGTTTTAGATCAGAATGGACTCTATCTGGTTGGCAATTTCTGAGGAAAGACAAGACGTTGGTAGAATGAGAACAGGAATACATTTTATAAAAGCTGCTGTTTGAACATTATTTCACGATCACTATCTACCGCATTATGATGTGAAACTGTAATGCTATAATGTACCCATAAAGGCATATTAAAAACAAAATAAAGAAATGGTAAGAGCTGAAGCCTCAGGTTTTTCTGGAGAAAAACTTCTCAAATTTCACCGACACTTTTTAGCTCAAAAAGAGAGTCATTTTTTAGCTTAAGAAGAGACCCAAGACCACCTTGAACTGGGAAAAGAGGTTTTGTATCAGCCGTGGTGGCGCATGCTCATAAGCATGCCTCAGCTGCTTAATGAGGCCCTTTGCAAATCAGTGAAACCCTGTTTCAAAATAAAGAATAAAAAACTAGACTGAGGGTGTAGCTTGGAGGTAGAATGGCCCTGGGTTCCATCCCTAGTACTGAAAGAAGGAGAAGAAGAAGAAGGAGGAGGAGGAGGAGGAGGAGGAGGAGGAGGAGGAGGAGGAGGAGGAGGAGGAGGGGTTTTGCAGTAAGGGGGCTGGCTGGAGGCCAGGCTGCAGCACCAGCTTTCCTTCCTGGGCCTGGCTTACCTCTGTATTCTGCAGCCAATCCTTACCCTGCTGTAGAGAACCCAGCATGGGAGAAATCTGAGTTTCCCCACTGCTTAGAAAAAGGAAAAGAAACAGGAGACCATTCGGTTCACACTTTAGTGACCTGCATTTCTACTATCCCCGCCCGGCTGTCCAGCCAAGACCTGTGTGTGCCCTCTGGGGGCTGGGTTCTCACCTGGAGGCTCCAGTTACATCTGGGCCAGAGGACATGGCTGCTGCCCGCCTCCACACCAACCTGGCAACCCCGTTCTGAAATGAAGTTGCGGCACTGACAGATTTCTTCTGTTTTACTGTAGCCTGCTCAGTATCGTTGATCTGTGCCATCCTGATCGTCCAAATGAGCTTGCAGCTGTTCATTGTCGTCAGAAAGTGCTCTCCGTAAAGTGCTATTTCATCCACAGGGCCTGAGGTGTCGAGGCTCTGTCTCCAGGTCATCTGTAGGAAATCCCATGTCTGCCCAGGACCTGTTGCTGCTGGGAGGGAGAGGTACCCACAGTGGATACTGTGCAGTGACCTACAGACGCTGCCCTTCTCGGCTTCCACTCGACAGCCCTCCAGGAAGTCCGTCCGTCTGTCCGTCCGTCCTTCCTTCCTTCCTTCCTCCTCTCTTCTTCTCTTCCTTCTCTCTTTTTTCTCCCTTTCTCTTTTTTATTTAATTTTTTTGTGTGTGTGGTGCTGGGGGTGGAACTCAGGGGCTTTCTACCTCCCCGGGCTACACCCCCAGCCCTTATTTTATGATTGCTCAAACATCAGCAAAGCATCTACTAAGCAGCAGGCATTAAACTGTGGGCGGGTTGTAGAAGGAGGGGGTCTAAGAACCGGCACTGTCCAGCTGTGGAGAGAGAAAGCCCAGCTGTGCATCGATGCCACTGCCCCAGCTCCCACCCAGAGCCCACTACGAGTCAGGAGCAGGGGAGCACCAGGTGTGTGTTTCCTTAGAAGGAATCCGGACACCGTTTGGGGAAGCAGAGGAGCTGCTGGGCAGGACATGGGTTGGAGCTGATTCTGGGAGGACAGGCATGCGCCTGGGTCCTCCACATCCAGAAGTGACGGTGCCTTCCTTCTCTGTCCACGGCACTCCATCGTCCCTCCCTGCTGGCCCTCCTGGAGGCAAGCCTGGTTGTCCCCTCTTGTTGAAGGCCTTCGGGACTTCGATTTTCTGAGACTCACAGAGACCCAAGGTCCTGGCCTCCAGGGGTTTAAAACACGATGTAGTGACGTGAACTTCCGTATTCAGGAAATACAGATATGACAGTATGCATTTGGAAAATGGACTTTAAAATGTCAGCCATATATTTTATATCAACAGAGAGAGAGGTACAGGTTTAAAAAAAAGAGGATAAAAATATCTCATGCGTATAGTTCCCAAGGAGGAACAGTGCCGCTCGGGAGGAGTCTGGAAGCAGTCTGCAACCTGTCATCCACCCTGACAAGCTTCGTGGAGAAGCTTCAGGGCCTTCTTGGCCTTCGGGGCCTGCCAGGAGACACTTGAGCTGGGTGGCCAGGGTGGGAGGGTTACTGGGCACTTGGCACTCATCAACTCAGGCTCTTGGAGGGCAAAGTCCGTGCCCAGATTCTCCTGCATCCCAGGCAGCTACTCTGAGGCCTGGCGTGTGGCTCAAAGAAGCTATAAATGAATGATTTAACAGAATGTGTGCAAAGGAGCAGAGTGTGGTGGTGCAGGACCTGCAATCACAGTGCTTGGGAGGCTGAGACAGGAGGATGGTAGGTTTGAGGTCAGCCTCAGCAATTTAGCAAGACCCTGTTTCAAAATTAAAATAAGCTGAGCATGGTGGCGCACGCTTGCAATCCCAGCATTTAGGAGGCCGAGACAGGAGGATCCCGGTTCGGGAACAGCCTCAGCTACTTAGTGAAACCCTTGGCAACTCAGTGAGACCCTGTTTCAAAATAAAGAATAAAAAATAAGGCTGGGGGTGTAGCTGGGAGGTAGAATGTCCTTGGGTTCTATCCCCAGGAGCAATAAATAAATAAATAAATAAATAAATAAATAAATAAATAAAATGAAGAGTGCTGGAGAATAGCTCAGAAGTTGAAGGCCTCTGGGTTTAATCTTTAATACTGAAGAGCATTCAAAGGCAGGGAGATAGTAAAGAAAGCCGGAGGAGGCTGTAAACACCTGCTGGGGTAGAGCAGGGGCTGAGGGAGGCCAAGGAGGGGCTCTGAGGAGGAGCAGCCAGGCCCTTCAGAGCCCCGTTAGGCTCGAGATAACCCACAGGACAGGCCGAGGCTGTGCCGTGCAGCATCCTGGGACCGTGGGCCTCCTCCCCTGACTGCGATCCCTGCCCCTCCTGGAGTCTGGGGCCCTGAGGTGGAGCGGTCCAGGGTATCCACTCAAGCACTGGCGCGAGGCAACTGAAGAAGGGAGACGCCACAGACCTCAGCAACTGACTGACCTGTCAAGAGTCAAGACAAAAGTAAGGGGAAATCATGAGAGTAGCCCCTTATTGAGTGTTGCACATGTAGCCTTTCCTTATGCATTATCTGCCTTGAGAGATGGATGGGTATCACGATTACTGTCCCATTTTATGGATGGGGAAGTGGAGGCAAAATGCTTGTTGGAAGGATAAGTGGTGGCTGGGATTTGGAGCTGGATTTTTCACCCCTACCCAAGCTCTTGGGCCGGGCTTTCTTCTCTGAGCTGTTTTATTCAAAAGACTCTGTCTGGGTGACTACACACACACACACACACACACACACACACACACACACACACATATAATTAGTTATTATTATTATTTTGCAGTACTGGAGATGGAACCCAGGGGCATTCTACCTCCTAGCTACACCCCCAGCCCTACTTTTATTCTTTATTTTGAAACAGGGTCTCACTGAGTTGCAAAGGACCTAAGTAACTGAGGCTGGCCGCAAACCAGGATCCTCCTATCTCAGCCTCCCAAATACCAGGATTATAAGCGTGCACTATCACACCCAGCTTATTTCTATTTATAATTAATTAATTAATTAATTACTTTGGTACTAGGGATTGAACCCAGGGACATTCTACCTCCAAGCTACATCCCCTAAATCCTCTAGCCCTTTTTATTTTTTATTCTGAGACAGGGTCTCATTAAGTTGTTGGGGGTCTCACTGAGTTGCTAAGGCTGGCCTGGAACCTGTGGTCCTCCGGTCTCAGCCTCCCAAGGACTCCCAGGGCACCTTGCCTAGCCCTGTCTGGATTTTAAATGGTGTTGTGCCGTGTTGGTTTTCCGCAAGGCGGGGAGGCATCTGCAAGTCCTTTGGGTTCAGACCCTGGAATCAACGGTCCTGTGTGCATCCTTGATGTGTGCAGAGACAGGAACCTCAGCCGGCGCAGCTGGGGACCCGAAGACGAGGCCCTCTCATCCGCGAAGCGCTTCACAGTTTTTACCCTCATTGATTGTCACGACAGCCTGGGGACTTGGCCATGGATTTTTTTAAATCCCCATTTTCCAGTTGAGGAACCCGAAGCTTGGGGAGGCGAAGTTTGCTGCCCGGAGTGATCTCGCTGGCACACTCGGGAGCGGAGCCCGCTTCCCGTTTCCGGGCTCAGCTCCTGGTCAGGCCTGATCCCCTTGATGCCCCCTTGCTGGAGGGCCAGAGGGAAGTGGAGCCAGGCAGGACTAGCTGGGGTCCTCCGAGCTGCGGCGGCGGGGTTCTGAGATGCGTGGCCTTCCCTGAAGGGTGGCGGGCCAGGGACTGAGGGTCTGTCTCGAGTGTGGCATAGCCTGATGCCCAGAGCTATGTCACAATGCCAGTGACAAGCAGCCCAGGAATGGCGGAACTCCAGAATCCAGAGGGTCAGAAGAAGGCGGGTCAAGAGTCACAGGTTCAGGTCCCCTTTGCCAACCCTACCCTGAAGCTTAGGTAAGAAAGGCTGGCCAGAAAGTCGCGCCAATGGGCTGGGCGTCTGCAGCCCTGAGCTGCGGAGTAAGGACGCACGCTCTGGAGACAGTGGTCTGTCTGGGCTTGGGTCTTGCCACCTCCTGCCTGGGTGGCCTGGTGCCTCAGTTGTCCTTTCCACGAAATGGGCCAACTGCTGCTTCTTCACAGCCACGGGAGGGAATGAGTGAGCACACATTCACAACACTAGATAAATTCCATTCATTTCTGGAGCCCACCGTGCACCAGTGTGGAGCTGGGAGCTGGGAGAGTCCTGTGAACCCTGAAGACAGGGGCCCTGCCCTCAGCAGGGGACAGTGTTCCCAGTACAACACAGACCCCCATAAGCATCACTCCCCCCTCCCACCAGTAAAAAGGGCCAGGCTTGCTGCAGGCAGCAGGGAGGAGGAGGCAGTGGAGGCCCAGGAGGGCAGGATGGAGTGGAGCTCAGCCCTTGCTCTGGGTGGGCAGGGCTGGGGCCGGGGACCAGGTGCAGGGCTGGCACCGGGTGACTCTTCTTATCAAGCTGCCCCTGCACAGAAGCGGGGAGCGCAGCAGGGATGATCTCACCAGCTTTCACAGCGTCCCAAGGCTAGCCTGGCGCTGGAGTTGACGGGCGGAGCTGGCTGAGGATCAAAGGCTGTGGGGTGGCGAGTGGCGAGGCCCCTGCGCAGGGCCACAGGGGCAGGTTCCCAGACACAGGAGGCTGCTTTCTCTAACCAGAGCCGGTGCCGTATGCTGGGTGCTTGTACCTTTCGTTTCCATCGCCCCATTCTTGAAAACTGGGTCCCCCTTCCTGTTTGCTAAATGAGGGGAAGGTGATTGCTTACCACCTGTGTCCCTTCCCCAGTCTCCATCACACCCTGTGCAGGCACACGGGACGAGGCCACCTTCTCTCTGGGCTGGCTCACCTAGCCCGCCAAGCCCACCTGGTCCTTCCCTACCTGCAGGGACCCTCTGGATGAGAGAGCGAGCTTCCCCAAGGGCTGGGGCGAGCAGTCAGCAGTGCGCGGGCATCCTCCATCTGCTTCTGAGACCTACCTCTCCACCAAAGGTCTCTGCTTTTACCATCTCCCCTGCACTCCCTGTCTCCGTCCTCCCTTTTGGTCCACCTCTGCAGGTCCTGCTCCACTGCTTGCAGTTCCTCCCTCCCCACCCCGCCAGCCTTGGCTTCTTCACTGCTCCTCTCTACCCCCTTTGGTCTCCCTCCCTCTCTCCCCTCTGCGGCCTGGCTCCTAGGCTCCTCGGCCCTTCTGGTCCTCTATGTCCTCCTCCTCCTCCTCCTCCTCCTCCTCCTCCTCCTCTTCATCTCTTCCTTCTCCTCCTCTTCCCCCTCTTCTCCTCTTCCTCCTCCTCCTCTTCTCCCTCCTCCTGCTCCTCCTCTTCCCCCTCCTCCCCTCTTCCTCCTCTTCCCCCTCCTCTTCCCTCTCCTCTTCCCCTCCTCCTCTTTTCCCTCCTCCTCTTCCCCCTCCTCCTTTTCTCCCTCCTCCTCCTCTTCCCCTCCTCCTCCTCTTCCCCCTCCTTTTCCTCCCTTTCTCCTCTTCCTCTCTCCCTCCTCCTCTTCCCCTCCCCTTCCCCTCCTCCTCCTCCTCTCCCTCCTCCTCCTCTTCCCCCTCCTCCTCTTTCTTCTCCTCCTCCTTTTCCTCTTCCACTCCTCCTCTCTTCCTCCTCTTCTCCCTCCTCCTCTTCCCCCTCCTCCTCTTCCCCTCCTCCTCCTCTTCCCCTCCTCCTCTTCCTCTCTCCCTCCTCCTCTTCCTCTCTCCCTCCTCCTCTCTCCCTCCTCCTCTCCCTCCTCCTCTTCCTCTCTCCCTCCTCCTGCTCTTCCTCTCTCCCTCCTCCTCTTCCCTCCTCCTCCTCTTCCCCTCCTCTTCCTCTCTGCCTCCTCCTGCTCTTCCTCTCCCTCCTCCTCTTCCCCTCCTCCTCCTCCCTGCCTCCTCCTCTTTGTCTCTTACCCCTTCCCTCCTTCTCCGGTCTTCTCCCTCCTCCCGCCCATCTGCGCCCCGGCCTCCCTCCGCCCCAGCCCCGCCTCCCCTGCAGCGCCCCCTCCCCTCCCGCGCGCTGGCTGGCTCGCCGTGATTTATTACTTGCCCCGCTGCTTCTGACAAACTATTTGTAGGAAAATGAGATTTGGTCGGCGCTGGATGGCTCCTCTGGGAGGCGGGCGTGGGGGTCGGGTGTCGGAGCCCCGCGCGGCCCCCGCCGGAGCCCACGGCGCTCGCGGAGCTCTTTAAGATAAATGAGAAAAATTAAGAGACCACTGGGGGGGCCGCGCTGGCTGGCAGCCGAGTGGCGGTGCCTGCTCCCTCCCGGGGAGGCTTCGCGCGCCCACGGCCCCCATCTGCCGCGAGCGGGGCTCCTCCCGGGGTGCGGGGCTCCTCCCGGGTGCGGCGCGGCGGGGAGCCCCGGGTCCTGGGGGCAGGCGGGAAGGGCGGGGGCCAGGGTCTGGGGCGGAACCGGGCAGGCACCCCAGGCCCAGGCCACTCCAGCCCACCCGTAGGGCTCACGCCTGCTCACAGGCACCCCCAGGAGGCAGCCCGACGCCCTCCAAGTCCAGGGGCGCAGCCTGGGCCCCTGCACAACTCGGGCCTCCGACTGGAGGCTGGAGGGACTGAAGTCCACCCGTGTGCAGGCCGACTCCGCCGTCCTCGGGCGCTGCTGTGGGTTTTCTGGGAGCACCCAAGGGTGCCACCCTCGGTGTTCGGTTTTCCAGGAGCACCCAGTGGGCTCACCCTAGGCCTTAAGTATGATTTGCAGAGCAGCCAGGGATAGCAAGAATGGGAGAGCTTTCTGGAAGCTCAGGGCTCTGCTTGCAACCCCAGCGGGTTGTGCAATGGAACTCATTCTCAGGCTTTTTTGTTCTCATTTCAAAAGAGATGGCCTCAAGGCCGGGTTCAGTGGCACAGGCCTGCAATCCCCAGTACTTGGGAGGCTGTGGCAGGAGGATTGCAGGTTGGAGGGCAGCCTCATCAACCTAGCGAGACCCTGTCTCAAAAATAAAAGTAAAAATAGGCTGGGGGGTGTAGCTCGAAGGTAAAGGCCCCTGGGTTCCATCCCCAGTGCCCCCCCCCACACACACACACACAGTGATACACTGGTGCCCGGTAACTGAGACTGATTCAGAATAAAATAAAAAGGGCTGGCATCTAGCTCAGTGCAGGGTGACCCTGGGCTCAATGCTCAGTACAAGATACTTTTGATAATCATTAAGAGGACAGAAATAAGCAGACAGAAGAAATTACAGGGGCTCAGAGGGTAGCTTAGGAGTAGAGCTGTCCATAGCTTGCCAGAGGGCCTGGGTTCAATTCCAACACTGGAAAAAAAAAAAGAAAAAGAAAAAAATAAAAAAGAAAGCCACCTGCTATTCTATTTAACATTTATCCTAAATATTCCCCCCCCTCTATCTCTATCTCTCCATATATATATATATATATATATATATATATATATATATATATATATATATATCTTATGTGTGTGTGTGTATTAAAAACAGGATCATACTGTAAACATTTTGGCCTGCTTTGCCAAATATTATTATATTATGTGTAGTTTTTTAAAAAATCATATTAAAATTTCTTCTTTTTCTTTTTGCAGTACTGGGGATGGAACCCAGGAGCATTCTCCCTTTGAGCTACACCCCAGCCCTATTTTTTATTCTTTCTTTTTGAAAAGGGGTCTCACTGAGTTGCAAAGGGCCTCACTAAGTAGCTGATGCTTCTGCAAACCACAGTCCTCCTGTCTCAGTAGCTGATGCTTCTGCAAACCACAGTCCTCCTGTCTCAGGCTCATGAATGCTGGGATTAAAATCATGCGCCACCACACCCAGCTTTAAATTTTCCTCTAAAACACAACTTTGAGTACAGTATTTTATATTGTATTCTGCATGTGGTTATTATTATCATTATTTTTATTTTCTGTGGTACTCGGGATTGAACTTATGGGCACAGCTCCAGCCCCATTTTTATTTATTACTTTGAAACAGAGACCCACTAAGACAACATGGGCCTCGAACCTGTGATCCTCTGCCTCTGGAGTGGCCATGTGGACCACACGCATGGGCCATCTTGCTCAGCAATTTTTCTTTAATAAGGTACATATTTTGCTCATTTTGAGTGCTTCTAAATTTTTGCTATTATCAAAATGTGTTAATGTTAACATTCACCAAATCATCCCATTTTTATTACAGTGATTAACACAGCAATTTCTGCATCACTTTGGCTTCCTAGGATAAGATGTGATGTATTTTAATAGGGTAGTCGGCAATCTACTGGGCCTGATTTGAGTCCCCAGCCTGGATAAGCCCTTCTAGAACTTTGTGGGCTTTCAAAGACTCCCCCTGATCTGCACGCAAGCCAGGGCAATCTGAGAATGTTCTGGATACAAAAGAGGTAGATGAAATGTCAGCTGCTTTAAGGATGAAAAGAGACAAGAGGCACAATATTAGAAGAAAAAGGTTATTTGGTTGTATATTTGTCAGACATTTACAAATAAAATGTGTGCCAGCTATAATAACGGGTGGAATCGCCTCTGATTGGGTTATTTATTTATTTGCAGTACTGAAGATGGAACCCGGGTCATTCTAACGCCAAGCTACATCCCAGCCCTATTTTTTTATTCTTTATTTTGAAACAGGATCTCACTGAGTTGCAAAGGGCCTCACTAAGTAGCCGAGACTGTTCAAAACCCTGATCCTACTGTCTCAGCCTCCCAAATGCTGGGATTACAAGTGTGTGCCACCACGCTTGGCTGGGTTTCATTTTTATACAATATAGTGATACTAATTTCAAATGTACTAAATGTAAAACTTGAAAGTGCTAGGGCCAAAAGCCAGGTGTAGTGGCACACACCTGTAATCCCAGTGCTTGGGAGACTGAGACAGGAGGATCACAGGTTCAAGGCCAGCCTCAGCAATTAAGCCCTCAGAAACTTAGAGAGGTCCTATTTCAATATAAAATATAAAATAGGGCTGGGGTGTCGTTCTGAGGTAGAATGCCCCTGGATTCAATCCCTAGTACCACAAAAAGGAAAGAAAGAAAAAAGTGGTATGGTCATCGTAAAACTCCAGTATGGAGACGCTCTACTAACATGAATGGTGAAGGAAAAAAATGACGTTTAAGGTGTAAAGATAGTGAGAAAAGAAATAAAAATTGAGCTGGGCGTGGGGGCGCACGCTTGTAATCCGAGTACTTTGGAGGCTGAGACAGGAGGATTGCCGGTTCGCAGCCAGCCTCGACTACTTAGGGAGGCCCTCTGCGACTTAGTGAGCCCCTGTTTCAAAATAAAGAATAAGAAACAGGGCTGGGGGTGTAGCTCGGAGGTAGAATGTCCCTGGGTTTCATCCCCAGTCAAGAAAGAAAGAAAGGAAGAAAGACAAAAAGAAAGAAAAAGAAAGAAGGAAAGAAGGAAAGAAAGAGAAAGAGACGAAAGGAAGGAAAAAGAAAGAAACAAAAAAGAAAGAAAAGAAAGAGTGCACAGATGCCTGGCTCTCTTGATATGGAGGCAACGTCTCTCCCTTGGGAAATGAAGATTTTGTGTGTGTGTGTGGGGGGGGGGTCTGTCTGTCTGTCTGTCTGTCGGAGCCCATGGGTCTCAGAAGCCGGGAAGATGGTGCAAATCACATTGGTCATTTGTCCCTGGTGTGTGAGCAAACGCGTTTCCTACTGACACGACCCTTCCGATCAGTCCCTCTTTGGACCCCTCTTTGCGCCCACTGTTCTAAACTCCAGTGTCTTGGGACTGTGGGCCGCTTTCTGAAGCTGTGATGGGGTGGCGGCGGCTGGGAGTCCACAGACCGTTTTCAACATTCAGAAGGGACCAGCTGCCTGAAATCAATCGCAGTGAAACGCCAAGGCCCTTTGCCTGGGGTTGACTTTTGCACGCTTGCTACCTCGCCTGGACTGCTCTGACCTGCATTTTTCTAGATTCCTGAGCGAAAGAGAGAGCCAGTTGTTTAGTAAACACAGTCCGTATCTTCACACCACGGAAGGGTTCTGGATGGGCAGTAAAGGGATCTTAATGGAAGGAGGTTGGGGACGAAGGCGCAGCGGTCAGCTGCAGCTCTCTCTGACCCAGGTGCTCCAGAGGCGAAATCTGCCCCAAAAAACAGAGGGCTCTTTGGGTCCTGAAATGGGCTGTATGTATGGTTGAAGTTTTTCTGGAGAAATCTATCCAAATCTTTTCCCGCCTGTATCATAAAAAAGAGAGGTGGGATCTATGGGGGGGGGGGGAGCAGGGCCAAAGACATCTATTGATGACTAGAAATAAGGCACAAATGGGACCGAAGCCAAAAAAAAAAAAAAAAAAAAAAAGGATGATTCACGGTGGTTGACTCAGCCCAGAGACCCCCCCACCTCATTTTATTAGTAAGAAAAGATGTGGTGGCAGGAATCGGGGAAGAGAAACGAAATTAAGGCACCATGATCCTTTTAATACGGTCCAGGATTTACTCTGCATAATCCAGTCATACTTTTGATAGGAAATTCACGGCTCCTGTGTCCCCAGTAGCAGAACAGTGATCTTTATGGGGCTGGGTGCGAGGAAGCTGGCGGGCACGGCCCCCGTCCCATTAAACTGTCTCAGCGAAGAGGCAATTTGTTTGATATTAAGAGTTATAAAAATATCAGCATAGAGCTGTTATGCTGGGGATATTGCACAAGCCAATCTGAATTTTAATGTAGTGTGAGCAGTAAGCACTGTGGTGCCCAGCTCCATCCTGGCAAATGCATGAAGAGGAAGGGGAGAAGCCTAGCGTATCTCCTGTGACCCGGCCAGGGTTCCTGGGTGCCTGGGAGGAGGATTCAGGAAGCCCCCATCCCCCCAGGAGAGCCAATAGCATCCTTGGCATCGTGAGGGGAGGGGATTGGAGGTGTGGCCACAGGGATCAGTTTCCTACCCTCCTTTCCAGACTCCTGAATCAACAGCAACCGTGTCAGTGTGTCTAGGGTTCAGTTCCCACCAACATCTCAAGATGTTCTATTTTTTTTTTTTTTCCAGTACTGGGGATGGAACCCAGGGGCATTCTACCTCCGAGCTACACCCCCCAGCCCTATTTTTGATTCTTTATTTTGAAACAGGGTCTCACTGAGTTGCAAAGAGCCTCACTAAGTAGCTGGCTGCGAACTGCGATCCTCCTGTCTTAGCCTCCCAAATGCTGGGATTACAACTGCATGCCACCATGCCTGGCTAAGGATGCCAGGCATAAGGATATTTCATTCAGATATCTTTTTTCTTTTTGAGGAGGTGTACTGGGGATGGAACCCAGGGGTGTTCTACCTCCAAGCTATGTCCCCCAGCCCTTTTTATTTTAAAACAAAGTCTTGCTAAGTTGCTGAGGCTGGCCTCGAACCTGTGATCCTTCTGTCTAGCCTCACAAGTACTAGGTGTACAGGTGTGCACCACCATACCTCACTCTGGCTAACTTCCTCCTTCCTTTCTTCCTTATTTCCTTCCTCCCTTTCTTCCTTTCATCCTTTTCTTTTTTCTTTTGTGGCATTGGAAATTGAACCCAGGGACATTCTACTTCTGAGCTACAACCCCAGCCTCCTTTTTAGAATTTTTTATTTTGAAGCAAGGTCTCACCGGGTTGTGAGAGTCTAATTAAGTCATTGCACACTGCCCTGGAACCTGCGAGCCTCCCGTCGTGGCGCCCCTGGTACTGGGACTGTAGGCAGGCCCCGCCACGTCCTTCAGCTCCTCAGTCCAGGGCACTGCCACTGCGTAAGCACCAGCATCTTCTCAATCTGCCACGAAGTGCCTTTCGTATCTTCTTGGCTCTCCCCATCCCACCCGGCTCTTTGTCTCGCTCTGTGACCCCCAGGTGGACGCTCTGACCTCTCCTCTCCTCCGCTCCCAGGCTTCTTATTACCTGCATCACTCTCCTCTCACCTCCCGGTCACCTCGCCCCAGCCCCTTCTCCCATAAATATCCATTTAACCCCACAGATAGATCTTCCGAAACACGCTAACCAATTAATCTCACTTCCCCAGGGTGCCTGCTCCGGGTCAACACGGTGGTCAGAGGAGATGGATGTGAAGGGGGTGGTCTCTGCTCCCCTGGGGGGCAGTGCGGGGGATGCCACACTGGGATGTGGGGGATACCACGTTGGGATGCCAGGCAAGAACTGTGGTCGTTTCAACTCAGGACTTAAAATCCTCAGAGAGGTCCAAGCTATTCAAGCCTTCCCCGATTCATTTCTTCACTTGCAAATTAAGAATATTACTAACATAGCCAAGCATGGTGACGCAGGCCTGGAATCCCAGGACTCAGGAGGCTGAGACAGAAAGGTGGCAGCAGGTTCAAGGCAAGCCTCAGCAACTCAGTGACGCCCTGTTGCCAAATAAAAAATAAAAAGGACTGGGGGTAGAATGCCCCTGGGTTCAATGGTTCAATCCCCATTACCAAAATATTAAAAATAAATATAAAATAGCCAACAAAACACAACCAGAAAAGAAAATACCATTTGTTGAACTTTGGATAGCTTCAGAGAAAAATGCCCATAATTATCCGAAAGAAGTGATTAATATTCTCCTCTCCTTTCCAATTACACATCTGTCTTCCCCTCCCCCTCCCCTCCCCCTCCCCTCCCCCTCCCCTCCCCCCTCCCCCCCCTCTTTCTCTCTCTCTTGCGGTACTGGGGATGGAACCCAGGACATTCTCCCTCTGAACTACATCCCCAGCCCTATTTTTTATTCTATACTTTGAAACAAGGTCTCACTGAGCTGCAAAGGGCCTCACTAAGTCCGTGAACCACGATCCTCCTGTCTCAGCCTCCCAAATGCTGGGGTTACAAGCGTGCGCCACCATGCCCGACTTCTCTCTCTCATTTTACAGGGGCATTCTACCGCTAAGTTATAACCCTACTCTTGTTTTTTTTTTTTTTTCTTTAAGACAAGATTTCACCAAGTGGCCCAGGCTGATCTTGGACCCGCAGTTCACCCTGTTTTATCGTCCCAAGTCCTGGATTAAAAGTGTATGCCAGCATGCCAGGTCAGTATAGTTATTTTCTATGAAAATATGCTATCTACATTAACTTGAATGGATTTACTGTTACTTTTAAATGATTCATCAACCATAGATATTTTAAACATCTTGTTTTCATATATAGTACAATAAATATTAATAGCTATAATCCACATAACCAAATGCTTGTGGATTGCATTTTTCTAAATAACGTTTAGGGTAGAAAAAGGTCCTGGATGGAAATTTTGAGAACTGTCGGTTCATAGTGGATTTCTAGAAGTTTCCTAGTTCATCTGGTTTAGCCTAGAAACAAGTCCTCTCTCTGTCTCCACCTCTTCCTTGAACCCTTCATCTGGAAATTTCCTTCTTTCTGCAACCACCCAGCTTCCCTTCCATAGCACCCTCCACCCCAGTGCCCGGCTTCCTCACTTCTAAGCTTCCAGATCTAAACCACTTACATTCCTCAAGCCTGCCTCCCTCTTGCTCCCGCTAACTTCAAAACCTGCTCTCTCCTTCATCTGTCCTAGGTCTTCAGCGGATAGGCTCCCTGCTTCTTCTAGAATGGGCTGAGCATATCTGCACCCCTCGTTTCTGTTCACCGGCTTCTTCTCAAGTCTCCGCGTGCTGCTGCAGTTGGGCTGCACATCACACTCATCATATTAGGAGACTCAAGAGACGCCCAGGCTGCACGGCCCAGCTGGCCAGGGCCAACCTCATACAACGGAGCGGGGAGCCCAGCTTGGGGACAGAGATCAGGGTCAGAGCCCAGCTTTGCCACTTATTAACAGGGAGGCTTAACAGAGCCACCCGCCCCTCTGAACTCGAGGTCCTACTTTATAGATTGAAGATAGTAACAGGAGCCCCATAGAGTTCTTGAGCAGATGCACTCAGAGGATACACATAGGGCCGCACCACCCGTACGGACGCGCGCGCTCAGGAGGGCCTGTCGTCCTCATCAGAAAGAAACCCGCGCCAGTCAGTGAATAAGGATGGGTATGAACAAGTCCGTCATGTGTCTGGACGGTTGCAAATTAAGCCATAATCTAACTCTCAACACGTTCACATTCAGCAGAATCACTTGGGGGCTTGTTGCTTACAGGGAAGCCTCCAGAAATTCCGGTTTCGTCGCTTATCATTTTAGGGAGCTCCAGTGCACACCAGAGGACGCTGTCCTGTCTCTGCCCGAATTTCCTGCCTCTCATCTTTCCGCTGCGCTTTCCTTGTGCTTAAGGCCCTGCTCGGCTTGTGTTTGGTGACAGTTACGAATGTCTCGCGTGTTTCATCTGTATCACACTGGCTGAATGAACGTCTCTTGGCGTCTTACTCACTGACATCTGCTCTAACCCCCCTCCCCGCTCCCTCTCCCCAGCCCTGTAGCTGAGCAGTCCTGTGCAAGGTGGCCGGCCAGGAGAGCTTGGGCACACTACTTAATCCTGCCCTGCTTTTATGTCTTTGCTTTTAATTCGAGGACAACCTCATCTGACGACAATATTGGGACAGTTACTAGGGCTGATGTGTTTGCTAGCCTTCTATGACGTGCCATCTGGATGCTACTTTTAACTGTTTTCTTTGGTGAACATTCTGATGGTGTACCCATGAAAAGAGGAATTGGGGTCACCATCCTTCAGGCTGTCCACTGATTTGGGACCTACTCTACCTCCTGCCACTGGGAGGGCAGTGCTTGCTGAGGACAGGCTGAGTGGACACCAGAGTCGGCTTCCTGCCCCGTCCTCCCCATCCCACTCCATCTTGGCCAAGCAGCCCCCTGCCCCAGCCCTGTCTGCGTACAACCTTCTCAAATAGCCTCACGCTGCCGGGCATGGTGGCCTGCGCCTTTGACCTTTAATCCCAGCACTTGGGGGGCTGAGGCAGGAGGGTACAGGTTTTCAGTCAACCTCTGCAACTTAGCTACACCCTCAGCAGCTTAGCACGATGATCCTATTTCTTTTCTTTTTCTTTTTCCTTTTTTCCAGGGGTTCCTGGAAACCCTTCTACCTCTGGGCTGTATTCCCAGAACTATTTGATATTTTTATTTGGAAACAGGGTCTCTTAAGCCAGCGCGGCTAGCTTCAAACCTGCGCCATCCTCCTGTCTCCGCCTCCCAAGCGCGGGGATGACAAGCGTGCGCCACCACGCCCGGCTCGATGATCCTATTTCAAAATTTAAAAAAAAAAATAGTAATAAAAAGGGCTGGGGATGTAGCTTGAATGTAGAATGCCCCTGGAGTTAATTCCCAGTACTGGAGGGAAGAAAACTGTCAGCGCTTTAGAAGCCCATGGGCTTGTTTTTCCTTTCTCTACCTTTTAGTCTTTGGACTTGGCTCATGAACCCTGAACGGGAGGCTTCCTTAGGCAATCCGACTGTCCCTCCACCTTCCTGTCCATGGGCAGAAGAGGTCACATAGAACTGTGTGTTGGGTTCCTGGGACTTGAGAGGTCGCAGGTGGGACCTCTGGCCCAGCATCTCTCCCAACTCTGCCCTGCTCACGGCTCCTCCTACTCATCTCAGGTGGTACCGGGGGTGCTGGGTGCTCCCAGGAATCTCTGCCCCCCACATCTCTCGTCCCACTCGCTTATTGGCCCTGTCCCACCGTCACTCTGTGTAGGATGCCTCCTGAACGGTGACTGCTACCGCTTGCTCTGGGCAACGAATGCCGAAACATCCACAAAGCAAACTAGGGGGACGGCTCCCTTCCTTTACGGAGTGTTGAAACACAGAAGGCTGGCCCTGAGGAATCATCGCTTCTCCATCCACAGGGGACGTGGTCTTTCCTCTGCAGAGGGGCATCCGAGATGGCATGGCCTCTTGAGCCCTGGTGGTGTCTTCTTCTATGCAGAGCTGTTTCTGTGAACGGCTCAGGTCCTGGGTCCACGCTGACCCAGAAAGGAGGGTTGCTTGTCCTGAAGTCCCTTGCGGCAAGTTAGCCAGCTTTTACATCCTGTCAGTGTCAGCCTGGCCTGTTTAGGTTCAAGTCCATAACCATTTTCTCAGGAAACTTCTTTGTTCTGCACAAGGCGATCAGCACAGATGGACTCTGATGGGGTCCCAGGACAGGGACCCCAAAGGCTCATCGGGGCCATAGGGTTACACCAGCAACCACACGAAGGCGCCCAAAGCCTCCCTGTCCCTTACAGGAAAAGCAGTTAGGGTAGGATTGGTTAGTTTGCGGTGGAGGGTGTTGGTGATAGTAGCCCACTTTGCCTATGTGAAGAGCCCTTCCTTCCTTCCTTCCTTCCTTCCTTCCTTCCTTCCTTCCTTCTCTTTCTTTCCTTTTCTCCTTTCTCCTCTTCCTCCTTTCTCCCTCCTCCTCCTCCTCCTTCTTTTTCTCCTCTCTTCTCTCTCCTCTTTGGTATAGGGAATTGTACCCAGGAACATTTTATCTCCGAGAGAGAGAGGGGGGGGGAGAGAGAGAGAGAGAGAGAGAGAGAAAGAGAGAGAGAGAGAGAGAGAGAGAGAGAGAGAGAGAGAGGGAGAGAGAGAGGAAAGAAAGAAAGGAAGGAAGGAAGGAAGGAAGGAAGGAAGGAAGGAAGGAAGGAAGGAAAAGAGAGAAGGAAGGAGGAAGGAAGGAAGCCATGCTCCGGCAGCTGTTGGGCACCCAGTCCTGGTGGTTCTCATGGGTGGTGGCCCCTAACTTGCCATTTACCCCCCAGGACAGCTTAGTCCCCAGGGAGCCTGCTCACCCTCTCCTGCCCCGGGCTGCTGCTAGGAGGAGGGATGGACACAAGGACCTGGAAAGATGCCGTCCTTGCAAAGAGATACAACAAGGCTGCTGCTCTAAAGCCTGCAGGGAAGCAGCCTAGAAAGACAGCCGTCTTGGCTTCCACCCTAAACACACCGCTAGACCTCTCTCAGCCATCTTGGGCTTCCACCCTAGACACACCGCTAGACCTCTCTCTGGCTGGTTACTCCGTCTGGCCCAGCCCTGGTTTCTACATCTGCATAATGGGATCAATCTTAGGACTCCCCGGGCCCATGGGGTTATGTCTAAAAATAAAGTGAGTGCCCAGAAAGAGCTTTGCTTCCCCTGCCACAGGAGCAATGAGCCGGGGGTAGCAATGTTTGCAAATGGGGGAACCGAGGCGTGGTCCTCCACCTCCCAAATCCCAGCATGGGGGGAGGGGTGCCCCACAGACTTTGGATGGAGCCTCCCTGTTCAGACTCCCTCTGCCAACCCCCTGGCCTGCTCTGGGCTGGCTCCCAGAAGCCCTGCTGCTTGCTCAGTGTGTGGGAAGCAACCGGCCTGGGCCTGAGGAGTCCCTGTGGCCTGGGAGGGATGGGCCCTGTTTCCCAGCCCAGCCAGGTTTCCTCAGCTGCTCAAGTTTCACCGAGCCCCGCCTGTCCACCTCACACCGCAGCCCCATGAGAAGGGGCTTGCTTCTACCCCTGGCTAAGGAAGCAGTAATTCGAAATCTCTTCCCATTCCAAATTTCTAATTGTCGTCATTTATAACTGTCTCAAAAGTTCCTGGTGTGGTGACGCACACCTGGAATCTTAGAGGCTGAGGGAGGAGGATTGCAGGTTCAAGGACAGTCTCAGCAAAGCGAGACTCTATCTCAAAATAAAAGTCTAAGCCGGGCGTGGTGGTGCATGCTTGTAATCCCAGCATTCGGGAGGCTGAGACCAGAGGATCACAGTTCGCGTGTAGCCTCAGCTACTTAGTGAGGCCCTCTGCAACTCAGTGAGACCCGATTTCAAAATAAAGAATAAAAAATAGGGTAGGGGGTGTAGCTCGGAGGTCAAATGCCCCTGGGTTCCATCCCCAGACCTGCAAATAAATAAATAAATAAATAAATAAATAAATAAATAAATAAATAAATGTCTAAAACAGGTGGGGGGCTGGGAGTATAGCTTGGAGGTAGAATGCCCCTGGCTTCAATCCCTAGTACCAAAAAAAATTATTTTTTTCTTATGCTGGCAATGCTATTACAACCTCAAGAAAGGATTTTTGAATGTGTCACTTTGAGTCTTATTATGATGTATAATTACAATGCACCTTGGTGGCGCACACCCGTGATCCCAGCACTTGGGAGGCTGAGATAGAAGGATCCGGGTTCGTGGCCAGTGTCAGCTACTTAGTGAGGCCCTCTGCAACTTAGTGAGACTCTGTTTCAAAATAAAGGATAAAAAATAGGGCTGGGGTGTAGCTTGGAGATAGAATGCCTCTGGGTTCAATCCCCAGTACCACACACACACACACACACACACACACACACACACACACAATTACAATGTACCAGTACAACCATAAAAGTTCAAGTAAGTGAATTGTCACTTCCTCCATAAAAAAACCTTTAACTTAAAAGCAAACTCATTAAACTATTTTAAAAGAAGATGAGCATGAATGAGGAATAAGATAAAGAAGGAGAGAGAGAGAGAGAGAGAGAGAGAGAGAGAGAGAGAGAGAGAGACTGATTGAGTGAATGAGAGAAGTTTCTTTCTGGTTGATGTAAACAGATCAGTAAGACCCTATGAGGTGGGCGTGGTGGTGCACACCTGTAATCCCAGTACTTGGAAGAGTGAGATAGGAGGATTGTAGGTTCAAGGCCAACCTCAGCAATTTAGAGAGAACCTGCTTCAAAAGTAAATAGAAAAGAAAATAGAAAGGGAGAGAGAGAGAAAGAAAGATGGAAAGAAAGAGAGAGAAAGACAAAAAGGAAGGAAGGAAATGAAAGGAAGAAAGAAAGAAAAAAGAAAGGGAGGGAGAGAAAGACAGGCTGGGGTGTGGCTTGGAGGTAGACCGCCTCTGGGTTCAATATTCAGTACCAATAATAATAATAGTAGACCCAGGCCGGGCGTGGTGGGCACGCTTGTAATCCCCGCGCTTGGGAGGCAGAGACAGGAGGATCGCGCAGGTTCGAAGCCAGCCGCGCGCGCTGGCTTATGAGACCCTGTTTCCAAATAAAAAAGTATAAAAAATAGGTCTGGGAGTGTAGCCCGGAGGTAGAAGGGCTTCCAGGAACCCCAGTACCACCAAAATATAAATAAATAAATAAATAAATAAATAAATAAATAATAATAGTAGACCCTATGGCTAGACAGTGCCCCATAGGGTTGGTGGCCATTCCCAATGTGGGATTCCCAGGAGCAGGAAGACTGAGTGGAGCTGTTCTGACCAGGAAAGGAGTGAGGGGCTCCCAGGTCACAGGCCTCCCAAGTCCAGGCCTCCCATCAGCAGAACAAGGTACTTCCCATTAAGTAATTCCCACAGAACCTCTTTTTGTGTGTGTGGTATGGAGGATGGAACTCAGGGCTTTTCTGCCTCCAGGTTACACTCCTAGATCTATTTTATAGTTTACTTGGAAACAAGGTCTCACTAGTTGCTGAGAGCCTCACTAAGTGGCTGAGGCTGGCTTCGAACCTGTGCAATCCTCCTGTCTCAGCCTCCCAAGTGCTGGGATTAAAGCGTGCGCCACCACGCCCGGCTTCCCACAGAACCTCTTAACTTGAGGGTCTGGAGGCAGGAAACCTCCTGCACCTGCACAGGGATGTGAGGAGCCCCCAGGGCAAAGCGTCTCCTTTTACTAATTTCAGCCATTAACATTCAGGCCCAAAGCAGTTTGTCAGGTTCACTCTGGGTTTGCAGGACCTGGGAAACTAGAGCTGAGAGCAGAGGGGCCAGAGCCCTGTGGGTCAGGTTTGGAGACACCATTGACTTGGCAGAGCGGGGAGAGGCCTGCCAAGCGGCAAGAAACCCATGGTTCTGTGGGCAAATTGCAAAAGGTGTCCACTTTCCTCTGGGGGCCAGTCCAAAGGTTTTAAGACAGAGGGCTGGGCAATGGGGGCCGGCTGGATTGTGAAGAAAAGGAAGAGAAAGGAGGACATTATATATGGAGAGAAGTGTGTTAAAGGGTAAAATCCAGATGTGGTCTGAAGGAATTAGCACTTAGTGGGGGGAAATCAAGGGCCCCAGGAAAGAGAGTAAGAGGACGAAATATAGGCTGTGCCCAAGCCAAGCTGCAGAACCGGGTGCTCGAAGACACCGGGCAGTTGATGACGACTTTCTGCTTTTTTAGGGACATTTGGAAATCCCTTTTGAGTGCCAAGGAGTCTATGGGAGGGAGAACTTACCTGACATCCATTAGGCCAACTTGAAGCTCTGCCTCTCCCCTCACCTCTCACCTCTCACCTCTCACCCCGGGGAGGACTTCAGTGGTGAGGTCTGTAGTGACGCCTTCATATGCGGGCGTAACATTATTTGATCTACTTCTGTCCTCAAGCCTCCTCTTCCCTCCCCAGCTCCCTGCCCCAGCCCCTTCACTACTCCACTGAACTTCCTCCTCCATCTCAAGTCCTTTTTGTTTCCTAACGTCCCCCCAGCGTCCACATCTGGGAGAGAACATAGGACCCTTGACCGTGCAGCGGGCGGACCTCAGCATTCGGCTCCCTCTTCCGTCCATTTTCCCACAAGTGAGATGGTGGCCGAGCCGGATCCCACTGTGTGTGTACTCCACGTTTTCTTTACCCCCCGTCTGCCCACAGATACCTCCTTTGGTTTCATAATTTGACTCTTGTGGCCTGTGCTGCTCTGAACATGACATTCATGTTTCACTATGAAAAATGCAAATCAAAACTCCACTGAGATTTCATCGGACTCCAGTTAAGGTGGCGGTCGTCATGAATACAAACAATAAGAAATGCTGGAGAGGGTGTGGGGAAAGAGGGAGTCTTATATGCTTTGGTGGGATGGCAGATTAGCACTTTGTGGACTTAAACAACTTTGAAAAGGTAAGATGGCCACCGTGGGACAGTAAGCCCTCCGTGTCTTGAGTCTCACACGTCTGTGGGTTCAGAGGGTGGGCCTGGATCGTGCCTTTGAACCCGCCAGCTTTGAACTCCTGCTCACCAATCTCTTGCTGTGCTCCCTCCCCCCAAGCGTTCTTGGACTACGTACTAAGTAGCTGTTGCAGGATCTTGAGTCTGGGCTACCATTTTGCGTTGTCTTCTGTGTTTTTGAGCTGTCGCCTCCACCGTTGAGCAAGTGGAGATGAGATCTTTCCCTGAGATGCCACCACCAGGGCATCAGGGTTCTGTCCAGGGCAGGGTCCCTGAGCAGACCGTAACTCGTAAGAAGAGAATAGGTGGCGCCCTACCTGCTCCACTAGAGAAGCTCTCAGAGAGGGGCGCCTGGACCCCAGAGTCTCAGAAACATTTCTTCCAATTTTCAAGACCTTTTTACTCCTGTGTCTTCAAGATAATTGCATTGGACTAAGTTATCCAAGCTGACCAAGATCTCTGTTAGTCCTGGGGTTAGCTACTGATACATGGGCAATGCTAGAGGCCAAGGAGAGAGAGAGAGAGAGAGAGAGAGAGAGAGAGAGAGAGAGAGAGAGAGAGAGAGAGAGAGAGAGAGAGAAAGAGAGAGAGAGAGGAGGGATTTGCTTTAATTAGCATGTGGACCAGGTCTGCCCCGACCAGAGTGGATTCTCCTGCGAGATGATGGAGATCTCTTTTTCAGACCCATGAAGCTTTATGAAATGCCTTTGTCTTGGTCGCTTTATTACTTGTGGACTAGGCAATAAAGTGTGTCTTATCAACTCTTTCAAACATCCCCACTGCCCGTGACCTTTCCTCTTTTCTCCCCCTTCCTTCTCCTCCTTTCTACTCTTTCCCCTCCATTCCTCCTTCCTTCTTCCCCTTTCCTCTCTCCTTCTGTCCTTCCTTCCCATTAATCACGTTCCCTCTCCCCTCACACTCTGCTGGTACCAGAGGCATGAGGGATGGGTAAGACGCCGTCCGTGCCCTTGAAGGGCGAGCACATCACAGCGGGAAGGCAGATGTGTACACAATTAACTATAATAAAATATGGGGAGCAGTATAATGGAGATCTGCCCAGAGTGTCCTGGGAGCAGAGAGGAGGGAGCGAGGAGCCACCCAGAGGTCACTGAGGAGTGCTCCACCGCGGAGGAGATTTCTGAGTTGCCTTTTGAAGAGCCAGTAGGAATTTCCCTGGCAAACAGACTGGAAGGGCGTTCCGGGCAGGGACCAGTGGAAACAGAACATGGCACGGACTCTGCTCTGGCCAGAATATACAGTGATGAAGGATGCAGGGGCGTCTGAAGAGAGAAGCACTGGCATCAGAGTGGGATGGGACCTGAGTATCCTGCTCAGGAGCTGGCTTTTGCTCAGTCTCCGATGGAGAACCATGCCCAAAGTCTTCCTCTGGGCAACATTTCTTGGCCTTTGGCAAGGCTGACAGCAATCCTCAAGGTGGGAGGAGAAATATGTATGCAGGTGTTCAGCCAATCAACTGGCTCGGGCTTTATTAATGGCCGGTGTGTACCAGCCACAGAGACACTGCAAGACAGGCGTCCGAATTCATCCAGTGTAGGTGAGCACCCATCACACTCAGGGGAGCTGGAGGTGGGGGAGGAGGCACACCGGCAGACCTTGGGGTCCACAGGCCTGGGTCACAGCTGGGAAGCCTGAGGGGGCTTCCTGGAGGAGGGGTCCGATGCATCAGTGTGAGGCTGTTCCTTGTAGGGAAGCGCAGGGACGGTATAGACGATGGCCCCCCTCAACAGATGTTGGGTTGCTGGAAAAGACAATAGATCCAGAGGTGAGGCCAGATGAAGGGCGCCCCTGAACTCAGGTGGAATGTCACGGGGGAACTTTCAGAGCTCCTCCAGGAGGACTCTGTGCGGCACCAATCCCACAGGTGAAGGTCCTCCGCGTATGACAGCGTCTCCCTAGGAACAGAGACAGGAGCGAATCATTTCACCAGGAGACACCGCTGCCTGCTGGGAGATTCTGCCGCGGTTTAGCCCATGATTTACTTTCCCTCTCCTTCCCTTTCTTTTCTTCCTTTTTTTCTTCTTTTCTTCTTTCTTTTCTTTTTTTTCTTTTTTTTTTTTTTTTTGGTAGTACTGGGGTTGGAATCCAGGGGGCCTTCTTCCTCTGGGCTACACCCCCAGACCTATATTTTACATTTCATTTGGAAACAGGGTTTCACTAAGTTGCTGAGAGCCTCACTAAGCTGCTGAGACCGGCTTCGAACTTGTGATCCTCTTTTTAGCCTCCCAAATACTGGAATTGCAAGTGTGCACTACCACATCTGACTTTTCCTTTTTTTTTTTTTTTTGTACTAGAGATTGAACCTAGAGCCTTTATATCTCTGATATACATATCCAGCCCATTATTATTATTATTATTATTATTATTATTATTATTATTATTATTTTACTTTTTGCGGTACTGAGGATAGAACCCAGGGGCATTCTACCTTTGAGCCACACCCCCAGCCCTATTTTTTATTCTTTATTTTGAAACAGGGTCTCACTGAGTTGCAAAGGGCCTCACTATTTAGTAGCTAAGGTTGTCCATGAACCCTGATCCCCCTGTCTCAGCCTCCCAAATGCAGGAATTACAAGCGTGTGTCACCACGCCCAGCTTTTTTATTTTTATTTTAAAGAATGTCACAAACTTACTGAAGGCCTCTCTAGGCTGCTGAGGCTGTCCTCCACCCTGCGATTCTCCTATCTCAGCCTCCCAAGTACAGGGATTACCACGCTTGGCTCCGGCTTGGGGCTTCTTGCGTCCCTCAATTCCTGACGTCTCTCTTTGTGTCCGTCTTAGCATTTTCCCCTCTGCCACAGAACAACCCTTCCAATTTTGGAATCAAGCTCTACAAGCTTTTAGCCTCCCCTTTTCCAGGTAGGAAACTCAATTTCTTCATCCTGAGAAGGCTGTGGCCGTCGGCGTTTCCTCCCAATTTTGGCGGATGCTTGAAGGCCGCCGCGCAGCCTTGACCCTCCTTTGAAGTGGGCTCCGCTCCTCGGGCTGTGTGGCCTCTGGACACACTTCAGTAGCCCGGGACCAGCCTCCGTGAAGCAAGGGGTTGGGAGTGGAGTTTGGGGAGAACAAACGAGGGGGGATCTCGGAGTGCGCGGTGGCTGTGGGGGCGGGTGTCTGACTGTGCGGAGTGGCACGTAAAGCCTCCTACAGAGAAAGCGCCCAGGTCCGGGGCCTGGAGGCGGCCACACACGCCCTGGGAGCCCAGGCAAGCGGGTAGATTCGAGACAGGGCTCTGGAGTCTTGATAGGCAGGAGCCTGTACGGGACATAAAAAGGCACAGAGAAAGAGCAGCCCTCAAGAAAGAGTCCTATAGAGACAGGAGCGGGCACCCTGGAAACCAGAGAGGCCCCTGGGGGAGGGAGGGAGGGGAGAGCCAGGGAAATGGTGGCGCCTGGAGGATGCCCAAGGAATAGGGGCTTCCAGAAGAAGACCATGGTCAGCGGCATCAAATACTCAGGGGAGCAAAGAAAACAAGGCCCTTGGACACCGCCAGGGGGTCAGGGTCAGCAGATTGCTGGGAACCAAATCCACGCTGGAGGAGGTACAGAAGGCCCGGGAATAGCCAGGCTGGATGGCGCATACCTGTAATCCAGTGCGTGAGAGAGCAGAGGATCACAGGTTCAAGGCCAGCCTCGGCCACTTATCGAGACCCTTAGCAACTTAGTGAAACACTGTTTCAAAATTTAAAAAAAGAAAGAAAAAGAAAAGACGGCTGGGAGTGTAGCTCAAAAGTAGAAGACCTATGGATTCCAGTACAAACACACAAATGAATAAATAAATAAATAAATAAATAAATAAATAAATAAATAAGCAAGCCAGCCAGGCATGGTGACGCACACTTGCAATCCCAGCATTTGGGAGACTGAGACAGGAGGACAGGGGTTTGAGGACAGCCTCAGCTACTTAGTGAGGCCCTCTGCAACTCAATGAGACCCTGTTTCAAAATAAAGAATAAAAAATAGGGCTAGGGGTGTAGCACGGAGGTAGAATGCCCCTGGGTTTAATCCCCAGTACAATAATAATAATAATAATAATAATAATAATAATAATAATAATAATAGAGAGCCCTCAGCACCTCTCCCATAGTCTGTCTTTCTACAATAGCTGCCAGTTCCCCAGGGACCGAGCAGGCCAAGCGGGCTCCATCGTTGCCCCTGGGGAGGCTGGGTCACCTTCCCCACGGGAGGAAGCTGGGACTGTCCCTAGGCTGGGTGCAGCTTGGGGGTGGGGAGGGGCTGGCGGCTTAGGCTTCCCACGGGCTGAGAGCTGACCCACCTGGTCCACGCAGGAGAAGGACCAGGGCGCCCCTCTGGTGACGACAGCCTCTCGGGCCTCCGGGGTCACAGCGGAACTGTCACATCTATTCTCCTTGACATCCATGCCCTGGCGTCCAGGGGCTGGGGCTTCAAGCTCCACCTCTGCCTCCTACTGGCAGCCTCTTCCCTTCCGAGGGCGGTCTGCTTCGCCCTGCCCCTCGCTGCCCTCCTTCCCTTCACCCCAAACCCCAACACCCAGTGCATTCTGTCATTTTCTGCTCCCATCTCAAGCCCCCGGTGGCCACCTCTATGGAGGCACGCAGCTGCTCACAGCCTGGTCTGCACCAAGGGCAAACGTGCTCCCTGAGTTGGAGGAGCTATTTCCAAGCTTCCTCGGCCGAGGCCCCGGCATTCTAGAGAGGAGGGAGGCAGGTTACGCTAACCCTGCTTCTCCCAGGATGCACCGGGAGCCTGGGAACCAGGAGGGAGGGAGGAGGCTCAGCTGAGGAGCGCAGGATTTAATTCTATGCATCATTAAGTAGTCCTCTGAAAGTAGTGTCCCCTATACATCATCCATGCTTAGTAAACAGCACGCTGACATTACATTAGCGGCTGGAAATGAATTTTCTCTTTTATAGGGAAATTGAGAATCCGCCAAGAAGAAAGAAAGAAAGAAGAAGGAAAAAAAAAAAACCTCAAAACCAATTATCTAGGCATTTATGAGTTCCACCCTGGTCCCTCTCTCTCTCCTCTCTCACTCAGATGCAAAGAAGCATTTAATATTTAATATATTAAGAAAAGAAAGAAACTTTGATAGATTATGTGGAATCTGGCATTAATTCCCTCTGCCCCTCCTTACTCCCAAGCCCGTGCCTGGTTCTAGCTGACATTTAAATGGATTAAGGTGTTCGGATTTCCTTAATAGTGTTGACATTTTGGAAATATTTCTGGTTCTTTTCCCCCTCTCCCCTCGAAATAATAATAATAATAATAATAAATAAATATCTGCATGGATCTTCCCCTCCACTCCGCAGGCAGCCTCCAGCTCTGTCTAACTCTCCAGTGCCGGCACGATTTACATTTTCCATTCTTATTTTCAAGATTAAGGACAAAGAGAAGTCAGAGTCCTTGAGAGATGGTGGAGCTGAGTGCGGCAGTGGGGGTGCGACTCGCAGCGAGAGTCAAGTTGTTGCCGGCCTGCGGCCCCCTCCCCTTCCCCTGGGCTCTAGGGATCTGCCTGCCTGCCTCTGGCCCTCTTCTCTCCCTCCACCCCGGCTCTGTGATCCTTCCTTGTGAGGACAAGGCCCTTGCTCTGTGCAACATGGTTTGGTTCATTTACGGACCCACCCTCATCTGGTAGACACGCATCCCTGCACCCCCCCCCCCTTTGGAAACTTGGTCCTGATGGCTACGTGAAGCGAAGGGGATGAGTTTGAGTCTCTGCCCACTCTTTCCCCTGGGCGCGGAGTGGCCTTCCTTGTACTGTGCTGCATTGTGGCCTCATGCCTGGATATCAAGCGCCTGAGCGTGGGTCCATGTCAGCCTTAGCTTTGTGTTTCAGCCCTTAACCCAGTGCTTGGTATAGGCAGATGCTTGTAAGTGATGCTGATGTCAGGAGGAAGGAGAGAAGGAAGGAAGGAAGGAAGGAAGGAAGGAAGGAAGGAAGGAAGGAAGGAAGGAAGGAAAATGGGGAGGGAAAAGACTTGAAATGAAAATAGAAAGATCCTAGAAGCTGGGAGTCATCATTGGTTAGCAGTCTCAAAACGCCTATGTTCTGCGTGACTTCAAAACAAACCGCAGTCAGCAGAGCTATGGAGTTCTGATACCCAGCTCCGCCGACCCCCGCCCCAGTCTCCTGTGAGTTGTGTGGTACCCAGCTCTGCCCAGATGCTTGTGGTTCAGTGGAGCTGCTGCGTCCTCACCATGCGCAGGAGTAACTAACGATGCTTGTAGAGAGCCCAGTGTTTCCGAGAGACGGCTCTAGAGACATCAACCAGAAGGAGATCAAACAGCTGCTCTGGGGAAGAATTTCAGCACCACTGTGGTTGTGGTATTTGATCCCTCCAGGCCTCAGTTTTCTCTCATGGAGAGTGAGAAGAGCACTTCGGACTGAGGACACTGGAACCCTTACAAGGACAGTGCATAGTTGCTGATGAAAATGGGGCCAGCCGCCGGGCTCGGTGGTGCACGCCTGTAATACCAGTACTTGGGAGGCTGAGGCAGGAAGGTCGTAAGTTCCAGGCCAGCCTCAGCAGTTTACTAAGAACTTCAGCAACTTAGTGAGAAACTGTCTCAAAATTAAAAACAAATAGGGCTCAGAGGCAGAATGTCCCTGGGTTCAACCCTCAGCACCAAAATAATAATAATAATAATAATAAATAATGTCTCTAACCAATCTAAACTAGCCAAGACTTCAGAACAGACCCTCAAATACAGAAGGGAGCATCTCATCAGAGTCAACTGTGAGTTCTGTCCTGGTTTCTCCCCCAAGTTCTTCCTTTACATTCAGATGCAAGAATATATTTAATGTATAAACAAAATAACTTGGGTGGATTTTTAGAACAGGAGTTGCCACCAGTTTCTGCTAGAAGAATTTCAACTGGGTTTTGGCCACAAAACCAGAATTAGTTCAGGAGCCCCGCAGACAGTGGCCGGAGAGATGAGCGGCCACATGTCTCCGTGGTAACCTCCCTGTCTCCACACCCAGCCCTCGACCTTTCTGCGTCTCTTCCTGGCCTTCCTACCTGCCTGGCTCTTCCAGAGTACACGCGTGATAAATACCACAGGAGAAGTTTCACTGGGAATGGACTATTTTTACAAAGCTGACTTTTACCATCTTCAAGGATATCTCAGACTGAACGTTTGGAAGCACTCTCTCCCCTGGGCGGTGTGGCCTGCTAGGTATTGTTCAGCACATCCGATGTGCCTGGCTTAGCAGAGAACTCAGCAAGACTTCGGGGCGTGGATTCAATTGCTTTTTTTTAGGTTTTAGCCATCATCAGCCTGGAGCCTACTTTGTATTTTTGCCTTTCCTTGGGTGTTGAGATCCCTATTCTGCTAATCGATTAATTCTTGCGTTTTGAGTCATTGACTTTAGAGTCAGTGCCTTCATGGTCTGCCTCTCCGCGTCTGCTAGTCTCAAAAGAAGTACGTGCTGTCCGGCACATGTGATCTGCCAAGGGCTTAAGAGGCGCAGATTAAAGGATGAAGAAGACATATATTTCCCTTCACCAAGAAGGGACTAGAAGGGCATCGCCGGGCTTGCAAACCAGTAAACAGTGTCCACAAGCAAAGTGCATGCATTCGAGAGATCGGCACGGTCTGGGAAAGTGTATGTTGGGCTCGGTTGGGTGCAGGGGAGGCAAGAGAGAAGAGGCTGCAGATTGATAGGGTCTGGAGTGATCCCAGATAAGGTTAGGAATAGCAAGGAAGAGCCGAGCATGGCGGCACATGGCTGTCATCCCAGTACTGGGGAGGCTGAGACAGAAGGATCGCAGGTTCCAGGCCAGCCTTGGCAACTTGGTGAGACCCTGTTTCCAAAATAAATACATACATACATAAATACATAAATAAAATCATGCTAGGGTATAGCTCAGAGCTAACTGCTCTTGGGTTCAATCCATGCTACTACCAGAGGGGGGGGTCCACAGGCAGACTGGTGAGGGTGAGTCCACGATGGGGTGTGTGTGAGAGTATTAACATTTTCATACTCTCCATCCCACTGAGTTTCTCAGTTAGGCTTATGCTGCATTCGAGGACCCCGATTGTCTCATTTGAGCCATCCGGGAGATGGGAGAAGGGAGATCTTGCAGACCTCAGATTATTTAGGTTTGGAGCTGGCCCCCTCCTCCATCCACCCATCCGCGCACCTGTCGGTCCGACCAGTCCTCCGCCATCCATTCCTTCATGCATTCCTAATGTCCTAGGCCATAGGGAGAGGAGCGCAGCGCCGCAGGACCAGGCTGGGACGAGCTGAGCGCTCAGGGACCGCCCCCTGCCCCCTGCCCCTCTGCCCTGTACGTGTTCCTTTTCCTTATCTGGCTCCTCTCCCTACGTCATAGCTGCAATTCGCATTTACCAAATAGCCTTCAGAGCACATGTGAGGTGCAAATAGCCATGCAGTGAACGGCACCATGGACAGCACACCACCTGACAGCAGCCACCTGGAGTTGCTGGGTTCCCTCCCCTTGGCACAGAGGACCACGACACTGAATTCTACTTCTTTTCTTTATAGCTGGCCTCATATCTGTACATACCAAACAATGTTATATATAATGTAATGTGTTATTAATATATTAATTATTATAATTAGTATATTAATTATATTAATATATTAATCAATATAATTAGTATACTAATTATATTAATATATGTGTGTATACAGTAGTGCCGGTGTTGGGCCCAGGGGTGCTCTACCACTGAGCTTCACCTTCAACCCTATTCTTTTTTGTGGTAATGGGGATTGAACCCACCCAGGGGCATTCTACCTCTGAGCTCCACCCCAGCCTTATTTTTTATACTTTATTTTGAAACAGGGTCTCACTAATTGCAAGGGCCTCACTGTCTGAGCAATCCTCCTGTCTCAGCCTCCCAAGTCCTGGGATTATAAACATTCTCCATCATGCCCAGCTCCCAACCTTATTTTATATTTTATTTTGAAACAGGGTCTCACTAAGTTGCCGAAGGCCTTGCTATGTTGCTGAGGCTGGCCTTGAACCTGCGGTCTTCTTGTTTCAGCCTCCCAAGGACTGGGACTCCAGGTGTGTGACACCCACCATGCTCAACCCGAACGGCTTCTCAGGGTGATTGTGTCAGTTTACACTTCCCAGAAGGGAGAGCGTGCTCCATACACATCTTCAACACTGGATGTTAACAGAGTTTTAAAATTTGAAGTGTTAACATTTTTGTTATCAATTTATTTTTACTTTTCTAGATTACTAATGAGGTTAAGCAGATTTTTTTGTACACTTATTGGCAACTTGTATTTCCTCTTCTATGAAATGACCAGATTTTTTTTTTTTCTATTTTCATGAGATTGTATTTTTCTCACTGACTTGCAGGAATTCTGTCTGGAAACTCTTCTGTCAGTTACATGGATGGCACATGTTTTATCCCAGCTGGTGTCTTTTCATTTTCTTTGCAATGTGCTCTGATGAATCCATATTCTTCATTTCAACCTAAAGTCAATAATCATTTTTTAAGCTTTAGTTTTTATATGGTGTTTTAAAATAATGTATTTCTAGTACACATGGCGGTGCCTGCCTGTAATCCCAATCCTTATGAGGCTGAGACAGGAGGGTTGGAGGTTGGAGGTCGGTGCAGGCACGGCAGCTCAGCAAGACCGTTTTTTAAAATAGAAAATAAAAAGGGGGGCTGGAGGTGTAACTCAGATGTAGAATGCCCCTGGATTCAACTCCTAGTACCAACATAAATAATAAATAAACTTCTTATCCTGAGGTCTTAAAGATATTCCTCCAACCCACCCACTCTTCCTTTTTTCCTTCTTTCCTTCCTTCCTTCCTTCCTTCCTTCCTTCCTTCCTTCCTTCCTTCCTTTGTTGCTTCCTTCCTTCCTTTATTTTCTCTCTCTCTGTCTCTCTCTCTGTCTCTGTCTGTCTGTCTTTCTGTCTGTCTCACTCTCTCTCTTTTCAGTACTGAGGATGGAACCCAGGGGCATTCTATCTCTGAGCTATGCCCCCAGTCCTATTTTTTATTCTTCATCTTGAAACAGAGTCTCACTGAGTTGCAAAGGGCCTAAGTAGCTGAGGCTGTCCTCCAGCAGTGATCCTCCTGTCTCAGCCTCCCAAATGCTGGGATTACCAGCGTGCGTCACCACGCCCGGCCCACATTTCTTTCTTAAGTGCTGTATCTCACCCTTCACATTGGAGCCATCTAGGACTTATTTTGTGCATGCTGTGAAGTAGAATTCCAATTTAATTCTTTGACGGCAGCTGTTGGGGGGCAGTGTCTTCTTCCCTCACTGGTCTGTGGGGTCACCTGGGCCTCTGCTAAGCGGTGTCCATACCCAGGTGGCTCCGTCTCTGTGCTCTGTGGTCCATCCCACCGAATATCTACCTTGTCCACCTCCTTCCTGTAGAGGGACCGGAAGACACGGCGAAGCTCTCGAGTCAAACGCTGTGTGACGGCCCTAAAGACTCTGTCAGGCTCACAGCATCTTTTCTTTGTAGAGGAATCCTGGAGCCGGAGTCAAAAGGGCCCAGATTCCAGCTCCGCCTCTCATCTGTGGTACTTCGGGAACATTTCTCCAAGTCTCAGCATCGTCATCTATCAAGGGGGAACAGTCGTTCAGCCCTCAGAGGCTGCCTAGAGGATTCGATTTCGGTTTGTATTTTGAAGGCTGTGCGGGTGCCTGGCTCTTTTCAGCGCTTCCATCTGAGGCCACCAGGATTTCCTAAGAGCTTTAGTCCAAAGCGAGTCAGAGCTCGGAATTACCCTACAAGAAAACGAGACACGGGCCCCCAAATGAATTATTTGTTTCGGCTCACCGACGGTCTTCCCACACTTCCTGACTTAGTCCCAAACTCATTTTAAAGGGCACGGGGCTGTGACGCTTCCTGCTAAGAATGATTGAGGATAATTGGCAAAGGGAAACTTGCTCTGTATTACTGAGCTGGGAATGGCAGATGAAGAAGAAAGTTGGGAGGGAAAGACATATGCAAGTACTTGAATCCAGGCTTTGGAGTCCAATTTAAAGAACTTTCTTTTTTTAATTTTTAATATGGGATCGAACCAGGGGCATTCTACCTCCGAGCTATACCCCCAGCCTGATTTTATTTTTATTTTGAAACAGAGTCTCGCTAGGTTGGTGTGAATCTCACTATTTGTTGAGGCTGTCCTCGAACCTGCAATCCTCCTGTCTCAGATCCCAAGTACTGGGATTACAGGCATGTGCCACCACGCCTGGCTTAAAGAACTTTCATATCGTGTCTCCGCAATGTCTTAATATAGACACAGCACTTTATAACTGGTGAAGTGTTCCTAGGCAGTTTGGTCCACTCTAATAGATTGATCTGTTTTGTCCTACCACTCTGAGGCGGCTGAGAGTGGCCGGTGGCTCTGGGGTCTGGTCTGAGATTTGCTCAAGTTGACAGAGCAGTGGGGTTGCCCGGACTCAGAGGCAGGCTGGTGATCCAAACTCTCTCTTTTTACTACCCAAAGGTGACTCTACCCGCCTGGGCAGTATTTCAGTTGGCATTCCCACCTCTGTGACCCCAACAGCAACATGCACCAACTTGAAAGATTTTTTTGCTTACAGAAGGAAGACTTCAGAGTATAATATGTAGTCTGTTTTACACTGGCTGCCAAGCAGGAGCTGGGCTCTCAGTCGGTCCTTAGGGCATGATGGTAGGGAGGGAGGGAGGAAGAGAGAGAGACAGAGACAGAGAGACAGAGAGACAGAGAGACAGAGACAGAGAGAAGATATAGAATTCTGGGAGCAAAGACAGTTTGGCGTTTGCCTGAAAGGATTCCAAGTTAGTTTCTGGGCCCCTTCCCGGCCCAGGCTTCCCTTTGCACACACAAACCGTGGTCTCCCTGCTCCGGTCCCACACTGGCCCCAAGAACACCAAGGCCCTCCGCATCTCCAAGTCTCAGGGCCATCAGCTCTGGAATCCAGTCCCCCCGTTATAATAGATGCCTATTTTAACGGAAACACTTCTTCCTGGAACAAAATGATGTCATTTGCAGGGAAATGGCTGGAAGTAGAAAACATCAGGCTAAGAGAGATCAACCAGCCTCTGGAAGTCATGTTTCCTTGTATGTGGGAGCTAAAGAGAGACTAGAAAGCAGGAGACTTTAGTTAGCCGAGGGGAGCGGTGGTAGGACAGGTGGTAGGACAGCAGACGGGGACTGGGAGGAAGGGGGGGTGCAGAGCGAGGCTGGAGGGAGGGACCAGTTCAAATAAAGCCATCTCCATCATCAAAGTGTCACTACCAATCTCACTAACACGTATGGTTAGTGAGATTATGGATAGAAGGGGGACCGAGGAGGAAGAGAGGAAAATTCGCCAAGTGCTGTGTGCATGAATTAATAGACCACTTGGGATGTCGCTATGGTGTATAACTCCAATACGTCAATACGTTTTATGCACCACTGGGGATGGAGCCCAGGGGCATTCGACCTCTGATCTACATCCCCAGCCCTATTTTTTATTCTTTATTTTTAACAGGGTCTCACTGAGTTGCAGAGGGCCTAAGTAGCTGAGGCTGTCCGCGAACCGCGATCCTCCTGTCTCCGCCTCCTAAGTACCGGGATGACAAGCGTGTCCCACCCTGCCCGCTAAACGTCAGCTCTTCTGATCAAGTGTGATGCTTCCGACTGCTCGCGACCCCTCGATGCCGCCACCGTTCCCACGACGGTCAGGGGTTGCCTCAGCCTCTCCCTTCCCCTCACTGGCAAGGTCTTCCTGACTTTGTAGCCCGTCTTCCCTTCCCGCTATCGCTTCCCACCTTTATTACCAGCGTCCTGGGCTAGGCTTCCAGAACCGCGACCCAGGAGCCTTCTGCAGAGTTCTAGCATTCTGTTGATTCATTCTGTCGCTCGTTCGTGTCTGATTTTATAAAATCTCACAGCCCTTCTGAAAGAGGTTTTCAGCCCCTCTCGTCACAGGGTTTGACTTTACCCAAATGTATTCATAACACCGAGGTTTTTGAGTGTTGGTGACAACGTTCACCCCTGTGCTTATGTGTGTGGAATTCCGGGCACATTATTCCTCGGGGGCCTTCTCAGACCACCCCCTTCCGGGGTGTACCCTCCATTTCCAGGTCTCCATACGGGCATTTCACTCCTCGGTCACATCTGCCCGGCTCAGCGCTCTCCTGGTTCGCATCTGTCTTATGCCATCTTCCCGCCTCGTCCACAGTCACCTGCCTGAGTCACCTACTGTATCTTTTTTTTTAAGTTCTTAGTTTTTATTTATTTATTTATTTTTGGTGGTACTGGGGGTGGAACCCAGAGGCTTTCTACCTCTGGGCTATACTCCCAGACCTATTTTCTATTCTATTTGGAAACAGGGTCTCACTAAGTTGTTGAGAGCCTCAGTAAGTAGCTGAGGCTGGCTTTGAACCTGTGCGATCTCCTGTCTCAGCCTCCCAAGCGCGGGATTACAGGCATGCGTCACCACGCCTGGCTTACCTACTGTATCTCTGACGCACAGCGGCACTGTAGCTAGTAGAATCGAAGGATGGATTCCTGCTTCACGTGCAGCAGGGCTCCCGTGGAGCAGCGCAAGCTTGGGCTGTCTTCTTGGTGCTACTGTGCTGCCCCACAACAAATATTCTCTCCTCACTGGCTCCTTTTTCTTTTTTCTTCTTTCTTTCTTTTTCTTTCTTTCTTTCTTTCTTTTTTTTCTTTTCTTTTTTCTTTTTTTGCAGTACTGGGGACGGAACCCAGGGGCATTCTACCCCCAAGCAACACCCCCAGCCCTATTTTTATTCTTTATTTTGAAACAGGTCTCACTAAGTGGCAGAGGGCCTCACTAAGTAGCTGAGGCTGGCCACGAACCGCGATCCTCCTGTCTCGGCCTCCCCAATGCTGGGATGACAAGCGTGCGCCACCACGCCCGGCTATCGTGGCTCCTTCTCTACCACTATGCACCCATCTTCTCGACTCTCCCAATTCCTGACCACTCTCAGCACCCTCTTCTCTTGCATTCACATTTTACTGAGCTTTCTAGACAATATATTAGGCTTCAGCCATGGAGTCAGGAAAAAAGGCATCAGAAATCAGGAAGTCTTCTGCCTTCTATAATTCTGGGAAAATTATAGATGCAGTGAATTATCTTGCGTGTAAGCTAGAAATAGGGAAGCCTCCCTCACAGGACTACATGATTCAGTGAGAGAAGGAATATAGAAACCCTTTTCTTTCCTTTTCCTTTATTTTTGTTTCTCTCCTTTTTTGGTTCAACTGAGGGTTGAATCCAGGGAATTTCTGCCTCCAAGCTACACCCCAACCCTTTTTATTTATTTTTTATCTTGAAACAGGAGTTCGCTCAGTTGCAGAAGGTCTTGCTAAATTGCTGAATCTGGTCTTGCAATGTGATCCTCCTGTCTCAGCCTCCCAAGTACTAGGATAACAGACACGCGCCATGCCCAGCTGGAAAAACCTTTCAAACCATGAAGCACAGAGTGAGAGTTATTATCAGCCCCTTCCCGCACCTTCATGCCTTTTGGTATATCTCTCTCTGCCCTCACGGTGTTTCTCCTATCTCACCAGCGCTCTCTGATCCACACTTCCCCTCTATTGATGCGCTCCACTCCCCAGCATATAAACAACATTTTTTTATTAGCCCTGTTCCACCTCCCCCGCCACAGTCCTCCTCCCTTCCTTTTGTAACCAGAGAGTGCAACCCACGGCCACTCCTTTTGGCCCGATGCCCACTCCTTCCTATCTCCTGCATTTCTTCTCAACTGCTGCCTCATCCCACATCAGGCAGTCCCTTCTCAGTCCTTATCCTCTTAACCCCTGTGCAAAACCCAACCCTGCAAGCCACCCCTTGCTCCATCAACCCCGCCTGCTCTAGGGTTCCAGGCCACATCACACAGTTACTATAGGGTACCCTTCCTCTAGTCTCTCGAACTCTTTATTTATGTATCTATGTTTAAAGTTATTTTATTAGTTGATTGCAATTATGCACAATAGGGAAGTTCAATGGATAAAAACATACGTGTGCCCTATCCCCTTTTCTGATTCTGTACCAGCTTTGTCTTAGGCATGGGCTTTTCCTCAGGCCTGGCTTTCTGCAATCTGTTCTGGCCCAGACCTGGAAATACCAGCTCATTTCACTCCTTGCCAGTTGAATCATACCAGAAGTATTGTGTTTATATCTAGCTTTCACCTTTAGTGAGAATGATTACAAACTCTATACCCAATAGAGGGTGACCAAGATGGTGAGGGAGCTAAAATATCTATGGGACATGCTAGAGAATGGATATATTTAACCTACAGAAGAAAAAAAAATCAAACTAGGGTGTGGTGGCACACGTAAGTAATCCCAGTACTTGGGAGATTGAGACAGGAAGATTGCAGGTTGGAGGTCTGCCTCAGCAACTTAGTAAAACTCTTTTTCAAAATAAAAAGGGCTGGAGTTGTAGGGCAGAGGTAGAGTGTCCCTAGGTTCAATCTCCAGTACCATTTAAAAAAAAAAAAAGAAAAAGAAAGAAAAGAGGAAACAGTCTTTGTTGTCTTAGTACAACTTGAAAAGATATAAAACAGAGTTTCCATCTTCTGACTTTGATCCCTACAAAAAAATAGAATTTGATGGAGACTCAAGACAGGCAGACATGGGATCCCTAGCAAGAATTAACCCCAACTCCAGGGCTCTGCAGCCTGATAACAAGGGTTCATGCCCAGCTCTCAAGCTTTGGAACTATTTGGTACTAGGAAAGTGACTTCATTTCTCTGTGCCTCTGATACATGATGTATAAAATTAGGGCAGATGATGGCAGCATCCATCCCATAATGTTCTTTTGAGGATTAAGAGAGATAATTATGTAGACTGCCTAGCAGAGTGCTCAGGAGGAGGAGACTGATCAGTGATTGCTGGCTGTGCCCTTGTCACCATTGTCCTCTCTTCTGTCCTTACTGTTATCATCAACATCGTCATCCTCCTCCTCCTCATCATCATCATCAACAATATCATCTTTATCACCACCATCATCATTGATATCATCTTTATCATCATCGATATCATCTTTATCATCATCAGCATCATTGATATCATCTTCATCATCATTGATATCATCTTTAGCAACAGCATCAACATCATCATCATTATCTTCATCATCATTGATGTCATCTTTATCATCAACAGAGCAGCATCAACATCATCTTTATCATCATCAACATTGTCTTTATCATTATCAGCATTGACATGTCCTCATTGATACCGCCATCATTGATATCATCAGCAACAGCAGCATCAACATCATCTTATCATCATCTTTATCATCATTAACATCATCATTATCTTTTATTATTATCATCATTGACATCATCCTCACTGATATCATCATTATTGATATCATCTTCACCACCACCACCACCACCACCACAACTATCATCATCATCACCGTTACCACCACTGTAATTATCTCCATCATCTAGAGCTGCCCAGCAACGGACCCAGCTCTTCACAGAGCCGTCTGCTTCCTGTGTCTAGAGGCATCTTCAAGCCAAGTTGTGTTGGGGAGGTGGAGAAATTCCTGCTGTTGTGAGGCGGGGCCGGATGGTTTCAGAGGTCTCTTCCTGCTTTCACATTCTGATGGCACACCAAAGTAGCTCCCATTCTGTACTCTCTGGGCCTACATATGGTGGCACGGTGCTCTCTGGCACTCAGGACTTGGTCTTCCCTCCAGTTCTGTGACTCCTGCTCAAATTGCAGAGGGCAGACAAAATGCTTCCTGAGGTCAGCCATGGTGAAGGGAATCAGGCCAACAAGCCTCTGCTCCCACACAGTGTACTGTGCAAATAAACCTACATCCTAATGGGCTGAGCCCCAGAGTGGAGCATCTGATTCAAAAAGTAAATGGTAGAAGCCTAGAGTAAGTTGGAAGGAGAAAACAGGATGCTGGAAAGCATGTCTCCTGACCAAAAGTCCAGCCAGAGGAAGGTGCGGGTCCAGAGAAAGTAGGAGCAGCCTTCGACCTGGGCCTACTGCATGCCAATGTTCCTTATAAGTCCATGCACACAGGTGTCTCTTATGAGTATGTGTGTGTCACACACACACACACACACACACACACACACACGTTTTCTTACGTTCATCATCTGGGCAGAGCTATGTAAACAGCAAACTCCACATGAATAGCTTAATGAATGAGTGGATGAATGATGGGCACACGTTACCAGGGAGGCTCACATACATGTTCTTACACACATAACCGGGGCCACTCGGCTCTTCAAACACTTGGAAAGCCTATAGTTCTCACCTGCTGTTTTCTTAAGTGCTCAGAAATTCACACACAGAGCCGAGTGTTTAAGAAAGTAATTTTTTTGCCTTCTGATGCCTGTAAAATAATTGTTTTGGATTAAAAAGGGCAGGAACAAATTGATGGATGGGGAAAAAAAGTTTTTTCTCTTGGCTTGGAGATGACAGGGCCATCCATCAGACAACTTCCTGGGCTCCCTGCGACATTTCAAGCTCAAATGTTATAGCTTTCTTATATTTTCTTTTCCCTTTTTTCCCCACCCCCTGGCTCTCTATTGAACTGGGCCTTGAGGAAATGCACCCTGCCGATGTGGCTTTTTGACACTTGTCAAAAAGAGTAGGCACTCTATTGAGGCTGGCCCGATGGTGGCTGGGGAGCTAGCTTGGCAGATTTCACTGGGTTGAGGAAAATCTTTTATTTACCTGTGATGCTGCCCCACCTGTGCCCTAGAATAGCCAACCAGGACTTGGCGGAGGTCCTGGGCAGTGTCCAGGAGACGCAGGCTCGACACAGTGACTGGGGAGTCGGACTCAGGCTTAGAGAACACAGAACCCAGCACGCTTGGTTTCTTGACCTGTTCTGCAACACACGGAAGGTGAACAGCGAGGGGCTCCTTAACTTCTCCGAGCCACAAGAATAAGCTGAAGAATATGGAAGTATCAGAATAAGATGAGAGCGCAACTGTGGCCAGGTTGGGAAAACACAGAATAAAACTGGAAATGATAAATGTCCTCTGTGTTCTTATCCTGTGCTATGCGGCGAATCAACCTGAGTCTTGGCGAGTGAAAACAACCGACCTGTCATCTCACAGAGCTGGGGGGTCAGGGATCTGAGAGTGGAAGTTCTGGGGGTTCTGCTCCCCAGCTCTCAGGTGCTGGCTGGGGCTGCGCGACCAGAGGCTTCTTTTGAGACGGTCGTCTTGCCTGGCTGTGGGCAGGAGCCTTGGTTCCTGGCTGGCTGTTGGCAGGAGGTAGGATTTCTCACCGTCTGGGCCACTCCGTAGGATTTCCAGGGGGCCTTCATCACACGGCAGCCGGCTCCCCACAAAGCGAGTGACCACCGGCTTCACGATCTGAACTCAGCAGCCACGGGTGGTCATTTCCCTTGGTTCCATCTCTCAGTCCCGTGCAAGCTGGACAGAAATGGTCACCCAAGGGCGTGGATTCCCGGAGGTGGGAGTCGTGTTGGAGGAGGACATCCACACCCGCTTTCAGTTTAAGAAGTGAGATAGGAGGAGGCCCGCTGATTATCCCTGGGGTCTTCCGTCTGTCATGACACCCCTTATTTGCTCCAAATAGCTCTTTCTGAAGCTTATTGGCCTCTATAAGCTAGCTGGAAAGTTCTATCATTGTACACCCCTCCATCCATTACCACAATTCGGCCTTAGCCCCGAGGTGTTCTGTGGACACAGCTGTGCATTGCACCAGAGGCTCTCCAGAGCCCTGGTCCTCCCGATTTGAGCTGCGCTGGTTGACCATCTTCTCCCAGGTGGGCCACAGCATGCTGCTTAAGTGGGGTCAGGCAGTGCGGTGCTCCCTTGCTATTCCCCAACCTGTGCTTGCATCCAGGCCTCCAGCTTGGTCCTATCAGCCAGGACGGATGGAGCCGGCCCCGTTCCCTGCCAAAGTGCAGATCGGAAAACCAAGGCCCAGAGAATCCTCATGGAGGAATCGGTGGGATAGGGATCCCAGCAAGAAATGATATTGAGTGGTTAAAATATGGGATGAGGCCTAAACTCTCTTGAGTTTGAAAAACCCACGATCTAATAAGTGAAGGTGATCTGGGATCCAGAATACAGCTTCCAGATGTTTACCTGGCAGAAAACAGGGTCTAATAGTTAGATGGTTGTACATATTTGGGCATTTCTCCAGTCTTCTCAGTGGTCCTACTGTGTTCTGCCTTCTTGGCCCACATGCCTGGGTTGGCCTCCTCGAGGATGCTCTCCCCCACCTCACTGACCTCACTAGTGGCTTCAAGGGCCCCCAGACTGGCCGGATGCCCTGGAGGTCCTATGGAGCCTCCTGGGTCCCTGTAAAGAGAGGACGTGAGAGAAGCCATAGCACACAGACTTCACCATCCTTTAGAAAGAGCAGAGTCTTTTAAAACACAGCCTGTCCATCCCAAGGGAGCTCCAGGTTCTGAATCTGTAAGGTGGGGGGCCAGCCCGGCTTCACCACTAATTAGCTGTGAAATAGCAGGGATGCCGGTAAAGCCCCTGGTCTACCTCCCACCCACCTGGTGTTTGCTGGGGCCCGCCACGGTGCTCTCCCTCTGCAGATGGCGCCGGGTCCACGGTCTCAAGGGAGCCTTGCTTCAGAACTCTCTGGAAGAGCCCTGTAGAATGGCACACACCTGTAATCCCAGTACCTGGGAGGCTGAGACGGGGGAATCGCAGCATAGGCAACTTAGTGAGATTTTGTCTTAAACTAAAAAAAGAAAATAGGACTGAGAGTGTAGCTCAGAGGCAGAACACCCCTGGGTCCAATCCCCAGTACCACACACAAAACTTCCCCAAAGAGCTCCTAGTGATCACCAGTCCCCGAGGGGTCAGGACCCCCAAGTCCAGCCCCACGGCCCATCTGGGCAGCTGCCTCTCCACCTAATCTTCCTTCTGCCTTCAAGGAAACCTGAGAAAGACAGAGAGGGGGAAGTGGAGTGGTTTCCAACGCAAATAACCCTGGTTGGCTTTCTCGGCGCTGACCCTTAGCCTGTTGTGTCAGCCTCGGGCGGAGGAGGAAGGAAATAGACCTTCTACTGAGGATTTTTCTTCCCCTGTCAAGAAGATCAGAGGAACTGAGACAGGAAAGAAAAGGAGTGAGAAACACCTTGTGGCCCCTCCCGCAGGGCTTTGTGGCCGCTTGTCCCCTCCCCTCCCTGGCTCCAAGTAAACAAACTCCCCAGCCCAGGGAGGCCCCGGGCCTGACTCCACGCAGGCCATAAATAAGGGCCCTTCACTCTCTCTCTGTCCTGCAAATGGAGAGGGCACTTGTGAGTGGAACATTTGATAGCTGGGGGGAGCCAGCCCGAGAGGCTGGGGGGAGAGGCCCGTGTTAATTGAATCCCAATTTCCTTCTCCCAGGCCGCCTCTTATCTTTTTAATTATACAAGGCCTTTAATCTTCCTGGAGGACTTGTCTCTGTCCTTAATGTGTGATCCCTACTAGAGATAGGGGTCTGCTCAGAGGTAATAGGAGCCCCAAGAGAGGCCTTTGGCAAAGTTTTGCTTTTTAAAAACACCCGGGAGTTACCCAGGGCAAATTGGGGTTGAGGTGGCAGACACGGTCACCCCCTCCGCTCTCAGATAGACTTTCCTCTGTGGACTCTGGACGGAGCCTCTTATGTCAGTTTCTGCCTCTGTGGCTCCCCAAATCATAGAGTCATTTGCTCTAACAGCTAAGGGGCACTTGGGCTCCATGAAGCCCAGCTCAGGTAGCCCATTGAGCGAGAAATGGCACTCACAGGCTGCTCCGTGCAACAGGAAGGACCTAGAAAGAGCTGGGGTATTCTATATTTCCTTGTTTTTTTTTTCTTTTTCTTTTTCTTTTTCGTTTTCTTTTTCTCTTTCTCTTTCTCTTTCTTTTTCTCTTTCGTTTTCTTTTTCTTTCTCTTTCTCTTTCTTTTTCTTTTTTGTTTTCTTTTTCTTTTTCTCTTTCTCTTCTTTTTTCTTTTTCTTTTTTGTTTTGTTTTCTTTTTTCTTTTTCTTTTTCTCTTTCTCTTTCTCTTTCTTTTTCTCTTTCTTTTTCTCTTTCTCTTTCTCTTTCTTTTTCTTTTTCTTCTTTTTCTCTTTCTTTTTCTTTTTCTTTTTACGCTGGGGATTGAGCCCAGGAGCACTCTGCCTCCAAGCTGCAGCCCCAGCTGTGGTTCCTAAACTTTAGAGAATGCATTAAGTTCACAGGCTCCCCGGACGGACGTGGGACGTGCCGGGGGATTGTCTCCAGGTGGTGACAACATCTGGAGACACCAAGGGACACATTTCCTTTCAGTCTCTGCCCTCCCAGCCCATGCGCAGGACATGCCCTACTGGAAAGGGGTTGGCCCCTAGTAGATGTCTATTAAATACTTGCTAAAACCTTTTTATTTTTAAATATAGTCTTATTGGAGCCTTGTAGTCTCACGTCATAATGGAGTTCAGAGGAGCAGGGACAGGGGCGCACACAGTCCTTGGGGAGTTTCCCCGTGGCTTCCTCCCTGTCTTTCTTCCCTTCTCCATACATGATATTGAGATTGGCATTGGTAATTCACGTATTTATATGACGTCAATGGATGTGTTTCCTTCATTAATTCTCCCCTTCCTCTAGACCCACTGGGGGTTTTCCTGCACTATTTAAAGGCCCTCTTGTATCCCAATTACTCCCTACCTTCTGCATGTTAGAGAAAACCTATGAACCTTCACTTTCTGTGCCTGGCTTATCTCACTTAACACAATGTTCTTTGGGTCCTTCCATTTTCCTGCAAATGACATTCTTCTGTTCTTTATTGCTGAGTAGAATTCCACTATGTGTATATCCCATAATTTTGTAATCCATTCATCTGTAGGTGGACACCTAGGTTGGTTTCATTCTTTGGCTACTGTGGATTGTACTGCTCTATACATGGATATGCATGTATCAGTATACTATTTTGATTTCGCTTCCTTTGGGAAGATAGTCGGGACTAGCATAGCTGGATCGTACAGTGGATCCAGTCCAGGTTTCCTGAGGACTCTCCACACTGATCTCCATAGTGGCCGCGCTAATTCGCGATTCCACCAACAGTGTAGAAGAGTTCCTGTTTCCCCGCGTCCTTGCCAGCATTTGCTGTTTGAATTCTCGATGCTTACCGTTCTAATTGGAGTTAGAATCTCAGTGTAGTTTTGATTTGCATCTCCGTGATTGCTAATAATATTTAACATTTTCTTTTATATATTTATCAGCCATTTGTATTTCTTCTGTGAAGTATCTATTTAGTTACATTGCCCATTTCTTGATTAGATTGTCTTTATAGTTAAGTCTTTTCTTTGTATATTCTAGATAGTAGTCCTCCTTCAGAGGAGTGGCTGGAAAACATCATATCCCATCCAGCCATCTCTCTCTTTAGACTCTTGATGGTTTCTTTTGCTGAACAGAAACTTTTTAATGTATCAATTTATTAATTCTTGTTTTAACTTCCTGGGCTTGGGGGGTCTTATTGAGGAAGTTTCTGCCAGTGCTTATATGTTAGAATGTTGGTCCCGTGTTCTCCTCTAGTAATTTCAAAGTATCTGGTCTAATTTCTAGGTATCTGATCATCTTGAGTTGACTCGTGTGTAGCGTGAGAGGTTAAGATTCACTTCTAGTTTTCTACTGATGGATAACCAGTTTTCTCAACACCATTTATTGGAAAGTCTTTTCTCCAAAGTATGTTTTGGGCACCTTTGTCAAAAACCAATTGGCCATGAGTGTGTGGGTTTGTTCCTGTTTCTTCTACTCGGTTCCCTTGATCTGTGTGTCTGTTTTTGTGTCCGTGCCATGCTGTTCTTATTACTGTAGCTCTGTAGTACAACTTGAAGCTAGGAATTGTGATGCCTCCTGCGTGATTCTTATTCCTGAGAATTTCTTTAGCTATTCTGATTCTTTTGTTTCTTCATATAAATTTAGGGCTTGTTTTTCTAGATGTGAGGAATGACTTTACAAATGAAGAATTTATAAAATGAAGAATTTTGATAGGAATTGAATTGAATCTGTAGGAAACTTTTGGTAGAGTGGCCATTTTGGTAACATTTATCCTGCCTGTTCAAGAGCGTAGGAGGTCTTCCATTTTCTAAGAGCTTCCATTTCTTTCTTTAGTGTTTTATAATTTTTATCCTGGGGGGGTCTTTGGCCTCCTTGGTTAGATTTATTCCTAGGTATTTTATTGTTTTTGAGGCTATTGTGAATGAAATTGTTTTTCAGATTCCCTTTTCAGTGAACTTATGGTTGCTATATAGAAAGCTACTGATTTTTGTATAGATCCATACTTGTGTCTATATATACACAGACACAGACACACACAGTTGAAATCCTAACTGGCTTGTCTGATGACAGATCCCACCACAGAGTGCTGGCAGTGAACTTCCCACTTTGGGGTGCATTTGTCTGGGCTCTGGCTCAGCATCACATCTCATCCGCTCCCTGACCACCTTCGCTGGGGCTGTTACTGACCATGGTCACCTAAGCAGAAAGTGAGAGAGCCTGTGCCCAGCCACGGCGCCCGAATACCAACCTGGAGCCACGCAGCCGCAGCCCAAACTCTCTTCGTGCCTGAAACCGCCTTCCGTCTGCTCCCGAAAGGTGCAGCTGTGGTCACACGCTCCTGTGAAGACGTGATGGACCTGGACACGGTCCAGAGAAGAGCAATGAAAACCCTCAAGGGGCGGCAGAGACTTCTGTTTGAGGACAGATTTTAAAATAGACAGCAGGCAGCCTGAAAGGGGCCGGCTGAGCAGGATATGATGCCAGGAGGAGCCCCCAGCCAGGGGCACCCAATGGACCTCAGAAGCAGCCATTTTCAGACAAGAAAGTTCTACTTGACACGTTCCAAAAGTTTGCCGCCTGCTGTGAGATCCCTAGTGGAGACACAGACTGAAAATATAAATAGATTCCCAGCTATGGACACATTACTGTGAGCTCCCTGCAGAAGTCCTGTTCTCCGTCTCATAGCCCCCTTGGTTTCTAATGATCAGAACTGGGAGTCAGCCAACTTTTTCTGTAAAAGATCAGACAGTGAAGCCTTGTGACTCTGTAGGTCAGCTCTGTTGCTGTGGCTCAACCTAGCTGTCACAGCACAGTTACCTTCATAGGCAATGCACATTAATGTGTAGACTGTGTTCCAATAAAACTTTATTTACAAACACGGGCAGGGGGCCGCATATGACCAGCAAGTTGCCGCTTGCTAACACTTGGTCTAGACCAGTTCAGAATTGGGCTGAGTCACATCATTCAGAACTAGAGATGGGCACAGTGGCACACACTTATTTATAATCATCGTACTTAGGAGGCTGAGATAGGAAGATCATAGGTCAGTTGCAGCAATTTAGCAAGACCCTGTTTCAAAAGAAAAAAATAAAATAAGATAAAATAAAAAGGACTGGGGTTGTAGCTTAGTGGGTTCAATCCCTCATACCACAATAAATGCATTCAAATATGCATACATACATATATACATACATACATACATACATACATACATAAACATACAACTAGAGGCATTTTTGCAAACACACTTCATTTTCTAGAACAGGACACTGACCTCCAGAGACATCAAATAAGCTTCCCAAGGTTAGACAGCTGGTCACCCACATGGAAGACTAGGATGGTCTTGGGGGGTACATTAGAAAGTTGTTCCCATGCATTTCTGACCCTCCCAAATATCCACTAATGGCCAAAGACTGCCCTTTCTTTGAAAATATTTCAAGTGGCAACAGATTTGCAAATACAGCTCACTTTAGAAAAACTGAGGAATATTTTTAAAATTCCTGGAAATTGAAAAAGAAGAAGCATACCTCTCTCTCAAGCCTCTCTAGCTCCGAGATGGGAGAAGACTTTATTTCCTGACAGTTTATATAAGTAACCTTACCCTCAGACTAATTCCCTCTATCCTGGTGTCTGCGACGCTGGTCATCCAGGGCCTACAGACGCTGCCCCCCAGGAGCGGAGGGGCTCCCACGGGCCCCTCACCTGAGTAACGCTTTTCTGGAAGCAATCCCTGCCCTCCATATTCTGTTGGCTGGAGCCAGGAATAGCTAAGTTCGTTGGTACTTAGAGCTGTTAGGGGAGGCGCGCGCGCGTGTGTGTGTGTGTGTGTGTGTGTGCGCGTGCGCTCAGTGGGGAAGGAAGCTGGGGGTGCATAAGTGCTCAAAAGATTCCAAGAACTATTATGGCCCTGGCTTGTGTTTTCAGAGACCCATCAAAGATCTCTTGTGAAACTAAGAGCACACTCGAGGCAACCTTCGGAAGTCAGAAGCCTTAGTGGGGACAAGCCTGCTGCCGTCCCAGGCGGGGGTCTGGAGCTCTCCATGGACCAACCACCCGAGCGCTCACATCCTTGGCAGCCTTCAAGTTTCCCTCTGTTCTTGGACATCTTAGCCAAAATGCTGCAGGTGAGGAAGACCGCCCGGTGAGGGGTGCAGGCTACTTTAAACTGGGATGGCTGGTTTGCCTCTGGGCGGGCGTAGCTTTGTGGATAGAAGGGACTGTGTCCTGGAGACGGTCAAGGAGCCCATCACTTGAAGCTGTAATCCGTGACAGTGGACCCTGACGAGACAGGTGCCGAGGAGGGCCTGGGAGCTGGGAACTCAGCTGGTTCCTGCCATTCCAGAGGCCTCCTCTCCCAGAGTGGTCTCCACACGAGCCCATACGGGTCTGCCAAGACATAACAAATTCCAGGATCTCCAGCCTCTGTCTGGATCCTCAGAGGCCACACAGGCTGCCAGGCCTGTCAAGAGTCCTGGCTCCTGCAGAGAAAAAGGCTGCTTCAGACATGAGCTGAAGACAGAACGTTCTGGGTTCAGACTCCCTCTCTGGCTCTTACCAGTGGTGGGAGTTACTGGACTCTACACCCTAGATCTGGAGACTAGAGATGAACCTATACTGTGCCCCCAGGTGCCATTTTCCCTTTTCCCCGTCAGTCCTCACTCTTGGCAGCCCCCTGGGCTCCATCCCGCCCTGCCAACATGGACCCTCCTGGGGCGGCCACACCTCACTGGCAAACGGCTCCCTCCTGCCGCCAACCTCAGAAGCTGGCACCTACTTCACATGTAACTTATCTTTGAGTATTATTAGCTGTGTTTTTTTTTCTGATTATAAGGATGATGTAAGCATTGCAGAAGATTTTTTAAACACAGAACAATTAATATGGAAGAAATCACTCCTAAGTGCAGCTGTGGGCTCAGCACAGTTTGTACCTTAATGTATTTCTTCCTATCCGGGCACATGTGCCGAGCATCCGTTTACACAATTTGAATTGCAGATGGCAGATTTTCTACACAGCTTGTTCTTCACTTCAGCTGTGAACGATGACCCTATCAATAAGTCATCTATGAACACACACACACACAAACACACACACACACACACACACACACATGCATTTTTGCAGCACTGGGGATTGAACCCAGGGACATTCTACTTCTAAGCTACACACCCAGACCATTTTGTTTCTTTTTATTTGAAACAGAGTCTTGTAACCGGACATGGTGGCGCACGCTTGTAATCCTAGTCCTTGGGAGGCTGAGACCAGAGGATCACAGGTTCACAGCCCTCCTCAGCTACTTAGTGAGGCCCTCCACAACCTAGTGAGACCATGTTTCAAAATAAAGAATAAAAAATAGGGCTGGGGTTGTAGCTCAGCAGTAGAATGCTCCTGGGTTCCATCCCCAGTACCAAGAAAGAAAGAGAGAAAGGGAGAAAGGGAGAAAGAAAGAAAGAAAAAGAAAGAAAGAAAGAAAGAGAAAGAAAGAAAGAAAGAAAGAAAGAAAGAAAGAAAGAAAGAAAGAAAGAAAGAAGTATGGACAGGAGTTTTGCAGAGTTACCATGTGCTAGCCTCCAACCTGTGATGCCCAAGCATGGGGAATTACATGTGCGCCCCACCACGCCCAGCAAGTTTGAGTATTTGTAAGGGTCTCGATCACTTTGGACGGCATGCGTCTAGACAAACGGTGTCAGTTTCCAGGCGAGCACATTTCTCAGACTCCCTGGCGGCACACACTTATGCACAACCCCTCAGCTACTAGCAGGCCTCTCTCAACTCTCCCGTGTGCCCGCCCACTCTGCCTAAATAACCACTTCTTTAAAATTCTCCAAAGGCTACTTTCCAGAGCTCCTCACCTTACTGCCTATTCATTAGAGAATATTCTAGTTTGTAATTTTTGCTTTAAAACCCGGGCTACTTAGAATAAACGCAATATACCAAATGTGGCCTGGCACACTTCCGACCCCTTTAGTTTGTTTGTTATGGTAGTGGAGGCTGAACCCAGGGGCATCCTGCATCTGAGCAAGTCCTCCAGCCCTATCTTATTTTTTTGTTTTGAAATTAGGTCTCACTGAATTGTTGAGGCTGGCCTCAAATATGTGTCCTCCTCTCTCAGCCTCCCAACTGCTGGGCTTACCGGCATTCACCGCTGTGCCTGGCTGGCTTCCTTTATTTTGAATCTGTTCATCTGAGCTCGAATTCCTTTGTTGTTGCTGCTTTAGCAAGCAGCCGACTCGTGTAAGCTGTGCCAGCTCGCGGAGGCTGCAGTGCTCAAGTTAATCAGAGTTTCTTCCATTTGGTGCTAGTTTGGGGTTTTGTTTTTGTTTTTGTTTTTGAGCCTCACCCCAAGGCTTATACGTGACTGACTGGTATCAATTCAATGCCCAATTTGTTTAAATTCCAGGGAAGGGCCCAGTGTGGTGGCCCTCACCTGTAATCCCAGCACTTGGGAAGCCGAGCGGGAGGCTTGCAGGTTGGAGCCCAGCGCAGCAACTTAGATCCCTCACAACTTAGCAAGACCCTGTTTCAAAACAAAAAATAAAAAGGGCTGGAGAGGCATCTGGGGGGTAGAGCCTCCTGGGTTCAATTCCAGTACCCCCCATGGAGAAGAAATTCCAACGAGGCCCCTGAAAACACATCACGGGTCCTCTGCTGTGTGGGGGCCGCATCACCAGCAGACTCAGGCCTGGCCCGCGCCCAGCCCACCCCCCCACGGGTCAGGAGGAAGGCCGCGGGTGTTGCGGCCTGGGCTGCCTGGCGCCACCTTGGCTAGCCGTCCACTTACAGATGTTCTCAAGAGTAACCGGGATCTGGGCTTGAAACAACTCCGGTGGAGGGTGTGCAACCCCCCAGAGGAGGGCTCTCACGTGACCAGGACAGTCCAGCAGCAGGCGGAGGCCTCTGCCGCTAGCACTAAGCTCAGTCTTATCAACAGGGCTGAGTGCTGGGAGAATCTACGGCAGCACCCCTGGCCCTTTTGTTTGGCACTAGGGATTGTATCCAAGAGTGATCTCTACCTTTGAGCCACACCCCCAAACCCTTCGACTTTATTTTGAAACAGGGTCTTGCTAAGTAGCTGAGGTCTTGCTAAGTTACGGAGGCTAGCCTTGAACTGTGATCCTCCTCTTTCAGCCTCCCAAGTACTAGGATTACAGGCATGTACCACCAGGTGTGGCTGTATCCCCAGCTCTTTGAGGGACCTTTGCATGCAGATGTGGGGCTTCTCCTGAAATCCCTCCCCTGACAAGAAGACTCCTCCCCACTTGGCCGCCCCCAGGTGTAGGTGTGTCCGGCTAGGTGTGCTTGTCCCCTCTTCCCAGGGCCCCCTCACGGGGAGGGTCATGGCTGAGTGAGGAGCCAGAGCAGAGCCCAGGAATGGGAATACGAGCGGCGTACGGCAGGGTAGGGTCCCTGATGTCATTCATGGACACGCTGTGAACTAGACTAAGAGTCTCTAGTCCACACGCTTCTGTGCCGGGAGTTGAGGGCAGGTGTCTGGGCAGAGCTGCTGACCCTGTTTAGACAGAAAACCTTTGCAACAAGGGTTTGGAACCCCCCAGATAGTAGGAAAGCGCATCCTTGGAGTGGAGCCCCCTAGGGGCTCTGGAAGCAGGGCGCAGGCTCGCCACACGGGGGCGCGGCGGCTCGGCTGCCCGTCGTCCATTTCCCAGGCATCTTTGAAGCCACCTGGCCCCATTCCACATTCATTTAGAGTTGGTTACTATAAGAGATAATGAAACTCTTACTTAACCCAAGTCAGTTCAATTTCATCCCGCCCAACTGTCTCCCATCAAATTCCATCTCTGCCTTTTATCACGATTGGCATTTTTTTTTGAAGGAGATAAAGCAGAAAACATAAACATACGTTAAAAATAAACCCCCGCCTCGTACTTCATATTTTCAACGTGTTTTCACATAAAGTATTTCATTACAGACTCAAGCAGCTGCTGTCATAAAATTTGGTCTCAGATGTAGGATTCATGAAAACCAAATGAAAAGAATCCTGAAAACAGACCCGGCGGGCCCGGGCCCTGCTTCTGCTGGACCCAGGCCACGACTGGGGGTCGCTGGTCACCTAAGTGAAGCGTCGGAAATGTCTCTAACTCGCGCGCGCATGTGTGTGTGTGTGTGTGTGTGTGTGTGTGTGTGCGCGTGCGCGCGCTAGGGATTGAACCCAAAGTCATTTTAACTCTGAGCTGCACCCCCAGCCCTTTTTATTTATTTATTTATTTATTTATTTATTTATTTATTTATTTATTTTTGTTTTGAAACAGGATCTCTCTAAATTGTTGAGGGTCTTCCTAAGTTTTTGAGACTAGCTTCTAACCTTCGATTCTCCTGTCTCAGCCTCCCAAGTACTGAGACTACTGGCTCCTCTCAGTGATTCTGAGAGACAGACAGATTTGAGGACCAATGATCATGGCCAACTTTCACGTTTCAAACCAAGAAAGTCCCGGTGGGCAGAAGGGCCACGGCACACACGCCTACAGGGTCTGCCCACCTGCAAAGCCAGGTCCCAAGCACTTTCTCCTGCCCCCCACACTCCCTCTCGGACCTCTGGTATGCCATCCCCACAAAACAGTTCTGATTTCTGCTCTGTACCCTAGATCTGATGATGCAGAAGAGGAGGGGCCTGGCGGCCAGGGCACCATAAGAGTGGTTACAGTGCTTGGCGCATGGCTGCGATGCCTGCCACCCACGGGCCCCAGACAGCACAAGGCTCTGGAAGCTACAGCCTCTGGGGACATGCGATGTGTCTCAGAACACACCCTCCTACCCATCTTCTTTGCTTCGTAGCTTTCCTCTCCAGGACAAGTCTGTCAGACTAAGCAAGCTCAGGGGTTCCCTTGCGACCAACCAGAGTCCCAAAGTCAGGGATACTACCCCCCAGTGGGGGACACTGGGACGTTCCGGGGAGGTGGTAGTAGGCTCGGAGGCATTACGATAAGAATAAGAGGAAGGGAAGAGCCCAAGGGGTGGTGATTGTTTATTTTATGACAAGAGATGGTAAGTCAGGAAGTTTGGAAATCTGTGAGAGACCAGCTGCCTCACCAGGGACTCGCGGGCACGTCTAGCCTGTTCGCCTGGGCTGGGGAGCTTAGAGATGGGACTCAGGGTCGTCTCTAGCCCAGTAGCTTGGGTCGGGTTTGACATGAGTCCAGTGGAAAGGCAGAGATGCGGGCCGCTTGAGCCTGGAGGCCAACCATCTTGGGATGGTTTTGAAAACAGTAAAAGAAAAAAATATTATCGCCTGTCAGTGCTGGGCATGGTACGCAGGTGTTCACTGAGCAGCTACCTAGCTGCAGGTTCAGGGTGAGGCCTCGCCTCTTCCCTCCAGGCTCCTCAAGTCACCAGGGTCACCCAGGCACACTTCTACCCCCCTGGTGTCAGGTGTCCACCCCCACCTCGCCCTTCGGGTTCTCCTCCGCTCTCTCTCTCGGTGCCCCATACAAGAGCCCTGTGACCTGCTAGCTCCCCCCGGGGCCTGGAGTGAGACGCTCCTGCCAGGGGCTGGACTTTGTCAGAACCAAGAGGCCAAGTCACCTGCTCAGAAGGAAGATGAGGTTGGAATCAGACTCCACAGAAGACGGGGGGCATTTCTGGCTAACTGGGAAGGAAAGGTGCCCAAAATGGGTATAAGAGGATTAAAACTTGACCCCCCAGAGGCAGGAGAGGGACCTGCAATATGACCTGGGGCTTTTCTACAGAAAAAAGAGATGGGATGCCCAGAGAGGTCAGGGGGCCTTGGGAGGGCAGAGGGGCAGTGGGGATCATCAGGCAGCGGGGGCTGGAAGACATAAAGGGACCACCTGGTGTGAGGGTGCCTGGTAGACACCCCAGCAGTCAGAGTGGCTGCACTCCCCACGCCGACGGGGCCTGGGCTCTGTCGTATAAATAGGTGGCACATTTTCTCATGTATCTGTCATAACAATCTCCCCGGCACCTGCTTCAGGCACCCAGAGTCCTTTCACATTCATATATATATATATATATATATATATATATATATAGATATATATATAGATATATATATAGATATATATATAGATATATATATATATATTCAGTACTGAGGATTGAACTCAGGGGAGTTCTACCTTCGAGCAACACTCCCCCAGCCCGTTTTACTTTTTTATTTTAAAACAGGGTCTTGCTAAATTGCTAAGGCTGGCCTCAAGCCTGCAATCCTCCTGTCTCCGCCTTCCAAGACTGGACTGCAGGCATGTGCCACCCACCACCTGGCTCATTTAATCCACCTCAGTGCAGCCTGGAGGAGGAATGTGGAGACCATGAAACAGAAATGTTTTTGTGATTTTTCCAGGAACCCACGGCCAGCAGGAACTGGGCTGGCCTTAGAGCCCAGAGCTCCCTGGCTCAAAAGCCATTACTCAGCTGGCTGTGGTGGCACACACTTGTAATCCTAGCTCTTGGGAGGCTGAGACAGGAGGATCACAGGTTCATAGCCAGCCTCAGCTACTTAGTGAGGCCCTCTGCAACTGAGTGAGACCCTGTTTCCAAATAAAGAATGACAAATAGGGCTGGGATGTGGCTCAGAGGTAGAATATCTCTGGGTTCAATCCCTACTAACACACACACACACACACACACACACACACCGCTTTGGGGCATGTGTTTAGTGGGTTCTCAATGCTCAGAGAAACTAGAGAGTGTCCCCAAAAGCAACCCAGAAGCCAGGGCAGAAAGGGAAGGCGGGAGCAGAGAGCTGGCCCTTGTCCCAGGATGCACAGCTCAGTCTGCACCGCCAGTGAGGCATTATGGGAAACTCACAGAGCTGGACTCAGCAACCCCAGTGCTGCCGCGTACTGCCGAGACGCGCCTGGCAGAGCGTGTGCGGATGGATGGATGAGCACGCTATCCCAGCCCAACTCTCTGAGCGGCCAGAGGGGCTGCTCAGCTCCATTCCAGTGACAGTGACTTCTGTTCCTGCACTCAGCAGGTGTCTCTGGGGCACCTGCCGTACCTTCATACCAGCAAAGGTGAGCCCCAGTCACATCACACTAGCCGGAGGGTGAGGAGAGGAGGCGGCAGCTCACAAGCCCGGGGTCACTCGCTGCTCCCGGGGTCACCGGCCTCTTAGTCTTGATAGCGGCAGCTCTGACCTTTGGCCCTCCAGGAAGCTGGCCAATGAAAGCTGCCCCAATGCTGCTCTGGAGCGGGCTTTGCCTGGAGAACAATCTCCCACGGAGGGGCCCAGACAGGTGGGCTTGTTCTATAGCCTGGGCCCTCTTGAAATGGCCCCGGGCAGGAGTGGGGCCAGCGGCCCTGGCTGCTCAATCCCACTGACGCAGGGCTCCTCCCGGGGCGCCTCACACCTGCCCCTTGATTAAGTCTTTCTGTGATTCAATGACCTCGGTTGCAGAGGGACACTGAGGGCGGGGGAATTGGCACAGGTTGGCACGTGTGGACAGGAGGGGAGGCTTTCTCGGTAGGCATACTCTTGTGTAGTTTCAAGCAGCGATTCGGACGCTTAATGCTGTCCCTAGCCATCAGGCTCAGCTGGGCTTGGGCTTGGATCTTCTTAGTCTTTGGCCCCCCAAGAAGGATGTCCATTTGGTCCCAGATTCTCCTTAGGGCTCCTGGATGGCTCACTGAGCCCCTGGGCAGAGACAGAGTGGACTCGACTTAGGTCCAGCCCTTGAGCAAGACATCCTTCTCCCCTCTTTCTACTCTCCTTCCTCTTCCTCCTCCTCCTCCTCCTCCTCCTCCTCTTCCTCCTCCTTCTTTTCCTATCAGGGATTAAACCCAGGGGCATTCTACCTTTGAGCTATACCCCCGGCCCAGCCCCCCTTTTTTGTTTGGAAACAGGGTCTTCCTAAGTATTTGCTGAGGCTAGCCTCACACCTTGATCCTCCTGCCTCCGCCTCCCAAGCACTAGGATTACAGGTGTGCACCACCATGCCTGGCAGCACTTATCTTTTTGAGCTTTATTTTATTTAAATGTGAAATGGGGATAAAAACATTCACCCCATCTGGGTCTGGATGGGATTGCCATTGCCATCACCACCATTGCTACTAATCCTCTTAACCCAGCAGGAATTCATGGTGTCTGATGTGTTACACCCTTTATGTGGAGTGCACCACTTAATTCTCACAAGACTCCCATGACATACACGTTAGCAGTATACTTTTTTCTTTTCTTTTCTTATTTTTGGTATGGGAAATAAACCCAAGGGTATGCTACCTCCAAGCTACACCCCTAGACCTTTCATGTTGAAGCGAGGTCTTGCTGAGTTTCTGAGTCTGGCCTCGACCCTTTGCTCCTTCCGTCCCAGCCTCCCAAGTGCTGGGACGACAGGTGTGCGCTGCTGCACCCAGCAATGTTAATTTACAGGGGAAGAAATGCATCAGAGAACGGATCCTCCAGTAGCTTCCCAAGGCCGTGCAGATGGGCAGCAATGGCACAGAAAGTTGGACGCAGCAGGCGGAGTCCAGGGCTGAACGCCCTGTTGGCCTCCCCGCGGCCTGGGAAGCAGGGCTCTGCTGACCCTCGGTTGCCATGAGCCTTCTCTTTTTCTCACTGTCTTCTGCCTTTCACTTTGAGTTCACAACTAGCTTCCCTTTTGGTTAATTCTCCTCTGGGGTCCTCTCTTCCACTCACTGACTCCAGCCCTTCCCAGGGACGCTCTTTCAGCTCCCTGGCACCTCAAGATGCCCCTGAGACCACATCCAACATGGCGGATACCTGGCTCTTTGAGTATCAAATAGCAAGCGAGGGTCACAGCCGGGCCTGAGAACAGGCGGCCGGGGCAGTGAGCTCACTTTCACACTTTCCCAGGGCGTGGGGGAGGACTGCATGGCGACTCCTGCTTGGGAAATGCCGATGGGTGGCCTGGTATCTTGGGAATGTGCTCTCGGAGACCAGGGGATGTTTTTGCAACCTCTCCTGCTCCTCCCCATTCCTGGGATGGGACTTTGGACTCCTTACCGCTGTTCCCAGGCACACAAGAGAAACCTGAGCCTGTTATTTTTCAATGTTCTTCGTGCCAATTTCATCCCACCAAGTTCAACGCGGCTCAGTCAGTGCCGCACACGCCGCTCTCTAATTCACCTGGGCGGGAACTCCTAGCGGCCTCGTTTTATAAACGAGGGAGCCGAGATTCCGAGAGGTGGAGAAACTTCCCAGAATCATCCAGGTGGAAAAGAGGGAAGCCGGATCCCTATTCTACTACGCGACTGTGGATCATGGAGTCACCCCTGACACTTTCCAACATGGCGCACGCCATCCCGGACGGGCTCACCCTCCTCCCTTGGTCTGGAGCCGAGTATTGTGTATGAATCTGTTACCTCGGTGCCTGTGGGCCTCTGGTTCACGCGCGGCAGGCGCCACGGCTGTTACCAAAATGTGCTCACCTCGCGGGCCACGTCAAGACAAACTGAAGGATAGTGGTTGGGACACACTTTCGACTCACCGAGAGTTTATTCAGCCCTGATGCTGGGGTGAACACCCGGAGGGGAAGGCGACCCGGGCTGCAGACCCGGCCTGTGGCTTGTGAACTTGGTGCCCAGAGATGAGGGCACAGCCATAGGAGAGGTGGAGGAGAAAGGAATCTGACTCTGGGAAATATTTGATACGGTGGTCTGAGCTGGGCTTTGAAGGCAGATACGGGATGGTGAGGTATTCCCACACGGCATGCCAGGAGAATAACGCGGCTACAGATCCCTAGTGAGGACGCAAGGCGTGTGAAGGAGAGCGTGTGTATGTCCTGAGGTGGCCCTGAACCAGAAAGCAGGCTCTTTGGGAGAGTATAAAAAATGCCCCAGGGCAGCTTATAAACCACAAATTTATTTATTCATTTGTTTTTGGTACCAGGGATTGAACTCAGGGGCATTTTACCTTCGAGCTACACTCCCAGCCCTTTTTCTTTCTTTCTTTCTTTTTTTTTTTTCTTTTTTAAAATTTTGAAATAGGGTCTGGCTAAATTGCTGAGGCTGGCTTCAAACCTGAAGTCCTCCTATCTGAGCCTCCCAAGTACTAGGATTACGAGCCTTTCACCACCACCACTCCCACAGTTCTAGAGACCAAGACTTTCCAGACTGGTGCCGGGATGCTTTCTGGATCAGCAGCCACGCCTTCTGGGTTCTCCTTGGTGGAAGGGGTGAGGGTCTCTCTGGGGGCTCTTTTGGAAGGGCGTGGATCCCATTCCCAGAGGCTTCACCTCCTCAAAGGCCCCGCTTTCTAATATTATCACCTTGAGAGGTAGGATTTCAACATGGGAATTTAGGGGACATGGACATTCAGGTGACGGCACCAGCCGTGAAGGGTTTTAAGCCTCGAGGAAGATGTCCACACACATTCTCTAAGCAATGAGAAACTCCTGCTGCTTTGAACAGGGCAATGACGACACGCCGCTGCCTATCTGGGGAACGAGCCTTTGCAGGGCTGAGCTGGAGGGACGGGGTGAACCCATAGGAGGGGCAAGGGCATAATAATCCAGGTGAGGACAAGTGCAGTAGGGCCGATGAGGCTTCCTCCCACCCCGGCACAGTCATCCCTTAGCTGCACTCGCCAAGAGCAGCCTGGCAGAGGGAGGCCCGGCTTCCTTTCCCGGGCCTTGTAACTTCACTCTGAGTCTTGGGTCCCCTCCTTCCTCTGCCGTCCTACATCTGGACGATTTTCCTTCTAATGACTGCCATAGCCATAACTATAATAATTACAGCGGCCATAATAGGATTCCGAATGGACCGGAGGCCTTTATTCTGAGGATGCTAATATGCGTGAGGAGGGGGTGGGAGGGATCCTGGCAGAAATGTGATTAGATCCAATTGGCTGGAAAATAACTCTGGGCAGTGTGGAGGGGACCCAGCCAAGAGGGCCAGCCTTCGGAGCATGGAATTGCTCCTGGGTAAGAACACAAGAGCACCTGTCCCCGTAGGAAGGGCAAGGTCGACTCCTGGTGACTGGGACACATCAAGTCTGTGTGTGCATGCGTGTGTGTGTGTGTGTGTGTGCGCGCGCGCACGTGTGTGTTACTGGTGATTGAGCCCAGGGCATTATATATATTTCTGCACTACACTCCCAGCCCTCTTTTTATTTTTTGTTTTGCTATGTTGCCGAGCTGGACCTGCGACTCCCCTGTCTCAGCTTCCCAAGTACCGGGATTACAGGTACGAGCCACCCCACCCAGCGGGGACACCCGTACTAGACTGGCCTTGGCTGGCAGTCATGACAAAGGCCCCCCATCTCTAAGGAGCCTTCCCGGGGTCTCCAGCAGACAGTGGCTCTCCACCGTCACCACAAGCTCTTCTACTGTTGGGCTTTAATTAACCTTTCGTACATGCGACGTGACAGTGCTTTGTGAATTACAAAGCCTGTTCAAACCCACTCTCTCCTTTAATCCTTCCCACAGCAGAGGCTAGCGTTATTTTGGTCATTCCGAATTTGTTCCTCAAACTTGGTTAGAGCAGATAATGTTAAATACTGTGGAAGAAAGTCTGCGTGGGGCTAATGCTGGATACCAAGCCCCGATATGCAGGAGGTGCCTGGCTGACTAAGCCCCCAGGCTGGATTCAAACTCCAGGCCTGTCCAGGCTGTCTGTGGGGCCTCGCACATGCTAGGCAAAGGCTCTGTCACCGAGCTACACCTTCGGGCCACTCTTATATTCATTTATAACTGTGTTAACTACCAAATTTTAGTACTTTATTTCTGCATGATTTGAACAGTTTGTCTTCCTAAACACATGGGAAAAACCTATTAAAAAAGGCTTTACAGTTAAAATTTATTACTGTCAGCGCCTATATGTGGCAAGAAGGATGCGAGTTTCTTTTATATGCCTGTGATATTGAGCAACGTTGGTCAGGCATATAGTACTGCAGCTAATTAATAAATATCAGCGAATTAGCGCATCCTACTACTAATCCTCCGGACTTTGCTGGCTTCCTATGAAAACACTGGCTTCTAGTCTCATCCTTAAATTTCTTCCAAGCATTTTATTTCCAAAAACACTGGGATCTTTCTAAATTATTTTGCAGCCAGTTTTTAAAATAACGTCTAATATTTGGGAAGAACATTAGTGTGCTCATTATAATGAGAGAATTGAGGCCGGGCAGGGAGAGTTTAAATCATCACCTCCTGTTCAGTGGCCTGATGACGGGGACTTTCCTCAGTGTTTCTTTGGAAATGATGGAAAGAAAGGACAACCGACAGTTTCTCTGCCCGGCAGACGCGGGCGTCCTCATTGAGCGAGCCCGTGCTGCCACCTGGTGGCAGAACTTGGTGTCTTCTGCTCGCTTGTGGGAAATGCGCCCACATTGACTCAGCGAGCCTTTGCAGGGCCAGTTGTACTCCCAGGCACCAGATGCTGAGCATATGGTTGAAAGAAAAGATAAGATTGTTAGTAGGGCGCAGAGGCGCATATCTGTAATCCTAGTATTTGGGAAGCTGAGGCAGGAGGATCACGGGTTCACGGCCAGCCTCAGCTACTTAGTGAGGCTCTCTGCAACTTAGTGAGACCTTGTTTCAAAGTAAAGAATAAAAAATAGGGCTGGAAGTGTAGCTTGGAGGGAGAATGCCCCTGGGTTCCATCCCCAGTACAAAAAACAAAAAAACCTTAGAGAGACTCTATTTATGCCAGCCGGGTGGCCGTGGAGGGCTTCCCGGGAACAGATGTTCAAGCCCAAACCCGGCTGATGAGCAGGAATCAGGCCCTCGAGCGGTTCCCCAGGCCGAGGTGCAGCCTGAGGGGCCGGCTCTCAGCGCCGCTAGGAGAGAGCGTCCAGACGAGGGCCAAGAGACGGGCAGCAACCGCATCACACAAGGCCTTCTAGAATGCTCCATGCATAGTGGAAGATTTTAGCACCAAATTCCCTTTGAGGATATTCGTGTTCAAGTTTGGACTTTCTATTAAATCCTCAAAATAGGTACAAGCAGCAGCTATTCAGGTAGCACCCCTACCTCCACCCCCACAACTCACTCATACTGTATAGCTGCATGTTAAAATTATATGGAGATTTAAAAATTTTTTTGGTACTAGGCATTGAACTCAGGGACTTTCTACCTCCAGGCTAACCCCCAGCCCTTTTTATTTTTCAGTTTTGAAACAAGGTCTCACTAAATTGCCTCGGCTGGCCTCGAACCTGCAATCTTTCTGGCTCAGCCTCCTAGGCATGTTCCATCGCCCCAGCCTCTCTTTTTAAAAAGAAATGTTAAGTATATGGCATTCTTAATTGACACCTAGTAATCGTACCTATTTACACCCCCAGTCTTATATTATTTTTTTATTTGGAAACACGGTCTTGCTCAGTTGCTGAGGCTGGCTTTGAACCTGTGATCTTCCTGTCTCAGCCATATTGTATACAGGTGTTTCAACACCTGTATACAATATGTAATGATCACATCAGAGTAGTCGGTGCATCTGTAGCCTCAGACATTTATTATTTTTTGTGTTGGGAACATTTAAACTCCTCTTCTTAGCTACTAGGAAATATTCAGTTAATCATTGTCAACCATAGTTATTTCATTGTGTTACAGAACATTAGAAGTTATCCCTCCCAGAACTGCACATCCAAACCTATCCTGTGCCCACGAGCCATCCTCTCTCCACCGCTCTCTCCCCAGATCCTCCCGGGCTCTGGCTACCACTATCCTATGCCCTCCTTCTTCAAGTTCAACGTTTCAGCTTCCAAATGTGAGAACATGCAGTGTTTGTCCTTCTGTCCTTGACTTCTTCACTTAACCTAATGTCCTCCTGTCCCATCTATATCGCTGCAAATGACAGGATATTATTCTTGTTATTGCTAAAGAGTATTTCGTTACCTATACTATTTCAATACTTATATATGTATGTATGTATGTATGTATTTATATATATGCTATGTTTTCTTTGTGTGTGTGTGTGTGTGTGTGTGCGTGTGTGGTACTGGGGATTGAACTCAGAGGAATTCTACCTCTGGTCTACACCCCCAGTCTTATTTTATTTTTTTATTTGGAAACACGGTCTCGCTCGGTTGCTGAGGCTGGCTTTGAACCTGTGATCCTCCTGTCTCAGCCTCCCAAGCACTGGAACTCCAGGCGTGCGCCACCATGCCCAGTGTGTTCATCTTTCCGTGAATACTGAGGTTGATATTTCAGTCAGTGTTCTTACCGCTGTGGCCCAAACTACCTGACAACCTCAACTTAGAGGAAGAAAGATTTGCTCACAGTTCTGAAGATTTCAGTTCATGTACATTTAGTTCATTTTCACACCCGCTGCCAGGACATGATGGTGAGAAGCCGGAGGAGAAGGACAGAGCTTGTGGTCAGCCCCTACTGGCAGGAGAGAGAAAAAAATCTGGGAGCTGCAGCAGCCAGCCTGGGCCAGGCCCCAGGGACCCTTCCCAGCCACCAAGCCGCACCTCCAACATGGCGCCCAGGGAGCCTGCGGTCTGGACATTTTATACCCAACTATAACAATTGATTCTCATCTTGGCTGTTGTGAGTAGTGCTGCCATAAATATGTGAATGCAGACATCTCTTAGACATATAACTTTTCCTTGAATTGCTGGTGGTCTGAAGGACAGTGTTCCCTACCCTCTACTGAGTCTTGCTAAGAATTCTTGTAGGCAGAAGTGGGGGCAATTGCTTGTGCTGCTTTGCTTGCTTGTTTTTGATAGGGAAATATAAAATTCTATCACAAAAAACGCCTACAAAAAAGTGCACATTTAATAAATTTAATAACTTCATCATTATCACCACAAATAAAAGGAATAAGACGCTGAACTGTCTAGAAACGCTATATGGACCAGAGATGCAGCCAGCACCCGGGAGGATGAGGAGAAGCATCCTCTGTGGTTGAATACAATACATCCTCGCTAGTCTGAAATACACGGCATTAATCCAAAAAGAATAATCAAATCCTACATGGAACACGTAACTAAGTAATTAAAATAGTTAGAAAATCAACAAATCAGTCAGCCCTTGCAGAAAGCTAATTGTAACAGCTAAAAAAAATCAGAAAATAATTAAAAGAGAAAGAAATATTAGCCCAAGAATGGAAACCAAGACTTGACTCTTTATTAAAAAGTATGACTACAGTAGTCTTGCTTGACCAAGCAACAAAAGAGAAAGAGTATTATGAGGATATTAACTTGTTTTAAGGAGGCAATTATCATCATTTAAAAAGGCAATTATCATCATAGGAAAAAAAACATTTTTTTCCTTAATGTTATCTACTAGTTCAGGCAACTGTAACTGCTGTGAATGACTGCAGATTAAATTAAATTGCTTGGGAATCCGCGCTGTTGAAAAGTCCAGCCCTGGCGTCATAAGGAAGAGGCATACCGTCCAGCCCTGGGGTGGTGTGGGCAGGAAGGCCAGATCCTGGGGGACACTGCGCTTACCACCCTCCGGTCCCACTGGCCACAGAGGTGCCGGTTCACCATCGCTCCCCGTCCCCAGGCTCTGAAGGAGGGTGGCTTTGTGGTGACTCCGCTCCCACAGCACTACCTCCTATCCGTGGCCCTCTCTGGGTTCCAAAGGCCTCAGCTGCTTCTACTGAAACGAAAACCAACATGGAAATCCAGAGTGCTGCTAGGGAACTGCCCGCCCTGCACACTCACCGCCAAGTCATGAGAATTTTTCCTAACGTGCCCAGATGCGTGGCGAAGCCGGCCCACTGGGAGACACCCAGACTCCTGTCCTTGCTGCTGGCTGGAAACGGATGCTGAAACTAACCAGAGCGATACGGGTGCAAATGGCCTCAGCAACCCACGGCCCTCGGTCGTGCTCCCTTCCCACGGCCTCCCTCCTCCACCCGCTGCCAGAAAGAGGGTGGTGCCCACGTTCTGGAAACAGCTGGGAGCACGCCCGCAGTCGGCCAAGCTGGCAAGGGCACCGTGGGCTGTCTGAGAGGATGCCTGGGAAGCACTTAGGATGCATCCGTGACCACCAGGGGATGGTTTGAGGAAATGGGGCTTCGTTCTGGAATGGATGCTGTAGAAAGCAAGGATAATCCTTGGGTTGGATTGGAGATCTTGCTCCATTTGGTTATTTTGTTTTTGGTGCTGGGGATTGAACGAAGGCACATTCTACCTCTGAGCTCCACCTCCAGTCCTTTTTAATTTTTTATTTTGAAACAGCACCTTGCCGCCATTGCTGGGGTTGGCCTCGAACCAGAGATACTCCTGTCTCAGCCTCCCAAGTACTAGGATCATAAGCAAGCACCACCACGCCCAGCTAGTATCTCCGTAAATCTTATCTAGAAGGCTATGAAATGATGTCAAAGGTTCAGTTGGCTTTAGCCACAATGGAGAAAGGTTGCCCTTGGTCAGAAAGCAGTGGTGACAGTCATAGAGGTGAACGTCTGGTCATTCTTGTGACCTGAACAAGACTCTGGCTTGCTCTGTCCTTGGGCACGACCGTGGAGCGGCCTTCTTTTGTCTTGGCTAGTTTGGCCACTGAGTGGTCTTGTCTGGTATGGATGTTCTGAGGAATTGCTTCTGCCCAACGCGAGGATGCCAGCTCACGGCCACACCAGCCCAGCCTGGCCGTCAGCCCGGCTGTTTCTCAGGGGAATGCAAGCGCAAATCCTGGTACAAAAAAGAAAAAAAATAGGATTTTTTTTTTTAATTAAAGAAACAAACAGTGGCTAATACCAGAAAGAGAAGCCGGAGTCTAGGGAAACTTGTTGAGGTGTCTTTCCCCTCACATGAATGCATATTTTAATTGAAGGGAGAGAAAAGAAAGAAAGATACAGAGCTGTGTCATGGGCCGATGGCTTCAGCGATGACGTCATGGGTAAGAACAATGTCTGCCTGCAGGAGGATGCCGGTACGTTTTTTGAAGGCACCTTGAAGAGAAAAAAGGATCACTCTGAAATTTTTTTGTGTGTTTTGCCTATTTTTATGAATATAGTTAAGCTCGATATATAAGGATATGAATACAATACTTTGAAATGTATCTTAATTTGCATACAACAATATAGAAGGGCCTCATGTCATTAAGTCATTTTTTTAGTGACTATTATTATTATTTTTCTTATGTGTGGTACTGGGGATGGAAACCAGGGGCATTCTACCTCCAAACTATACCCCAGCTCTATTTTTTATTCTTTATTTTGAAACAGGGTCTCACTGAATTACAAAGGACCTCACTAAGTAGCTGAGGCTGTCCACAAACCACGGTCAGCCACAAAGCCTGGCTATTATTTAAAAAGACCTTTCCCTAGTTTTCTGCCTTAGGATCCTTGTCTACTCTCTAATTGTTCTTTAATGTAACTGATACTAATATCAACATAATATGTAGATTTCTAATGATTTTTGAATGAGTTTCATGTAAGTAACACCAACAAAAAGTGGCAGTCATAATTAGCAAGTTTTAAAGAGATGGGGGGGGGTTTACTGGTGATGGAACCCGGGGACATTCTAACTCTGAGCTACATCCCCCAGCCCTATTTTTTATCCTTTATTTTGAAACAGGGTCTCACTGAGTTGCAAAGAGCCTCACTAAGTAGCCGAGGCTGTCTGCAAACCGGAATCTTCCTGTCTCAGCCTCCCGAATGCTGGGATGACAAGCGTTTGCCACCATCCCGGGCTTTGAAGAGATTATTTTTATCTTGCGTGTTCTCTTTTAGATTTGTTCTGTAGCATGGAGGCAGTAGGCATTCCTCACTCCTTAAATTTTTTGATGAATTATTATTAAATTAGAAAAGTTGTCTAGAGGCTGACTTTTTTTCTGATACAGGAGAGGAGGTAAAAGGGAATCCAAGAATTCCTTTACATTCCCGGGTCAGATGTGTACTCAGCCTGGAGCGCCCTCTGGCGGCCAAATCTAAAGTAAAGAAATTCATCCGAGCCCCCTCCCTGTAATGATGTCCTGTCTCCCTCTAGGGGCTAAAATGGGCACAGCAAGGTGTCTACTCTGAATAGCCACTGTTGGTTAAATTTCTATTTACAGCATCCGGAGATGGAGAACTGGGAGGAGTCTTAGAGGTCCAAATAGTTTAGTTTCTTTATTTTCAGAGGAAAAGTATCCAGGGTTCCGAATACAGAAGCAACTTGCTCAAAGCCATAAAGACTCTGGCAACTGAGCTCCAGCTTCCTGGCGTCCAGTGAGTGTCGTGAATTCTGCCTGCTGGCCCAGTCCTACTCTGGGTGCTACAGCACCGCTTCCCTCCCCGCCCTTCCTTGGAGAGAGAGAGAGAGAGAGAGAGAGAGAGAGAGAGAGAGAGAGCATTCATGGTGTGTGTGTCTGTGGCGAGGTGAGTAGGCATTAGCAGTCCTTCCTGTCTAACAATCTGAGCACCTGTGCATAGGCTGCCACCCCACGTGTACACCATGCAGTTTTCTGTCCCCCACCCCATCCTCAACAGACCTGTGACTCCATTTCTCTTTCTGATGTTTAACTGGGACTGTCACATCCACGACCTGAACACTAATGGGACCACTGCGTCTCACACTCTCCCCTGCAGATAAAAACCCAGGTCTGGCTTGGAGGTAGCACGGCCCTGGGTTCAGTCTCCAGTACCAAACAGCAAAGAAACAAACAAAACACCACAACAAAACCACCTCCACCAACTGACGTGTAGCACTGGAAAGGTGACTGGAGATTACGAATGACCGCAGCGTCTCTAGTCTGAGTTTTTCCTGAGCCCCGTTTGTGTCAGAGTCCTAGAGCTGTTATAACAGGTTACCTGACTTTGAACAACAGAAATGCATTCTATCGTGGTTTTGAGCAGAGCGGGTTGGGATCCCTTTTGCTGAGCCAGAATCTGGGTGTTGGCAGGCAGGCCTCTCTCCAGAGATTTTAGGACAGCACCTGCTCCTTGCACCGCACCACTGCAGACTCTGTCCTCTTCGTTTATAAGGCCTTCTGTCTGTGAAAAGTGCGCTCTCTCTCTCTCTCTCTCTCTCTCTCTCTCTCTCTCTCTCTCTCTCACACACACACACACACACACACACACACACACACACACACTAGGTCACTTGCCGTTTCTTCCTGGTCCATGATGGTTAATCCAGGACCATCTCCCCAGAAAACATCTTGAAAGTCACTTTTTCCAGAAAAGATAATTTCAGAGTCTCCATAGAGTAGGACCTGATATTATAGTAACCATACTCAGTGTACTAAAGTACTAAAGAACCAGTTCTTTCTAGTTGTTTTTGCTTTTTGGTACTGGGTAGGGATGGAACCCAGAGACATTCTACCTCCAAGTTATACAGCCAATCCAGTTATATTTCTGATTTGGAAAGAGGGTCTCACTAAGATGCCGAGGCCGGCTTCAAGTCTGTGATCCTCCTGTCCCCGACTCCCAAGTACTGGGATTACGAGCGTGCACCACCGTGTCTGGCGAGAACCAGTTCTTTCTGTGCACACACTCAGCACAATCACTCCCGCTCCCTCACTGCCTGTTTCTCTCCCCTTCCTCGTGGTCACAAGCCATGTCACCTCCCCCAGGATGCTCAGTGTCCCTGCAGGGACTCATGTTAGAGGACCTGGCTAAGTTTCTGCTTAAAGATCTGTTCTGTCGCCATCACCACGCAGAAGAAAGGTCATAGCCAAGGACATCCCTTAGCCATCTGCGAGGAGCCGCGGCCACGGCGAACAGTCGTGGGGTTTTCTTGTCTGGGTCTTGATTGTCATCATGGTCCTGTGTCCCTCAGGCCTCATCAGAGGTGGGGATGGTCCTCCTCTGCTCACCACGGACATCACCAAATTGCCCAAGGTACAGAAACGACCTACATTTGGTTGTATTTTTCCCAGTTAAGGGTACGAGGTATTTTGACATGCCTTCCGAGTGTTGTGTGAGAATAAATTTTCTACTCTAAGCTCAGTAGATGGGAGAGATCTCCGGTTCCAGAACATAATGTCCATGACTTGGACGTCAAAGTCGACCGTTTGCCTCCCTCGGCACTTGGTCTCGGCTGTTCCTGAGCTTCGTTAGAAACACCCACTTTCCCACAAACTTCTTGCACTGTCTCCTGCAGGGCACGTTTCGGGGATTCATGGGGCTGTTTACTGACAGAATCCAGTGATGAAGGGGCCAGTAGGGCCCCAAAGCCTCCACGGGACCACAGGAAGCAGGATGCTCCTGGGAAACCTTATTACCAGGTAACTTATCTTGGTGTCTAAATAGAGAAGACCCACAAGAGCCTCCCCTCTCCCTGAGAATGGGATGCACAGGGACCACTCTCTAAGTATCTGGCTGAATGCAGGATGATTCCAGCCAATCTTCGTGAGACCGGCAGCGTCTCTACCACCCCCTTTAAGCGGCAGGTGGAGTGAGCCCGCCAGTCCCGGGGGGACCCTGGAAGAGGACTCTGGTTCAGGCCCTCAGATATGAAAATAAACCTCAAGTATGCAAACCCACCGGTGCTTATTTAATCCTTTGAACACTGCCTGCAATTCCAGAGCAGCGCTGAGCTACAACGGAGTGAAGCTCACCCCACCCTCGCCCCTTTAGATCCAGAGCCAGCGGATTCTGTCCACACTTCAGGATGAGCTTCCTGGCCCAGTTCCTCTGCCTCCTAGTGATAGGAGTTCAGGGTAAGCACCTTTGCTCTGTAGACTTTGGGCTAAAAATTTAGGCCTTGATGCAGAGACAATGTGCTTTCAGTGTGCTTTGGAGATTGCAGTGACATGCGGAGTTCTGGCTTAACTCTCACTAGGACACAGAGTCCCAGGCTGACAGTGAGGCGGAGGTACAAACAGCCTTGAGCCTGTTCTCCGCCTCCTCGACACCCATGCAGTGCTCGTCTTGCTTCTCATACTTTGGGAGAGGTAAGGCACCGTGCTACCTGGATGGGTGTTCTTGCAGGCTGCAGGGGGAACATCGTCCTGACTCAGTTTCCAGAGACCCTGGTGGCATCTCAAGATGACTTCATCTCCATCACTTGTAGAAGCAGTGCAGAGATAGGTACCTCCATGGCCTGGTACCAACAGAAACCCCAGGAGGCTCCCCGGCTGCTCATCTTCGGGGCCTCTGCCCGCACAGCAGGAACCCCCTCCAGGTTCCAGGGAACTGGCTCTGGGCTCCACTTCACCTTAGCCATCCACGGTGTGGAAGCTGGAGACGTCGGGGCGTTTTACTGCCAGCAGCACTTCAGCCAGCCTGTCCCACGGTGACAGAGCCCCGTACAAACATGTCCTGGCTGAGCTGTAGACCCTGCCCTGGCTCAAGACACCTGCTTCCTGTCAGAGGCACAGCACTGGGTTGTCCATCTTCTCCAGCTCTGTGCCCTGACCTAGTAAATCAGAGGCAGAGTGTTCGCCTCATGTTTATGCCAGATCTGCACAGAGGAGAAGGTGAGGAAGGATTCGTGTATTGAATTTGCGTGACCTGTCTCTGCGGCACAGCGCAGTGTTACACTCTGTTGTTTCTCAAGATTCTGCGGCGTGGCTGGGTGGTTCTCTGCTGCTGCGCCTGGTCTGCCTCAAGCAGCGGACACGCCCCTCTCCCCACCAGGTGGGGCCGTCCATCAGCTCGGCGCCTCAGTTCCCCTCACTGCCATGACCGTTGGAGGAGTGGTGGCAACGTCACAACCTCAGCTGCAAACATTTAAGGGCGAATTCTCTGTAGAAATATTTAATGGATAGCAAAACTGCTTTAAGTGGCCACCATGCACCTGCAAGTCCGAGCAGTAGCAGAGATAAATTACTCCTTCCCACCGGGGTGACCGCCCTCTGCCAGCCCCTCCCTGCACCTCTCTGGCAGCTGGTTCTGCCTCCTGGCTGGGGGCCTCCCCCTTACATTCGGCTGCTCTTCCTCCAACAGACCATGGCTTTACATTCTAAGGGTACAGTCCTTGGAGTGGTTTGGATTTGAGGGTGTCCCCCAGCTCTCTCAGAAATGGGTGGCAATGTTAAAATAGGGCTTGGATGTAATCTCAGCAGTGGGTAAACCCATTACATCTGGGTGTCCCAGATGCCAGTCTCGGTTACCTAGTGAGGCCCTCAGCAACTCAGCAAGACCCTGTTTCAAAATAAAGAATAAAAAGCCAGGCGTGGTGGCGCACGCTTGTAATCCCCGCGCTTGGGAGGCAGAGACAGGAGGATCGCGCAGGTTCGAAGCCAGCCTCGCTGGCTTAAGAGACCCTGTTTCCAAATAAAAATATAAACAATAGGTCTGGGAGTGTAGCCCGGAGGTAGAAGGGTTCCATTCCCAGTACCACCAAAATAATAACAATACAAATAAAATAAAATAAAGAATAAAGAGAGCTGGGGTATAGCTCAGATGCAGGATGCCCCCTGGTTAAATCTCTCTAATACAAAAAAATAAATTTTATAAGTATTACTAATCCCTAATTAAGAAATATCTCAGTCTATGAGGAAGGAAAAGAATCAGAATGCAGGACGGCCACCGTGAGGACATACAGAGGGTGCTGGGAGTGGTCACACTGGGATTGTATCAGGCAAAGAAAGAAGTCACAGTTACCCTCAGACACGACAGTGTAACGAGAAACAGCTAAAGGGGAAAAGAGAACAAAGATCATGTAGAAACCGAGAGGGAGTTGACACACAAAATCCACGAGTCCCCGAATGAAGAACTGCACTGGGAATGTGCCCACCGAGTGCTGAGGTCTGCTGTGCTGCGCCGACCCCAGGAGGCGTGACGGACTGCTGCAGACGCTCCCCACCCGGGTGAGCAGGAGTTCATCTGAGCGATGAATCGGTGCGGACCCTTAGAACATACTCATTTCTAGAAGGTGGCATTCCATGGGGTTTGCAGGGACAATGACATGTTTACATTAAAGTTTAAATTTTGCATCCTCAGTGTTAGGAAGAGGATGCCCTATTCTAACCCTACACTGTGTCTGCACGCGTGCGCATGCACACAGTGGGGATTAAATCCAAGGGTATTCTACCTCTCAGATACGCCCGGCCCATTTTTTTAAAACAGGGTGTCACTAAGTTACTGAGGCTTTTATTAAGTTGCTGAGACTTACCTCAAATGTGTAATCCTCCTGTCTCAGTCTCCTAAATACTGGGATTACAGGTGTGTGCCACCATGCCGGGTCTATAAGCATCTTTGTTTTGTTTTGTTTTATTTTTTGCTTTTATTATGGTGCTGGAGATTGAACCCAGAGGCACTGTATCTCATATGTACATCCCCAGGCCCTCTTTTGTTACTGGGGATTGAACCCTACCTCTGAGCCACACCCCATCCCTTTTTATTTTTCTTTTTTGTTTTGAAACAAGGTCTCTTCTAAGTTGCTGAAAGCCTTGCTGTGTGATCTCAAATATGAATGGAGGAGAGACAGGAGAGAGAGAGAGAGAGAGAGAGGAGAGAGAGGAGAGAGAGGAGAGAGAGGAGAGAGAGGAGAGAGAGGAGAGAGAGGAGAGAGAGGAGAGAGAGGAGAGAGAGAGAGGTTTTTTTCAGTACTGGGGATGGAACCCAGGGTCATTCTACCTCTGAGCTACACTCCCAGCCCTATTTTTTATTCTTTATTTTGAAACAGGGTCTCGCTGAGTTGCAGGGGGCCTCACTAAGTATCTGAGGCTGTCCTCAAACCGCCATCCTCCTGTCTTACCCTCCCAAATGCTAGATTACAAGCGTGCACCACCACGCTCTGCCTGAGTCTTATTTTAACAAAAGCTAAGAAGAAACTCCTCTGGGACTGAGTGTGGCACCAGGAGGGGCCGAGCCCTGGGGGTGGGGGGACCCCACTGCAGCTGCCGGCCCAGCCTGCCGGACCGCTCTGATTTGCATCTTTCCCCCGGAGACCGCAGTATCTGTTCCTCTGGATCCTCAAGAACAGGGTGCGCGGTGCATCCGCGCAGGAGGCGCATCCTACAGGTCTGGACCGGACATGGGCGCCGCGCTGCTCCTGTGGCTTCTGCTGCTCTGCCGCCCAGGTGAGCTGGGCCTCTCGGGCCGGGGACCAGGTCAGCCAAGGCATGCTAGAGAAACGCAGTGGGGCCTAGTTAACACTGGTGACTCTGTTTCTCCCTTCTCAGGCGCCCGCGGGAGCCCGCTGCAGCAGTCTCCCGCCCTCCTGTCTGTGTCCCTAGGAGAGAGCGCCTCCATCACCTGCAGGGCCCAGGAGAGCGTGAGTGATTATGTAACCTGGTACCAGCAGAAACCTGGCCAGTCTCCCAAGATTCTCATCTACGATGCGGATAACCAGTATGACGGCGTCTCAGACCGCTTCATGGGGATACAGTCTGGGACAGAATTCATTTTCAAAATCAGCAGAGTTCAGGCGGATGATGCCGCCACATATTACTGTCAGCAGGACTACGCCATCCCGCCCACAGTGCTACAGCCCTGTGCATAAACCGTCCGGCTGGCTGCGCAGGGAGGCCCTGGACCGCCAGCTGCTGCCGGCCTGTGGGGCGTTAGGAGGTGCAGGTGCTGTTCAGGGCTCAAGTTCAGATCTTTGAAACTGTTTATTTTTTTTAATTCTAAAAAATAGCTCTCTGTGTCAGGCTTGCAAAGGACTTGTACATATACCACGGTCTTTGAATCCTTCTCTGAGAGACATTCTGAAAAAATGTTTTTTTCAAAGGCAGAAAACTGGGCACACCACAGGAGCCCTGTGGAAATTCTTCTGCTATTACTACTACTACTACTACTATTAGTACTAATAATAACCAGCAAAGGCACTCCCCTGCCAGATGGCATTTAAAGACTTGTTAAGGCTGAGTGTGGTGGCGCACACCTGTAATCCCAGTACTTGGGAGGCGGAGACAGGCACATGGCAGGTTTGAAACCAACAGCACCTGGTGACTTAGCACTATCTTGTTTCAAAATAAAAAATAATAAAAATAAGGCTAGGGGTGCAGCTCAGAGGTAGAATGCTCCTGGGTTCAATTTCAACTCCTAGTAATACACACACACACACACACACACACACACACACACACACACTCAGCGCTATGTGTCAAATACTACACTACAGATTTACTCGTTTAGTGCACTCGATCCCACAGTAATTCTAGAGATTAAAATCTCAGAGTTTAGCTTGCCTAAGGGAGCAGTCCATGCTAGTTACTTTTAAGTAGGGCATTTAAGAATTTATGTACAAAATTCGATCATCAGCATGTGAAGATATTTTCTTTCTTTCAAAACGTGTGCCTTTTTTTCTTGTTATATTGCACTTTCTAGGACCACCAGTGTAATTCTGAATAAAAGTGATAAAAGTAGACATTGCTTTCCAATCTAAAGGGTAAAACGTTCAATATTTACCACCAAGCACCATATTTGTAGACATGATTTTAGGGGTACTAAACAGAGGGTTTCCAAGACTGTTCAAGGGAGAAGGGCCTGCGTCTGGGTTAGTGGATGCGTTGTACAGAAGCAGGTGTTATACAGGATCACCCAAGGTATAGTTTTTTGGTTGCATGACAAGTACTAGCGTCTGTCTTTAGGGAACCAGTACCAGAACACTGAAGAATGAAAGCCCAGGTCCTTCTCATCTCTGAAGTTGTAGTTATCCAGAGACCACACTGCTTAGCCTCATTGACCATTGCCTCTTACAAATTTGTACAAAGATGGGGCAGCTTCAAGAACCATGGGACATTTTTTCTAAGCAAGGAAAAAGCATGTCTGGAATACACATTTCAGGTCAAAGACTCATTTCAACCAGACATAATCATCTACCAAGGGAGATGACTAGACCCATTGCAGGTAAAAGAAACAGCCTGCCCGGCTTCTGTTTTGTTTGCAGCAGGTTTGTACTAACACCATCTGGCGGAGTCTATATGTTTGGTGAGCCAGGAGGACACAGGGATTAACTCCTGTGAGCAGAGGAGGGGAATGCTACACTCAGGCCGAGCCAAGCATCTCTTCTCATGTGGCCAGCTGGGCATGGTTTGCTCACATGCAGTAAGAGGAGGCAGATGTCACTGGAGCTAGAAGCCCGGCTAGCTCATCCTCGGCTGCGCTGATGCTCCTCCCAGCCCACCCTGCAGTCCAGGATCCTGTCAATGCCCAGCGCAGAGCTCTGGACATGGTCTGCCTCAGGCAGGTCTCAAAGTGAACCGCGGAAACTTCCGCTTTTCTATCTTCTGCTACTCTGGCTCCCTGGAGAGGGACCAAGGGATGATTCTGCACATCTGGAAAAACTCTTTCACTGGTTTTGAGTTCTGTGTCCTAGCACCTAGCTCCTGGGGCTCCTGCTGCTCTGGTTCCCAGGTGAGGACACCCAGGAATTTAAAATTTAGGTCGCAACGTGAAGATATAGCTGCCGTGTGCCATCAGGATGACCTGTCCTGCTGCATTCAGAGCAGGAGGGGCAGGACCCGCAGAAGACTCACTGGGAGACGGTGACCAGAGGCTCTGGGATGTGCAGAGGAGGAGGGAGTGCAGGGAGAGGTGCTGTGGGTCAGAGTGTCCCCAGCCTGTCCCCAGAGTCCTCAGCCATGGGCAGGGCACCGCTGTGTCCACAGGGCCTCAGGGTGTCCTGAGCTTCAAGACGCTGGGGCTCTGTGGTGGGGAGGGGCGTGTGCTGATGCACCCATGGGGGTCTCATGCTCAGGTTTTCACACCTTTTAATATATAGGGCCTGGCACCGTGGCACACCCTATAATACTATGTGCATGGCAGACTGAGACAGGTTTACAGGGTCGAGACCAACTTCAGAAACTTAGTGAGACTCTGATTCAAAATAAAAGAAGAAGGAGGAGAAGGAGAAGGAGAAGGAGAAGGAGGAGGAGGAGGAGGAGGAGGAGGAGGAGGAGGAGGAGGAGAAGAAGAAGAAGAAGAAGAAGAAGAAGAAGAAGAAGAGGAGGAGGAGGAGGAGGAGGAGGAGGAGGAGGAGGAGGAGGAAGATGAAGATGAAGAAGAAGAAGAAGAAGAAGAAGAAGAAGAAGAAGAAGAAGAAGAAGAGGAGGAGGAGGAGGAGGAGGAGGAAGATGAAGAAGAAGAAGAAGAAGAAGAAGAAGATGATGAAGAGGAAGAAGGAGAAGAAGAAGAAGAAGAAGAAGAAGAAGAAGAAGATGATGATGATGATGAAGAAGAAGATGATGATGATGATGAAGAGGAAGAAGAAGAAGAAGAAGAAGAAGAAGAAGAAGAAGAAGAAGAAGAAGAAGAAGAAGAAGATGATGAAGAGGAAGAAGGAGAAGAAGAAGAAGAAGAAGAAGAAGAAGAAGAAGAAGAAGAAGAAGAAGAAGAAGAAGGAGAAGGAGAAGGAGAAGGAGAAGGAGAAGGAGAAGGAGAAGGAGAAGAAGAAGAAGAAGAAGAAGAAGAAGAAGAAGAAGAAGAAGAAGAAGAAGAAGAAGAGCTGGAGATGTAACTCATAGGGAGAAGTTTCTGGGCTCAACCCGGGTACCAAAATATTAAGAAGAAGTAAAATAAAAATAAGAAAAATATATGTGACACAAAAAGTAAAAGTATAATTTATCATTCATTTAGTAAATAAGTAAAAAAATAAAAATAAATTTAAAAAATAAGTTTACTACATGCACACAAAAGGCCTGGGATTACCATATTTTTTTTTATTACACCTGGTCTTTTATTCCAAGTAGAACAGACTGCCCAGCACCAGGCTTGGGCTGGTCCCTGCTGACTGACCGTGGGTCTCAGCCCCTCAGGACAGTGACACAGTGCTGACTCAGTGGCCCCTCGCAGCCAGGCCAGCTCTGAGCTCCTGGCCTCTCATCCTCAGGGCCGTGGGCTCCTGGCGTGGCTCAGCTCCAAGGTGTTGGGCGCTGCTCCCAGATCCTTGCTCAAGGCTCAGCAGAGCAGCTGCTCCTCACAGCCCAGCAGAACCCGCAGCTCTGACCCCGGCCCAGGCTTCAGAACCTTATTCCAAATCTCCCTGCTCAGCTACTTAGTGAGGCTCTCAGCAACTTAGTGAGACCCTGTTTTCAAACGAAATATAAAATGGGTCTGGGAGTATAGCTCGGAGGTAGAAAGCCTCTGGGTTCCACCCCCAGTACCACCAAAAAAAAAAAAAAAAATCTCCTCCCTGTTCCATGTCGTCTCCAAAGCCTGTCCTGGACCTCAATGCATGGGCGCATTTCCAGTTCTTCTTCAGACCTCTTTCCCTGTGCCCTAACGCAGATCACAGTGGTGTTGGAAATGGAAGCCAGGTGCGGAGGTGCGCGCCTGTAATCCCAGTACTAGGGAGGATGAGACCCAGGATTGCATGTCATGACCGACCTCAGTGACTTAGCGAGGTCCTCCACAACTCAGTGGGACCCCAATTCAAATAAAAATAATATAGTGCTAGAGGTGTAGCTCAGATTTAGAATGTCTCTAGAAAATAAAGAACTGCAAAAAAAAAAAAATAGAGTAAAATTTTAAACCCACAGAGCCACACACACCCCCTTTCATGTACTGAGCACCAGCTCTGTCCTGCTGTGTCTGGTGGTAACAGGAGCCTCTGCCCTCCCAGGGCAGGAGCAGGGCTCAGAGGGCCCAGGGACCAGCTCAGAAAGGGGATGTAGGAGGAGTGAGGGGGGCAGTTGCTGGGAAAGACCAGGGCTCCTCTAAATAGAGAAGGCAAAGGCTTCACAGTAAAACTCTTCCCCAGTGGCTATGAGGGGACGCGATGCAGAGACGGCGTCACTTTTGAGACCAGGAAGGAGGCTTCAACAGCAACACTGACCAGGAGGACAAGCAAGAAATCACCGCCCAAAGGAAAGGAGATGAGTCTGTGCTGTGGCCAGAGAAACACGTTCCCTGCAGAGAAACCTGAGACTCTCTTCTGCCTTAGTCACTAGGGACGCTGTGTGTGACCGAGAGCAGCCGCCGCGGCTGTGCCCAGCCTGCCCAGCCCTGTGATTTGCATGTGCCCAGAGCACAGCCCACGGCCCCAAGGGCTTCTTAACAGGCTGCGGCACCTGTGAGGAGTCAGTGCCATCAGCACCAGCATGGACATGAGGGCCCCCGCTCAGCTCCTGGGGCTCCTGCTGCTCTGGCTCCCAGGTGAGGAGGGCACACTGGGATCGCTCAGCCCTGTGGGGTCAGGGATGGCTGGGTTTTCAGAGAAGTTCTCTTCCAATGTAATCAATAATGTGGATTTTTTTGTTTCTGTATTTCCAAAATCAGGTGGCAGATGTGACATCAACATGAACCAGTCTCCATCCTCCTTGTCTGCATCTCCAGGAGACACAGTCACCATCTCTTGCCGAGCCAGTGAAAATATTTATAGGAATTTAGCCTGGTATCAGCAGAAACCAGGGCAAGCTCCCAAGCTCCTGATCTACTATGCAACTAATTTGCAATCCGGGGTCCCCTCGAGGTTCAGCGGCAGTGGATCAGGGACAGATTATACTCTCACCATCAGCAGCCTGCAGCCTGAGGATGTGGCCACTTACTACTGTCAACAGTATTATGATTACCCTCCCACAGTGACAGAGGCCATGACAAAAACCACCCAGGGCAGAGTGTGAGGCTGGGCGGCCCCAGCTGCTCCTCCTGCCGCCTCCATCTGCTGAGAGCATTTCTCAGAGGCTCCAGCTCTGAGTCCCTGGAGGCTTTGGTAGCAGGACCAGGAGGCTCCCCTGCACCTGACTCTCTTCCTCCTGCTCAGCCCAGCAGCACAGGCCTGACCCCTCCTGTCCTGATGTAGCTGAGAACACAGACCTCTGCACCTGAGGAGGGAGGTCTCTGCAAGAGTTGGGGTTTTTCATAAACTTTTGTGGATGCATCGGAATCATACAGCATAGTGAGAGTCAAAGTGCTGCAAACCTCCACGTCCATGTCACTGGGTGTGGGGAGCAGGACACAGGCTGCCCTTGACAGAAGGAGAAGGCGCTCCAAGCAGTCAAGTCAGAATCGTTTATATACTGGGATGAGAACGAAACTGTAGCCTTTCGAAGGTCTGGGGTGTGGTAGTGAAAACTGCAGACAGAACGCAGCAGCAGCAACAAAAACAAAAGCAAATGTTAGGACTGAGGGTTTCCTTGGTCTCTTCCTGAAGCCAGATTGCATCTGTGAAAGAAATCTTAGGTAGCAGGTGTGGTGGTGCACTCTTGTAATCCCAGCATTCAGGAGGCTGAGACAGGAGGATCGCGGTTCAAGGACAGCCTCAGCTACTTAGTGAGGCCCTTTGCCACTCAGTGAGACCTGTTTCAAAAATAAAAAATTAAAAATTAAGGCTGGGGTGTAAGAGGTACCATGACCCTGTGTTCCATTTCCTTTACTGAACAAAAGAAAAGAAAGGAAAAGTTAAGAAAAGATAAGAAAAAGAAATCATCTTAGGTAGAAACCCTTTTACTCTATAATTGTTGTCTGCTCAAGAACACTGAAAGGCCGGGGGTATGAACGAGGGAAGCAGAGGCTGCAGTGACAGATTCCCTCCTGGGCCCGAGCCAGAGCCCAGGCTCCACTTAGGGACCGGCTGCGTGACCTGCGCTCTCACCCTGCCTGACTCCAGGGCGGCTGCCCGCGGCCTGCAGCCCCACCTGGCGCTCTGAGTCCTCACCTCGGTCCAGCTCCGTCCTCCTCTGACTCCTGCATCTCACGGGAGGCTCCACATTCAGCATCCCACAGCAGCCAGAGGGGAAGGGCATTCTGGGAGATGTCTTCAGAGGTGATGGTGCCCACAGTGGGAGGTCAGCCCACCTCCCCGTGTGCTCAGGGTTCCCGGCGCTCAGAACGTGAGCAGGCCCATGGCCCAGGATGGCTTTACACCTGCTTCTAAGTGCTGCCGGTTGTCGGCATCATAGCAACACACATCACTAAGTCATGGAGTCGACAGCAAACAAGGGATTGCATTAAATCATCTTTTTTGCGCTGTAACAACTCATCTTTTATGGACCAGAACTACTTCAAATAAACAGAAATTTGTTTTGCATCAAAACTATTTCCTGTGAACTCCATGTTCTTCTCTACTGAACCGCTTCATATGAACCGGAAGTTCTTTTCTGAACCAGAAACATTTCATGTGAACTGGATGTTCTTTTCTGGACCGGAACTACTTTTTTTTTTTTTTTGAGGTACTGGGGATGGAACCCAGGGGCATTCTACCCCTAGCTACACCCGCAGCCCTGTTTTTTATTCTTTATTTTGAAACTGGGTCTCTCTCAGTTGTAAGGGCCTCACTAAGTAGCTGAGGCTGTCCTCGAACCGTGCTCCTCCCGTCTCAGCCTCCCGAATGCTGGGATTACAAGCGTGTGCCAAACACCTGGCTCAGAACCACTTTTTTTTTTTTTTTTTTGGTGGTACTGGGGTTCCTGGAAGCCCTTCTACCTCCGGGCTACACTCCCAGGCCTATTTTTACATTTTTATTTGGAAACAGGGTCTCCTAAGCCAGCGCGCGCGGCTGGCTTCGAACCTGTGTGGTCCTCCTATCTCTGCCTCCCAAGCGCGGGGATTACAAGCGTGCGCCACCACGCCCGGCCTCAGAACCACTTCTTAATGAACTGAATGTTTCTTTTTCTGCATCAGAACCACTTCCCTTGAACTGGATGTTTTATTATTCACTGGATCCACTTTATTTTAACCGGATGTTCTTTTTTTAAGCGATTCTTATGACGGGGCTCTCAGCTGTAATGAATCCCAGTGCGTAGAGGCTGACACAGGAGGATTTCAGGTTTGTGGCCAGCCTCATCAACATAGCCAGACCCTCTTCAAAATAGTTCTGAGGTGTTGCTTAGAAAAGAATGTGTTTAATACTCAGTACAAAAACTAAACAAAAAACTCTGTTTAAACTGACATTTGAAAAGACAATCCCAAGACACCGTTATTTGCACTTTTCCTCATAACACGGCCACAGATAATGCCTGGCAGAGGACAGATAATGTTCCCTGCAGCTAAACACCGATGCCAGGCACGATGCCCACGGTCACACATCACTTTTGGTGCTGGGCAGCAGATACTGCGCTGTGGTTCCAGACGCGGCCACAGAATCCAAGTTCATAGGTAGTTGACATTTCAGCGGAAACCACGCATCACCATCTATGTAACTATAGCGCTGAATAGCACCTGAAGCCACTTATGACACAAGCACACAGGCACACAACACAAAACAGGTCTATAACCGTGCAAGAAGTTCAAAACACTCTCATCAAAGACGCTGTTCCCAGGAAACCCTCAGGGTGTCCCTCCACGCGTGGCCACTAGAGGGCGCAGTGCGCTCCAGTCCCTGCAGGGAGGGCTCAGGTGTCCTGGGAAAGGCTCTGGCTGCAGTTGCTCCTGGGCTTGTTGCTGCTGTCACAGCTTTGTCACCTCTTCATGGCCGACCCTTCATTCCAGACACTCTCTCCCGCCTTCTCCTGCTGCCCATTTGTCCAGCCAACTCCGTGTCCACAGAGCAACAGACACGCGGAGAGACCCAGAACGCCCCAATAATGGAGACCAGCTCTTCCGTCTCACACATGAGGAGCAGAGTGTGTGTCATCTCAGGAGCTGCCTCACAAGGAAAAGACATTTGCCAAGGGCTCCACCTGGTAAAGGGAGAGTGAGGCCAGGGTCCTGGGTGAGGTGTAGACACTGAGGCCTGGAGGACCAGGATCGAGGCGCCCCCATCTAGGTGGGTAAGGTGCCCAACCTGCGGCCTTTCCAGGCCAGTGTGGACGCTCTGGGGACCTGCAGGCCAGTCTCAGCTCTGCACAATACCGCAGCATCCTCCTGGCTCCTGAGACAGGACTGCCATGGTCTAGCTTCTCGACTCCTCAGGAACTGTGGACACGGCCTGTCCATGACTAGGGGGCAGTGTGGACAGTGTGTTCAGTGGAGTCATGTCAGTGAAGAGAACCAGGAAAGGAAAATGGCAGAAGAGGAATGCCTCAGCCAGTGACAATCACACCTCTGACCCTTCACTTCCCAATCTGATCCTTTGACTCACGCTCCAGAGCTCACAATGTCAGCACAGCTCCATGGAGTTCACCATCGTGAGCCCTGCCCACCTGTGCCCTGGCTGGCCCAACACCAGCATCTGTGCAGGGCCTAGAATCTCAGTGAATTGTCATGACCAGGCTGCGCTCTCTTTCAAGGCAGTAAAGTTCATCCTGTCCTTGCTGGATCCTGGGGAAAACAAACTTTTCAGGCTCTGGACCTCTGGACACTTTGAGCCCAGAGCAGAGGAGAGAAGTGCCTGCTGGGGTCTGTGGCTGGTGAGTGCCCTCAGCCAACGCTCCCTCTCCTCCTGGCAGGAGCTGCCCTTGTGTGATCATTGGGGTTGTTTTAAACCATGTGCCTGTCTTGCGACGGACCAGCTTGGCCAGAGCACTGAAACCGCTGGGATGGATTTCTTGGAAGGTGGGCAAGAATTCAGCTTAGTTCTGCAGAGACTTTTCTGCAGCGATTTCTTCCCCTTATCAAATAAAACTTCAAGTCCCTGTTCACGGTCCTAACGGTGGAGATTTGCAAATCTCTGGGACTTGAGAGGGAGAAACCTAAAATGATGGACCCAGACAATTGCCTCTCGTGCAACTGACAAAGTTTATTTTCCAAAATCAAGACTCTTATACCCTTCTCCAGTGAGATTCCTAGTAGAAAAGTGTAAACACCAAAGAACAATAGTGAAGGAGATGTAATATCACTGGTCTTGTGATTAAGATTAGCCCTGGATCTTGTGATTGAGGCCAGCCCCTCAGCCTTGCAGATGGGCGGCCTTAGAGGGCAAATTCCAAAAAGGACAGGAGTCACACCCAGAGTTTTTTGAGAATTCGGCCTTTAGAATCTCCTTTAACCCTTTCAGAACCTTCCGTTCCTTAGGCTTTGTCCATGTCCTCCTTTATTAACTTCTTTTAGCTGGACAGGGATGAAGTTGGGGGTCCCAGCTTTAGGGTAACATTCATGCATGTGGTTGGCATGGGGGAATCAGATGGGTCTGAGCCGTGTACGTCAATGATGATCCAAAGGGCAGCGATAGATGTCTGTCAGGTCCTGTGTGTAACACCATCTGATGTCTGAAAGCTTCAAGCCTATGAGACAACACTCACAACACATTTTAGCAGACAGGGCCAAAAGGCACCATGACGAGAAGACGCAGGCGAGCTGATTCCTGTAACTGTTCTCTGATAATTAACCTCAAAGCCAGTTTTAAAGAATTACCTCTCCCCAATGTATCTGATGGAGAGTTTTCTTGGGAATACACAAGCGGTTAGCTTTTGTTCTGACATACTTATTCCTGAGCCAGGTGGTCCTCTTTGTCTCCGGACAGCGCATGTACTAAGTGCAAGGGTCAAGAATCTACCTGGCCCTCGGCTCTATTGTATTGGGCAGTATTGGTTGCTCATCAACTAGGGTGCTTTGAACCCACACAAAAAGTTTACCTTGCCTATATCCAGGCCGGATCCCAGAGGAGAGGAGGTAAACGGAGGCACCGGTTGCCTCTATTGTAGTTTTAGGACTAATGGCTTCAGCTGACTCTTCCTATAGGTTAATGCTTAGAATGAAAGGCAGAGACAGAGAGGAACTCTGCATTGTAAGCACTCCCTGCCTGAATACTTGCACAGCACCTAAGCTCTGACTGGACTTTACATTTTGGAAATTATCAAAGCAATTTTCCAATACCAGCACATTAATATTTGATGCCTCTTTCCAATACTAGTACATTTCCCCCCTCTGTCTTCTCAGGACAATTTTATTATAGCTTGGAGCAAGGCAGGGGGAGTCTGAGGGCCCAGACATATATTACCAGAAAATTTATCTTCCACGGACTCAGTTTCTCCCACGGTCCTGATTTTACATCACCGGAGCCACTTGTGTGGAAAGTTAACAGAATCCATACCAAGAGAACAACATCTGTGAAAGAGTATCCAGGAACAAGGAGTCTGACCAGGGCCACGCTCCCTCAGGGCTTGCGTTCATCAAGCGTGTGCCACGTCGTGCGTGCAGGGTCAACTCAGACTCCAAGGGAGGCCGGCGTGGCGCTGTCTCCCAATTCTTTTTTTCCCTCTCTTTCTGCAAGAGCGTAAGATCAGACTGACCCAATCTCCGCTGTCTTCTTAGTCCTTCTAGGTGCTCCTCAGGGTAGAACCAGGAGTCCCACCCTCTGCTAAGGTTTGCACATTACCAGAGTCAAAAGACAGAAATGAGTTGAATCTCACTGACTTGTCAGGTCAGGAATGGAAAAGTTATAACAGTAAATACTTCTCAGTGAAGTGCCGGATCAATGTAGCCACATGGACGACCGCTGAGGCAAAGTCAGCCCTTCTCTTGGGGAGGGCACAGCAGGAGGGATTGTTAGGAGCAGGTCAACCACAGGAGCCCACGATGAGAACCCCGGTGTCACAGGAGTGGACGCAGACAGTGAGCTCAGTGCACAGGAAACATGAAGGCCGTCGATGTCTTTAGGAGAGAAGAAGAAACTAAAATGAAGATGCTCACTTCAATTTATATGATGTTGCCAAGCCATCGTGGCAGACGTCAGGAAGACAGCAGCCCTGGAGGTTCACAGGGAGCTGGAGACGGGCACGGGAGAGGCACTGGGGAGTGGAATAGCCCAGAGCTTGATCTGTATTTTGAATGAAAAAAAACTATATTTATCTTACATCTTCAATCTCTGCAACCCCATGAAATGGATATCATCTTCATTAAAAACACTAATGTTATTCCTTTTAATAAAAAAGTCTGAAAAAGAAACAATATCACCCAGTACTTATGGGTCATAGTGAGTAAAGACAGAGTAACTGAGGCTGGGAGAGTGCTGAGCAGCCAGAGAGCAGAGGAGAAGGCCCAGGCCGCCTTCTCCAGGAGGGAGCCCCGCACCCGTGGGTTCTCCTGGGGCACAGCACTGTCTCTGCTCAGGGAGGGCCAGGCCTCTGCTGTCTCTCTCCTCTTCACCACATTTGCATGCTGCCCAGGGAGGACCGCCCTCAGCCTGACATAAAGCTCAGCTGTGTCTGCCTGGACAGCCGCATCCTCAGTGCAGCTGTGGACATGGGGCACCCTGCTCAGCTCCTGGGGCTGCTGATGCTCTGGATCCCAGGTAGGACGGAGGGAGGAGGGAGGAGGACGTAGATGAGGAGCGCTCAGTGCTCCCACAGGTCTTCTCTCTACTGACTGGACAGGCATCTTACCCTCCAGGGCCAGACATGAGATGCTTTGATCTGTAAAAGGGAGAGAATTCTGCAAGAAAAGAGAATTTCCATACTGTTGAGTTCTGGGACCTGGAAAGAGGGGGAAATGTAGGTAACTTCTACAGAGGGGTTGCACCTGAGAAAACGCCATCTTATGTGAAATTGGATACTTGTAGAATATAAATAAAAACACATATACATACACAAAGACACACATGCACACGCATGATTTAGCTTGAAAAAAGGAACTAAAGAGAAATCTTGAAAATGACTCTTCATGTCACACATGAACTTCCATTTCTCTCTTTTTATTTCAGGATCCCTGGGGGACATCGTGCTGACGCAGACCCCGCTGTCCCTGTCCGTCACCCCTGGGGAGACAGTCTCCATCTCCTGCAGATCTAGCCAGAGCCTCTTACACAGCAATGGAAACACATATCTGCATTGGTACCTGCAGAAGCCAGGCCGGTCTCCACAGCTCCTGATCTATAAGGTTTCCAATCTGCTTTCTGGGGTCCCAGCCAGGTTCAGCGGCAGCGGGTCAGGGACAGATTTCACACTGAAGATCAGCGGGGTGCAGGCTGAGGACGTCGGTGTCTATTACTGCTGTCAAAGTACACAGCTTCCTCCCACAGTGGTACAGCCCCGAACACAAACCTCCCCTGGGGACCCAGCTGCCTCTGGTGCTGTCTGGGGACCCGCACTGTGGGCTCTCTCTCTGGGAGGGAGGAGGGTGCAGGAGGATCCGGGAGCAGGTGCAGCCCAGGGCTCTCCCATGAGAGCTTGGGGACAGCTCAGCACTGCATGTCAAGGCCCAGCCGGGACGGCAGCCTCGCTCAGTGCGTCAAGTGGAAGGAGAATAGGAGTGCACTCACTTTGGCAGCACATATACTAAAAGAAAAAAGTTTGGAATGATACAGAGAAGATTAACGTGGCCCCTGCGCAAGGATGTCATGTGAATTTGTGAAGTGTCATAAAACAAGAAAAAGAAAAGAGGAATAAATATGTCACTAAGTATTGTCTACAAATGAAGAAGGTAGTCATGGGGGAATTGAGGGTAAAAACATCATAAAAACCCTGAGGCACAGTCACAAAGAGCTCGTGGCAGGAGGGGAACCTCACTGCTCCTGAGAATGTTCCAGGGCGATGACTCACCTTCAGTCAAAGCAGAGAGATGGCAGGGTGGAGCTCGACACAGACCTTAGCTCTGTGCTGTGTCCAATAACCTCCCTTTCTGTCTAAGAACAAGCACAGCTTAAAGTAAAAGAATGGAGAAGTATCCTGTGCAAATAGCAAGTTTAAGTCAGGAAGAGCAGATTTGCTATTATCAGACGGGCATACTTTTCTCAGAAATTGGTAATGGAGACAGGGAACCCATTATTAAATAATAAAAGGTCAGTTCACAAGAAGATAAAACAGTTTAATATGGAGCAAACCTCAGAGCTCCAAAATTTACATAGGAACAGTGACGGACTTGGGAGGAGACAGGACAGCAATTCAGAACACTGCAGACCTCGTCCTGAACTCTTTTTTCTTTCTGTACTGACATTGAACCCAGGGGCATGCTGACTGCTGAGGCTGGACTGAGATCGCCATCCTGTAAGTCAGCCTCCCAAGGATGGGATTCCAAGCCTGCGCCACACTGCCTGGCACATTAAAGTACTTTCAATACTCCACGGGACAGAAAGAACAATGTAAATAAGAAAACAGAATGTCAAAAGCACCACAGAGAAGCCAGGCGTGGTGGCGCATGCTTGTAATCCACACGCTTGAAGGGCTGAGACAAGAGGTTTGCGCAGGTTCAAAGCCAGCCTCAGCTGGTTTAAGAGACCCTGTTTCCAAATAAAATATAAAATAGGTCTGGGAGTGTAGCCAGGAGGTAGAAGGCCCCTGGGTTCTATTTCCAGTACCAAAAAAAAAAAAAAAAGGAAAAAAAAAAAGACACCACAGAATGTCAACAGCACCGCAGACCTAAGGGCCGCGCACAGCAGCTCCTCCCACAGTGGCCATGATGATGTTCTCATGAGCACATGGAACAGGCTCCAGGACCAGACACAAATTAAATCCTCAGTCGATTGTTAGTACATTTATACAGAATTGAAGTAAACACACGGGCTCCTCTTATCTTTACTCCTTTTTAAATTTTTATTTCTATAGGTCTGGTGATTGATCCCAGATACATTCTATCTCCAGGCCACACCCTAGCTCTTTTAATTTTCGTTTTGAAACAGGATCTAGTTCTGTTGCTGAGAACCGCTTTGCACCCACAGTCCTCTTGTCTCACACCAAGTACTGAGATTCCAGGCGTGTGCACCACGCCCTACTCAGACTCACTCTTCTCATAACAATGGCAGACAATAAATCAACAGCAGAAAGAAAATTTAAAAATCCACAAATATGAGGAAATACAATGATACACTCATAGACAAGTGTTGGGTTAAAAATAAAGAAAAGAGAATCTATAAAATATCAAGACACAAAGGAGAATGCAAGCAGAAAACATCCGCATTGGTGATTTGCAGAAAAAACAGCAGAGATGAAAGTTTAGGCTGCAAATATTTACTTTAATGAAGAAGAAATACCTGACATGAGCTACCTCTCTTTACCTCAAGGAGCTAGAAAAAGGGGAAGTTATCCAAAGTAGCAGAGTGACAAAGAAAACAACTACAGAAGAATCAGCAGGAACAAGAGCAGAAGAACGGGGGAGAAATAACCAAGCACTGGCTCTATGGAAGGTCAGGGAAATAAAGACTTCTGAGTGGGCTGAGCGAGAAATAGAGACAGCAAGACTCAAACCACCAGATCTCAAGGGCAAGAGGGAAGGACTCTGAGCTCACAGTGACAGGGATATGCATCTCGGCGAAGTAAGAAAGTGAGGAGCAAGGGCGTGTCCATGCATTTGAGACTGGATGTCATGGACAGTTTCTGGAGGAACCTTTAGGCAGGGCATACTCATGAAGACATGAAATGCCAAACAGACCTTGGCTTATGATTAAGGTTCTGACAGAAATAAAATATTCCCCGCAGGAGTTCAGGAATCAAATACTCCCAGTAAAGAAAGGCTCTGAAATTGCCATCTCTACTACAGGACTTCACCCACGTTTAGAAAAGTCAGCTCCAACCAGCACACACTCTTGTGGAGAACTGAATGAGAGGACGTACTTTCCATTCATCCAGGAGGACTGCAAAGCCAGCCAGACTCCAAAGACAAGGAAACCGCGAACCCCGATAACTTGGGAACATACATTCAAAATCATCAATAAAATCTACTAAACAGGACCCAGCTGTACACCAAAGCGTGACACTCTGTCATCTCACAGGGAGGATACAGCACGTGAGACCAGGTGATGTAGGGGCCACACGACCAGAGTGAAGGAAAATCGTAAGGTCACATCAACTGGTGCAGGAGAACAATTTGATAAAATATTACCAGCTTTTAAATAAAACACACTTGACAGAGCAGGACGGGTACGGTACTGTCACAACTTAAAAACGACCATGTTTTTTTAAACCTACAACTAATTTTACATACATACTACAGAGATGGAGAAGTTGAAATCATTTTCTCTTTGATCAGGGACCAGGCAAAAATGCCTGCATTTCCACACACAGCACTGGGGGCTCTAGAAAGAGCAATAAGTCAGGAAAAAGAATAAATAATAAAGAAATAAAGAAAGTAATCTTTGCTCACAGACATTATAAACTTTTAAATAAATTCAAAAGATTTCACAAAAACTCTTTGTAGAAGGAATAAATGCAATATTTGTATAATGTAACAAACTAATATTGCACATCTTAACTATATTTCTGCATGCTAATAAAACAGTTTTAGAAAAGAATTTAACTTTCAAAACTACAAGAAAGAAAGAAAAATACTTATGAATACACTCACCCACTTATGTGAAGGTCTTTAATATTGCAAACTGCAAAATTTTGGCAAAGAAACTAAAAAATTCATGTATATCTAGGCCAGGAGCCCTGGGCTCCCCACTCCATTATGCCTGTGGCCCAGGGGCCTTTCTACGTCCACACCATGGGCATCGCCCATGGATCTCAGTGTCCAGTCCTAACTCTCCTGTGAATCATGTCTTTTCTGCATTTGGGGTTGTCTATTGATACATGACTCATATTTGGGGTTATAAATTAATCTTTCACTCAAATAAACATCCGGGCTATTGCGATGAGGGACCCCTGTGTCCCCTGCAGCCCCTGAGCTGGGCTGGACACACTAGGCTCAGCCTCAGGAAGAGACCAAGCAGGACTCCTTGGGCCCCTGAAGCAAGTGAGATGCAATGTCACAGCTCGGCCAGCAGAGGGCGGCGGAGTCCATGAAGAACAGAGAGAGGCCTGTTCTTGGGGTGCTGGGGAGGCCCAGGATGACTGTGTCCCTTTATCCACAGGGAGCGCGGCAGGTTTGGAGCCTGTCTTGGGGTGTCCAGGGTCATGTGGGAGACTTATGCTTCCAGGGTGTATATTTTGGGGAAACCTCCTCTGTTCCCAGTGTTCTGAGACTGTATCCCTGCCTGGTCTCTACCTCTGCCTTCTCTGTGTCCAAAGCCCATCTCTTAAGGTCTGAATAGTGTCCAGAGATTGGCATAGAGCAGCCCCAGTCCTCTGTGGGCGTCTGTGCAGAAAGGCCCTGTAGACAGCAATGAGGGTGTCAGGTCACCAGGTGTGAGCTCAGCCACAACACCAGCATCTAGAAAAAGAGGCCCAGGCAGCTCTCCCAGCCCTGCTCACAGGCGTGCAAGAGAACGCTCAGGGGTCCCTGGGAGAGGGGACCACTTGGGAATAGAGCCTGAGGCACAGAGGGGTGTGCTGGACCTGGACTTGGAGTTTCCAGCCTCCAGGACTGAGGACTGTTGAAGCCCCGCCCAGAGCATCTTGGTTCCCCTGACATCACAGAAGACCACAATCCCCTCCCAGCTCTCCTGAGCTCAGCAGCCTCATGCTGCTGTGGCCGTGGGCGGCCATCTCTCCTGAGCTCCCTGACTGCACTGAGGCCCCGGCTGAGCCTCAGAGCGCTCCGTTCACACAGACTCCCTTGTTGTCCCAGTCGCTCGTCTGCTCTGCCTTCTGGTCAGCCCTGCATCCACTGCATGGACGTGCAGCTTGGTATTAACATCTGGTGTGCTCCTGTGTGCTCTCCACTGAGATGCCAGGGAGCGTTGGTGTGCTCCTGTCTCCAGCACAGCCCTGTCACAGGAGAGAGGGTAGCTGTGCCCACAGAGCCAGCAAGAGCCTTAGAGATCCCGCCTGCAGCAGCAGGAAGCAGGCCTGGCTGCTGAGCTACTGGGGATCAACTGCCCTGGGCACCAACCTGATCACGAGGCTCTGGGCTAACAGAGGTCACTGCCTTCAACGCAGATGATCCTCGTCCTGTCTCCACTAGGACAAGACCAGCCCCAACCAGTGCTCCTGCTCAGGCCTGCTGGGAGTGCAGGGAGCGGCTGGGTCAGATCTGGTCTTTCCTCTCTCCTCTTCCCCCTCTTGTCTCTGGACCCTCAAGTGTGTCCAGTTCCCTGGATAGAGCTGCATCGTGTCCTGTCCAACCCGACTCTCAGTGGTGTAACTGGGTCACCAGGGATGCTGTGCAGTGACTGACAGGAGCCAGCTGCAGCCCTGCCCAGCCCTGCTCATTTGCATGTGCCCAGAGCCCTGAGGGCTTCTTAACAGGCTGCTGCACCTGTGAGGAGTCAGTGCCCTCAGACCCAGCATGGACATGAGGGCCCCCGCTCAGCTCCTGGGGCTCCTGCTGCTCTGGCTCTCAGGTGAGGAGGGGCACACAGGGATCACTCAGCCCTGTGGGGTCAGGGATGGCTGGGTTTTCACAGAAGTTCTCTTCCAATGTAATTAATACTGTGGATTTTTTGTTTTTCTATTTCCTAAACCAGTTGGCAGATGTGACATCAACGTGAACCAGTCTCCAACCTCCCTGTCTGTGTCTCCAGGAGACACAGTCTCCATCACTTGCCAGACCAGTCAGGATATTTATAGCAATTTAGCCTGGTATCAGCAGAAACCAGGGCAGGCTCCCAAGCTCCTGATCTTCTATACATCCATTTGGATAACTGGGGTCCCCTCGAGGTTCAGCGGCAGTGGATCAGAAACAGATTATACTCTCACCATCAGCAGCCTGAAGCCTGAGGATGTGGCCACTTACTACTGTCAACAGTATCAGAGTTTCCCTCCCACAGTGATAGAGGCCATGACATAAACCACCCAGGGCAGAGTGTGAGGCTGGGCGGCCCCAGCTGCTCCTCCTGCCGCCTCCACCTGCTGAGAGCAGGGCCAGGAGGCTCCTCTGCACCTGACTTTCTTCCTCCTGCTCTTTGGGGTGAGCTGTCAGCTCAGGAACTCGGGGTCTGCAGGGTCCTCGGCTAACGTGACGGAAAAGAATTTGAGCACGCGCCAGTTAGACACATAGACAGAGGTTGATCTGAGGAAAAGGGAGGAAATACACATACAAGAGAGAATGCGGGCCCCTCAATAAGAGGAAGGCCTTTTGGGGAGATCAGGGTTCTCTTCTTATAGGGGACTTTCGTGAGGGGTGGGTTGGAGAAGGTATGTGCGGATGAGCTCAGTCCGCTAGTCCCAGGGTGGTTTATGGTGGGCAGGTGGTCTGGCAGCCTTAGGGTGGATGAACACAGTCCAATAGTTCTGAGGTGCTTCCTGATGGTCTGTGGTCTGGTTGGCCTTAGGGTCCTCAAACTGATTTGGGTCCTCATTAGCTGATTGATGGATAAGCTGTAATATCCTAATTATAGGTTTTCTCGGAAATCGTGTTAACTCTAGGATCCACAGGTTTCCCAGGAATTTATGGGAGAGCCAGGCCTGAGAAGAGAACTGGTTTGTGGACCAGAGGCTGAAGCACCTCAGCTGCAGGTTCTTATATTCAAGTTATATTTTACTTTTCCTTCCTGTCTGTCTCCTTTCTACCTACTTATTTCTTCTGTCCTACATCATGCTCGGCCCAGCAGCCCAGGCCAAGGATGCGTCTCCTGCATCAACAACACACTTGGTCACTGCACGTGAGGGGCCTGGGATGAAGCATCTGGGATCCACACGGCAAAGAGGAAGCCCCTAGGTATTCTAAGTAAGGCACGTTCAAGTAAAGAAATGAGAGTCTAAACTGCCAGCTTCAAAAGTGGGATAATTAGCATCAGGTTGGTGTTTCCACTGTGGGATACAGTATGATGTTCCTGCACATGTGCACATGGTGTGACTGTCAAACCTGTGTAACTTTTACAGTCATCCGCTACAGATTGTAGCTCTCTCTTCTACTCTGGTATTGAAGATGAACTCAGGACATTTTGCCTCTGAGCATCACCTCTCTCCCTTTTTATTGTTTGCTTTGAAGCAGATCTTGCTAAGTAGCTACTTGTTGAGGCTGGCCTCAAACCAGCAATCCTTCTGTCTCAGCTTCCCTAGTCCCGGGATTACAGATACTAGATAATTACTAGGATTATGACACTGGAGGATCGCGGTTCGCAGACAGGTTCAGCTACTTAGTGAGGCCCTCTGCAACTTAGACCCGGTTTAAAAATAAAGAATAAAAAATAGGGCCAGGGGTGTAGCTCAGAGGTCGAATGACCCGGGGTTCCATACCCAGACCCACAAATTAAAAAAATAAAAATAAAAAGAAGAAGAAAGAAAATTACTAGGATTACATCACACACAGCAGCATTTGCCTGTGTGTGTGTGTGTGTGTGTGTGTGTGTGTGTGTGTGTGTGTGCTGAGCCCCTCCCAGGACTGAGCTAGAGCAGCAAAATGCAGGTTCTAGAAATGGGGGTGTCTGACCCTCTCCAGCTGGCAGTGTGCATCTGCCCTGGAGGCGTCAGCCCTGTGACCTCGGCCTCAGCCTGACTGACAGCCGAGGGTGAAGCTCTGATGCCCTCAGCTGCTGGAGCCCACAGGGGTCTCATCCTCAGCCCTGCACTCGTGTCTCAGCCCAGGGCTGACGGGCGGCTGAGCATCCTCTCCTCCTGATTTCCACATCTCAGGGAGGACCCTCATTGAGAATCTCCAGGAACCCAGAGAGGGACAAGAGTCCACGGCCAATGTGCCTCCAGAGTGACAGTGAGGGTGGGAATTGACAGCTGACTGCCCAGGGCCCCCACCATCCCCACCTTGCAGAGCTGACCAGTTAGAAGATGGCTCTACAATGGGCAGGGCAGGGTTTCCACATGGGATTATCAAGCCTGGGATCATAGCAAGAATTTTTGATCATCATGTCATACATAAAAATATGAAGTTACTGGCCGGGCGTGGTGGCGCACACCTGTAATCCGCGCACTTGGGAGGCAGAGACAGGAGAATTTTGCCGGTTCAAAGCCAGCCACACGCGCTGGCTTTGGAGACCGTTTCCAAATAAAAATGTTAAAAAATAGGTCTGGGAGTGTAGCCCAGAAGTAGAAGGGCTTCCAGGAACCCCAGTACCACCAAAAAAAATATATGAAGTTGCATTTTATATATATATATATATATATATATATATAACATTATATATATATATATATTCAACCTCTGGGCTACACTCCCAGACCTATTTTATATTTTTGAAACAGGGTGTCTTACGCCAGCGCGGCTGGCTTTGAACCTGCGCGATCCTCCTGTCTCTGCCTCCCAAGCGCGGGGATTACAAGCGTTTGCCACCACACCCGGCTCCATTAAATATTTATGGTAATTACTTGGCTAAGAAATAAAAAGGCTTTCTACAGCACATGCCAACACAGGGGATATAACATTTTCCTCTAATATAAAAACTTCATGGCACCAAACTTGCCCAGAGCATCCTGAGAGTCACTGGTTGGTCCAGTGCTCAGCAGTAGAGCCAGCTCACACCGCTGATGAGGGTCTGGAATTAGCAAGAAAACAGACCCATAGAAGGCTCGACAGGCATGTTCCGGTGGATGTGTGCCCCAGATCAGGGGATCCGTAAGAAAAGTACTTAAAGTCGAATGCTGCACAGTTCACCTTAGAGTATTCTTAGCCCCAGAAGCCACTTTGGGCTCTGCCACAGAGGAGCGTCCTGGAGCAGCCCAGCCACTGTAAAGTGTATCCAGGATGTTAATGGCTCAGTGTCAGGACCCACTGGCTTTTTCAATGGTTTGTTATACAACATTGTTGTTGAAAAGCTGAGCAATACATAGGAACCATCCACACATATAGATGCACCATTCTGAAGACTATTTACATAAAGATCAATATTTAGAAAACCACTCAGAAAGAAATCAGAAATGCACATTTAAAAAAAGTGAAGAAATAGCTGAGCGTGGTGGCGCAGTCTTGTAATCCCCACACGTAGAAGCCAGAGACAAGAGGATTGCGCTGCCGGGGTCCTAGCAAGATTCGAGGTTCGTGTGTTGGTGAGAGAAGAGTCGAGGTTCAATGAGAGAAGAGATGTCACACGAGACCAGGTTCAAACTTCTCCGCTTTATTCAGAATTTGTTATACTATTTATTTATTTATTTATTTATTTATTTATTTATTTTTGGCAGAAAAGCAAGGGCATAGCCATGCAAGCAGGATTTTTAAGGACAGGAAAAGTTTTATTTTTTTACAGAGTTCAGGGCAAGGGTGCCAGACATTTAAATAATCATAGTGTGCTTTGTCTCCCTTCACAAGGCTGACTCAAACTTAATCTTATACATTGGCCCAAACTAAGGTCAGTTTGAACTTAATCCTTGGCCCAAACTTTTTTCTTGGGAAAAAATCTTTGCTGCCTCAGTCTCTCACAAGCCGCTGCCCATCAGTTTTAGTTATAATGCTTATCCATAAAGTTCCAATTATACATACTGATCCAAATAATCCTAAAAACTTTTTTGAAGAAGGAAATGCTAAACGTACTCCATGGGAGATCTACGCCTTTTTGGGTCCCCTGATCGAGCTTTCTCAAGATCTGCATGAGATGTTGTAGCATTCCCCCCTTTATTGTTTTTTTAATTTGCTGGCTTAAAGGACCCTGTTTCCAAATAAAATATAAAACAGGTCTGGGAGTGTAGCCCAGAGTAGAAGCGTTCCATCCCCAGTACCACCAAAAATAAAACAAATAAAAGAGTAATAAAATAGAACACATTGTCTCGAGTTCTGGGAAGATGGCGACTGAGAAAAGCAGCGTTTATGAGTCCTGGTAACACTTGATCTCTAGTGCCACAAAATCAGTGCTTTTCATAGCCAGAAAACACCATCAGCAGAGAAATAAAAACTATAAATACAAGAAATGGAGAAAATGAAGGCTAGAAGAACAACCAGAGACCAGAAAAGAAACTAGCCTGCACTGCGGTGGCGGAGCCAAGCCAGCGCCATCTTCCCTCGCAACACCAGGCTCCAGAGAAGAAAGGAACTCAGAACGGAGCTAAAAACCAGAAAAGAAATACACCAGCCTCACAGCCGAGGGCACAGCAGCAGAGCCATATCGCCAGCAGTGGGGGCGAGTTCAACACGCCTGCAAAAGCTCCAGATTGGCTCACTCAACAACCCACCAGACTCCAGAGAGGAAAGGTAAACAAGAAGCTGAAGTGAGCAGCTGCAGATCATTCAGGTGTAATTCAGTAGTTCTTCCAGTGCAAAAAACATCTAAAACTCCCAATGGCCAAGCTCATCATGCCCTCCAGGGACTCAGAACGGAGCTCAAAACCAAAAAAGAAATACGCCAGCCTCACAGCCAAGGGCATGGCGGTGGCGTCATATTGCCAGCGGTGTTGGCGAATCCACTGAGTCTACAATAGCTCCAGATCAGCGCACTCAACAACCGTGAGTGAAATTGTGGACCGCTAATGGAGAAATCCCAGCACTGCACCCGCAGGGACTTGTGCAGCTTTGATAATCTCCCTGGGTCTGAGATTTGGCAGTCCAACCCAGTGAAGGAGTAGCGGTGGCAGAGATACCACACCCTAGTCGCAGCTCCCCATGGGAAAACACCCAGCCTGGCACCCCAATGGTCTCACGCAGCCTTGATTAAATCCCTGGGTCTGAGACTTTGTGATACAACCCAGAAAAGGAGTACTGGTGACTGAGATTACCACAGACTGAGATCCAGAGCACCCTAAGTGAAGTCATAGTGACCCAGGGAAGAACCCAGAGTAGGCACAAACTTCTGAAATCATGGGAAAGAGAAATAACAGTGGAGCAGTGAACGCCCGATGAACAGGGATGCTGGGACACTGGGCACCATAGGCCCTGGCCCCGTGTGTAAATCCCTGTATGTTTCCTATTTATGCTGTGATGTGTATTAACCTCCCTGACAACAGAGGCCCTCCCAGGAGGATTCCTGTAGTGGAGCAGGGCTGGTCAGCAATGGGCCTGGACCTGTGAGAGGTCAAGGGCCGCAGCGCTGGAGATGTGGCTGCCATGTGCCATCAGGATGACCTGTCCTGCTGCATTCAGAGCAGGAGGGGCAGGACCCAGGGAAGACTCCATAGGAGACAGTGGCCAGAGGCTCTGGGCTGCGCAGAGGACGAGGGAGTGGAGGGAGAGGGGTGGTGGCATCAGAGTGTCCCCGGCCTGTCTCCTGAGTCCTCAGCCATGGACAGGGTACTGTTGTGTCCACAGGGCCTCAGGGGTCCTGAGCTTCAAGACTCCTAGGCTCTGTAGTGAGGAGGGACGTGTGCAGCCCAAGTGGGCTGGGCTCATGCTGCTCTACTCAGTTTAAAATGAGGTGTATACTATGGTGTGATGGTGTACACCAATATTCCAGTACTTGGGAGGCTAGGACAGCAGTGTCTTAGGTTCAAGGTCAGGTTCAGAAACTTACTGAGACCTGGTTTAAAAATGAAAATAAAGCTGGGTGTGGTGACGCACGCTTGTAATCCCCACGCTAGGGAGGCAGAGACAGGAGGATCACGCAGGTTCGAAGACAGCGACACTGGCTTAAGAGACCCTGTTTCCAAATAAAACAGTATAAAAAAATAGGTCTGGGAGTGTAGCCAGGAGGTACAAGAGCTTCCAGGGACCCCAGTACCACTAATGATGATGATGATGATGATAATAATAATAATAATAATAATAATAATAATAATAATAAATTTTAAAAATAAAAATAAAAATACGCCGGGTGTGGTGGCGCATGCTTGTAATCCCCACGCTTGGGAGGCAGAGACAGGAAGATCGTGCAGGTTCAAAGCCAGTCGCACTGGCTTAAGAGACCCTGTTTCAAAAACATAAAATAGGTCTGGGAATGTAGCCCAGAGGTAGAAGGGCTTCCAGAAACTCCAGTACCAAAAAAAAAAAAAAAAAAAAAAAAAAATTAAGAATGTAGCCCAGTTATAATGTGCACATCAGGTCAATGCTCATGGCCCAAATGCTACTAATAAAATTATATGTTACACAATTAAAAGTATAATTTTTAACACTTTAATATATTGTATTTATTACATGTGCACAAAAGGCACATGGTTTCCATATATACTTGATGACCATGTGTTCCTTTCTGTCTAAATGGCCAGTCAAGGCTCTGGGCTGGTCACTCTGACCATTCCCTGAGTCTCAGCCCCTCAGGACAGTGACACCACGCTGACTCAGTGGCCCCACGCAGCCAGGCCAGCTCAGAGCTCCTGGCCTCTCACACACTCCTGGACCGTGCGCTCGTGGCATGGCTCAGCGCCCAAGGTGCTGGTCACTGTGGGCAGGGCCTCTGCTGCCCAGGACCTCGGCCAGGGCTCAGCAGAGCAGCTGCTCCTCACAGCCCAGCCAGAGCGCGCGGCTCTGACCTCAGCCCCGGCCTCAGAACCTCATTCCAAATCTCCAGCCTGTTTGTTGAAGGCCCAAAGCCTGTCCTGGACCTAAATGCAGAGACAGGAGTGTCCACAGCTGTTGAGCCTGAGCTCTTCTCCTGGTGGGCAGCACTCTGGCCTCAGGGTCCTCCTCAGGCCCTGCTGCCTCAGCCCAGCAGGCAAAGTGTCCTTCAGATCCTCCTCCCATGGACCCAACTCAGAAGCAGAGTGGCCTTGAAAATGGGTAAATTTAAAACCCACACAGCAGCCAGCCCACCCTGCGGTGTATCGATTCCAGCTGTGTCCTGTGTGCTGGTGATCACAGGAGCCTGCTCCCTCCCAGGGCAGGAGCTGACTCAGAGGCTCAGGGACCAGCTCAGAAATGGGATGTAAGAGGAGCGAGGGGCGTGAGGAGTTGCTGGGAAAGACCGGGATTCCTCTGAAGAGGGGAGGTGAAGAGCTTCACATAAAATCCTTCCTGATGGCTAAGAGGGGGCGCGATGCAGAGACGCAGACCACTAAGAGACCTCGAGCCATCAGCAGCAACGCTGAACCATGAGAGAAGGGAGAAATCGCCCCCAAAGGAAAGGAGGTGATTCTGTGCTGTGGCCCCAGAGAAACACCTTCTCACAGACAAACGTGCAACCCTGGTCTGACCTGGGTCACCACGGACACTGTGCGTGTGACAGAGAGCAGCCAGCCTGCAGCCGTGCCCAGCCCTGCCCAGCCCTGTGATTTGCATGTGCCCAGAGCTCAGCCCATGGCCCCCAGGGCTTCTTAACAGGCTGCTGCACCTGTGAGGAGTCAGTGCCCTCAGCACCCAGCATGGACATGAGGGCCCCCGCTCAGCTCCTGGGGCTCCTGCTGCTCTGGCTCCCAGGTGAGGAGGGCAGCGCGGGAAATTACTGGATCAGTGTGGTCAGGGATGGCCGGCCCTTCAGGATAGTCCTCTTTTATGTGATTAATAGTTTGGATATTTGTTGTTTGTTTCCAATGGCAGGTATCAGAGGTGACATCCAGGTGACCCAGTCTCCATCCTCCCTGTCTGCATCTCCAGGAGACACAGTCACCATCAATTGCCGGGCCAGTCAGGGCATTAACATTTGGTTAGCTTGATATCAGCAGAAACCAGGACAAGCTCCCAAGCTCCTGATCTATGCTGCATCCAGTTTGCAATCCGGGGTCCCCTCGAGGTTCAGGGGCAGTGGATCAGGGACAGATTTCACTCTCACCATCAGCAGCCCTCAGTAAGTAAGATGTGGCCACTTACTACTGTCAGCAGTATCAGAGTTTCCCTCCCACAGTGATAGAGGCCCTGACATAAACCACCCAGGGCAGAGTGTGAGGCTGGGCGGCCCCAGCTGCTCCTCCTGCCTCCTTCACCTGCTGAGAACATCTCTCAGAGACTCTAGCTCTGAGGCCCTGGAGGCTTTGGTAGCAGGGCCAGGGAGGCTCCTCTGCACCTGACTCTCTTCCTCCTGCTCAGCCCAGCAGCACAGGCCTGACCCCTCCTCTGCTGATGTCACTGAGGAGGGCGTGCACCTGCGGGGGCCGGCTCCAGAAGTTTTGCTTTTTTTCATATACTTTCCTTGATGCATGGAATCATACCTCAAAGTGCTAAGACCTACATAGGCAGGAAAAAGAAGTGAAGTGTCTACATAGTGAAGGGAGAAGGAAATCAAGCTTTGTTTACAGACACAATAAACTTTGAAATAAATCCTAAGATTCTACAAACATAAAAATCCTAGTAGAAGAAATCAATGCAACAATTTTTATAATGTAACACTCAACATGCAAAAATTATATTTCTATATGCTAACAATGAACAATGTAAACAGGTTAAGAAAACAATTCAACTTAATACACTATAAAAAAGGAAGAAAAGATAAAAAGAAAGAAAAGACACTTATGGATAACTTACCTGTGGATGTGGAAGTCGTTAACATTACACACTGCATTGTCTGGCCTGGGGGCCCAGGCTTGTAATCCCAGCATTCGGGAGGTGGACATTGGAGGATCACGATTTGCTCACAGACTCAGCTACTTAGCAAGGCCTTTTGCAACTAGTGAGACCCTGTTTCAAAAACTAAAAAGACTAGAAAATAGAGGTGGGGTGTGGCTCAGAGGTACAATGCCTCTGGGTTTCATCCCCAGTAACTCAAAAAAAAATTACAAATTGTGAAATTTTGGCAAAAGTAACTAAAAAGAACAAACATGTAGATCTAGGCCAGGAGCCCTGGGCTCCCCACTCCATTATGTCTGTGGCCCAGGAGCCTTTCTATGTCCACCCCGTGGGCATCTCCCATGGATCTCAGTGTCCAGTCCTAACTCCCCTGTGACTAATATCTGTTCTTATTTGGGCCTGTCTATTGATCTTTTTCACTCACCTAAACGTCTGGGCTATGGAGATGAGGGACCCCTGTGTCCCCTGCAGCCCCTGAGCTGGGCTGGACACACTAGGCTCAGCCTCAGGAAGAGACCAAGCAGGACTCCTTGGGCCCCTGAAGCAAGTGAGATGCAATGTCACAGCTCGGCCAGCAGAGGGCGGGGGAGTCCATGAAAACAGAGAGAGGCTGCTCTTGGGGTGCTGGGGAGGCCCAGGGTGACTGTGTCCCTTTATCCACAGGGAGCGCGGCAGGTTTAGACCCTGTCTTGGTGTGTCCAGGGTCATGTGGGAGACTATTGTTTCCAGGGAAACCTCCTCTACTCTCAGTGTTCTGAAATTGTATTCCTGTCTGTCCTCTGTCCCCTGCGTTCTCTGTGTCCAAAGCCCATCTCTTAAGGTCTGAATAGTGTCCACAGATTGGCATAGAGCAGCCCCAGTCCTCTGTGGGCGTCTGTGCAGAAAGGCCCTGTAGACAGCAATGAGTGTGTCAGGTCACCAGGTGTGAGGTCAGCCACAACACCAGTGTCTAGAACAAGAGGCCCAGGCAGCTCTCCCAGCCCTGCTCACAGGCGTGCAAGAGAACGCTCAGGGGTCCCTGGGAGAGGGGGCCACTTGGGAATAGAGCCCGAGGCACAGAGGGGTGTGCTGGACCTGGACTTGGAGTTTCCAGCCTCCAGGATTGAGGACTGTTGAAGCCCCGCCCAGAGCATCTTGGTTCCCCTGACATCACAGAAGACCACAATCCCCTCCAGCTCTCCTGAGCTCAGCAGCCTCACGCCGCTGTGGCCGTGGGCGGCCATCTCTCCTGAGCTCCCTGACTGCACTGAGGCCCCGGCTGAGCCTCAGAGCGCTGCGTTCACACAGACTCCCTTGCTGTCCCAGTCGCTCGCCTGCTCTGCCTTCTGGTCAGCCCTGCACCCACTGCATGGACGTGCAGCTTGGTATTAACATCTGGTGTGCTCCTGTGTGCTCTCCACTGAGATGCCAGGGAGCGTTGGGGTGCGCCTGTCTCCAGCCCAGCCCTGTGACAGGAGGGAGGGTGGCTGTGCCCACAGAGCCAGCAAGAGCCTTAGAGATCCCGCCTGCAGCAGCAGGAAGCAGGCCTGGCTGCTGAGCTGCAGGGATCAACTGCCCTGGGCACCAGCCTGACCACGAGGCTCTGGGCTAACACAGGTCACTGCCTTCTACACAGGTGACCCTCGTCCTGTCTCCACTAGGTCAAGACCAGCCCCAACCAGTGCTCCTGCTCAGGCCTGCTGGGAGTGCAGGCAGCGGCTAGGACACATCTGGTCTTTCCTCTCTCCTCTTCCCCCTCTTGTCATTGGACCCTCAAGTGTGTCCTGTTCCCTGAATAGACCTCACCATGTCCTGTCCTACCCGACTCTCAGTGGTCTAACTGGGTCACCAGGGATGCTGTGCAGTGACTGACAGGAGCCAGCTGCAGCCCTGCCCAGCCCTGCTCATTTGCATGTGCCCAGAGTCCAGAGGGCTTCTTAACAGGCTGCTGCACCTGTGAGGAGTCAGTGCCCTCAGCACCAGCATGGACATGAGGGCCCCCGCTCAGCTCCTGGGGCTCCTGCTGCTCTGGCTCCCAGGTGAGGAGGGGCACACTGGGATCACTCAGCTCTGTGGGGTCAGGGATGGCTGGGTTTTCAGAGAAGTTCTCTTCCAATGTAATCAATAATGTGGATTTTTTTTTGTTTCTGTATTTCCATAATCAGGTGGCAGATGTGACATCAACATGAACCAGTCTCCATCCTCCTTGTCTGCATCTCCAGGAGACACAGTCACCATCTCTTGCCGAGCCAGTGAAAATATTTATAGGAATTTAGCCTGGTATCAGCAGAAACCAGGGCAAGCTCCCAAGCTCCTCATCTATGATGCATCCAGTTTGCAATCTGGGGTCCCCTCGAGGTTCAGCGGCAGTGGATCAGGGACAGATTTCACACTCACCATCAGCAGCCTGCAGCCTGAGGATGTGGCCACTTACTACTGTCAACAACATTACAGTTGGCCTCCCACAGTGATAGAGGCCCTGACATAAACCACCCAGGGGCAGAGTGTGAGGCTGGGCGGCCCCAGCTGCTCCTCCTGCAGCCTCCACCTGCTGAGAGCTTTTCTCTGAGGCCCTGGAGGCTCTGGTAGCAGGACCAGGAGGCTCCTCTGCACCTGACGACTCTCTTCCTCCTGCTCAGCCCAACAGTGCAGTCCTGATCCCTCCTGTCCTGATGTAGCTGAGGACACAGACCACTGCACCTGAGGAGGGAGGTCTCTGCAAGAGTTGGGGTTTTTCATAAACTTCTGTGGATGCATCGGAATCATACAGCATAGTGAGAGTCAAAGTGCTGCAAACCTCCATGTCCATGTCACTGGGTGTGGGGAGCAGGACACAGGCTGCCCTTGACAGAAGGAGAAGGCGCTCCAAGCAGTCAAGTCAGAATCGTTTATATACTGGGATGAGAATGAAACTGTAACCTTTTGAAGGTCTGGGGTGTGGTAGTGAAAACTGCAGGCACGAGCTGGGCGTGGTGGTGCACACTTGTCATCCCCGGGCTTGGGAGGCGGAGACAGGAGGATCGCTCAGGTTTGAAGCCAGCCGCGCTGGCTTAAGAGACCCTGTTTCAAAAATAAAAAATAGGTCTGGGAGTGTAGCCCGGAGGTAGAAGGGCTTCCAGGAACCCCAGTACCACCAAAAAAAAAAAAGAAAAAAAGAAAAAAAGAAAAAAAGAAACTGCAGGCACAACATAGCAGCAGCAGCAACAGAAACAAAAGCAGATGTTAGAACTGAGGGTTTCCTTGGTCTCTTCCTGAAGCCAGATTGCATCTGTGAGAGAAATCTTAGGTAGCAGGTGTGGTGGTGCACACCTGTAATCCCGGCATTTGGGAGGCTGAGACTGAGGATCGTGGATCGAGGACAGCCTCCACTACTCACTTTAGTGAGGCCCTTTGCAATGTAGTGAGACCTGTTTCAAAAATGAAAAATATAAAATTAGGGCTGGGGGTATAGTTCAGAGGGAGAATGACCCTGGATTCGAACCCCATTACTGTAAAAAAGAAAAAGAATAAAGAAAGAAATCTTAGGCAGAAACTGTTTATTCTAGAATTGTCGTCCATGAAGAACACTGAAAGGCGGGGGGTATGAACTAGGGAAGCAGAGGCTGCAGTGACAGATTCCCTCCTGGGCCCGAGCCAGAGCCCAGGCTCCACTTAGGGACCGGCTGCGTGACCTGCGCTCTCACCCTGCCTGACTCCAGGGCGGCTGCCCGCGACCTGCAGCCCCACCTGGCGCTCTGAGTCCTCACCTCGGTGCAGCTCCGTCCTCCTCTGACTTCTGCATCTCACGGGAGGCTCCACATTCAGCATCCCACAGCAGTCAGAGGGGAAGAGCATTCTGGGAAAAGTCTCCAGAGGTGATGGTGCCCACAGCACGGGGTCAGCCCACCTCCCCGTGTGCTCAGTGTTCCCGGCGCTCAGAACGTGAGCAGGCCCATGGCCCAGGATGGCTTTACACCTGCTTCTAAGTGCTGCCGGTTGTTGGCATCATAGCAACACACGTCACTAAGTCATGGAGTGGACAGCAAACAAGGGATTGCATTAAATCATCTTTTTTGCGCTGTAACCACTCATTTTTTATGGACCAGAACTACTTCAAATAAGTAGAAATTTATTTTGCATCAAAACTATTTCCTGATGTTTCAGCACTTCTGGGAAGATGGCGACGGAGAAAAGCAGGGTTTATGAGCCCCGCTAACAACCAATCTCTATTACCACAAAATCAGTGCCTTTCATAGCCAGAAAACACCATCAGCAGAGAAACAAAAAAGGTAAATACAAGGGACAGAGAAAAAGAGGGCTGGAAAAACTAGACACCAGAAAGAAACCAGACCGCAGTGCTACAGCTGCAGCCACGGTGCGGAGCCATGTGGACGCCATCTTTCCTTCCAGCACCAGGCCCCAGAGAGGAGGGGGACTCAGACGGAGCTCAGAGCCAGAGAGGAGATACGCCGGCCTCATGGCTGTGGACGCAGCAGCAGTGCCATACTGCTGGTGGCGGCAGCAACTTCACCGGACGGCACCAGACCAACGCACTCAACAGCCCACCAGGTTCCAGAGAGGAGCGGTGGACAGTGAGCCGAGGTGAGCCGCTGTGGATCAGCCGGGTGGGATTCGGCAGATTTTTTGGCGCAGGGAGCATCTAAAGCTCCCAGGGGCTGGGCTCAGCACACCCTGCAGGGACTCAGAGGGGAGCTCAAAACCAGAGAAGAAATACGTCAGCCTCACGGCCGAGGGCGTGGCAGCGGTGCCATATTGCCACCGGGGCGGCAACAGCGAATCCACTGAGTCCACTGCAGCTCCATCGGCGCACTCAGCAACAGTGAGTCAAATTGCGGTCCCTAGAGGAGAAATCCCAGTACTGACTCCCAGGGACTTGACCCAGTGGGTGAATTGCGGTGGCAGAGATATCCCACTATAGTCACAACTCCATGCAGGAGAACGCCCAACCTGGCACCCCCCCATGGTGTAAAGCAGCCTCGATTGACTCCCAGGGTTTGAGACTCTGTGATACAACCCAGTAAAGGAGTAGTGGTGACTGAGATACCGCAGACTCGAGATCCAGAGCACCTTAAGTGAAGTCGTAGTGACCCAGGGAAGAACCCAGAGAAGGCACAAACTTCCGAAATCATGGGAAAGAGGAATAACAATGGAGCAATGAATGCCCACAACCCCACAACATCAGAACCTGATAAAACAGAAATTCAGAGATTTCTAGAAGATCAAATCAGGAAAATAACTGTAGAAATAATAGAGGTGTTTCAAAAAGAATTCAGGGAGAGCCAAAGATAGATAAAGGATGCAATTAATGAAGTAAAGACCTCAATTCAAAGTACAAACAACCGACTAGACCACATGGAGAACAGACTCTCGCTCTTAAAAGATGAGCAATCCAAAAATGAACGCATAGTTTCTAATTTAAAAAAAAAAATCCGAGATATACTCAACGAGCCCGGAGGAGCAGCCTCAGATCCTTTCCGTGCAGCAGCCCGCAGCCTCTGCGAGGGAGCCCAAGGTGCTTTAAATGGAGGAGAAGCCCAGCCAGCCACAGCCTCAGCACCATCACAGCCACCACCATCCGCACCATCACCCGCAGCAGCAGCAGCAGCAGCCGCAGCCGCAGCCGCACCACCACCACCATTATTATTTCTACAACCATAGCCACAACCACCACCACCACCACCACCAGCAGCAGCAGCCTCACCAATACCTGCAGCATGGAGCCGAGGGCAGCCCCAAGGCCCAGCCAAAGCCGCTGAAACATGAGCAGAAGCACACCCTCCAGCAGCTCCAGGAAACGCCGAAGAAGAAAACAGGCTATGGTGAAACAAATGGTAATGTTGGAGAAAGAGAAATTTCTTTCAAGAGCCTGGGTTCTGATGAAGCCACCAACCCTATTTCCAGGGTCCTCAATGGCAACCAGCAAGCTGTAGACACTAGCCTGAAGCAGACTGTAAAGACCAGCAACTTTGGGAAAGCAGGAATTAAAACCAAGAATTTTGTTCAGAAAAACAGTATGGACAAAAAGAATGGAAAGTCTTATGAGAATAAATCTGGAGAGAACCAGTCTTTAGATAAGACCGATACTGTAGCAATTCCAAATGGTGTTGTAACAAATAATTCAAGTTATATTACTAATGGTTATATGGGCAAAGGAGCAGATAATGATGGTAGTGGATCCGAGAGTGGATATACCACTCCTAAAAAAAGGAAAGCTAGGCGCAATAGTGCCAAGGGTTGTGAAAACCTTAATTTAGTGCAGGATAAGATAATTCAACAAGAGACTAGTGTCCCAACCTTAAAACAGGGACTTGAAACTTTCAAGCCTGACTATAGTGAACAAAAGGGAAATGGAGTAGATGGTTCAAAGCCCATTTGGAAGTATGAAACTGGACCTGGAGGAATGAGTCGAAAACCTGCTGTGGCTGATATGCTTCGCAAAAGTTCAGATACTAAGCCTGGTGTGAGCAGCAAGAAGTTTGATGATCGGCCCAAAGGAAAGCATGCCTCAGCTGTTGCCTCCAAAGAGGACTCCTGGACCCTGTTTAAACCACCTCAAGTTTTTCCAGTGGACAATAGCAGTGCTAAAATAGTTCCTAAAATAAGTTATGCAAGCAAAGTTAAGGAAAACCTCAACAAAACTATACAGAACTCTTCTGTGTCACCGTCTTCATCTTCATCCTCTTCATCATCTGTGGGAGAAACTCAGACCCAATCTTCAAGTCGGTTATCCCAGGTCCCTATGTCAGCGCTGAAATCTGTTACTTCTGCCAACTTTTCTAATGGGCCTGTTTTAGCAGGGACTGATGCAAGTGTGTATCCTTCAGGGGGTCAGCCACTGCTAACTACTGCTGCTAGTACTCTAACACCCATCTCTACTGGGACTGATTCAGTTCTCCAAGACATGAGTCTGACTTCAGCAGCTGTTGAACAAATTAAATCTAGCCTTTTTATCTACCCTTCAAATATGCAAACTGTGCTGTTGAGCACAGCGCAAGTGGATCTGCCCTCTCAGACAGATCAGCAAAACCTGGGGGATATCTTCCAGAATCAATGGGGTTTATCATTTATAAATAAACCCAATGCTGGCCCTGAGACTGTTATTGGGAAGTCATCAGATCATAAAGTGATGGAGGTAACATTTCAAGGAGAATATCCTGCCACTTTGGTTTCACAGGGTGCTGAAATAATTCCCTCAGGAACTGAGCATCCTGTGTTTCCCAAGGCTTATGAGCTGGAGAAACGGACTAGTCCTCAAGTTCTGGGTAGCATTCTAAAACCTGGGACTACTAGTGAGAGTGGAGTCTTATCCTTGGAACCCAGTCATATAGGTGACCTGCAGAAAGCAGACACCAGTAGTCAAGGTGCTTTAGTGTTTCTCTCAAAGGACTATGAGATAGAAAATCAAAATCCTCTGGCCTCTCCTATGAACACTTTGTTAGGCTCCTCCGCCAAAGAACAGAGATACCAGAGAGGCCTAGAAAGGAATGATAGCTGGGGTTCTTTTGACCTGAGGGCTGCTATTGTATATCACACTAAAGAAATGGAATCTATTTGGAATTTGCAGAAGCAAGATCCCAAAAGGATAATCACTTACAATGAAGCCATGGATAGTCCAGATCAATGAAGGACCAGACTGCCTACTCATAACCTTTCTGCAGCATTAGAGCCACCGTTCATGGGGGACACAAGGCTTTTATGCTCCTAGATCTTCAACGCAGCAGAGGAACCATAAGTAGAATCACAGGATAATATATACAAATATATATATATATATATATATATTTAAAAAATGCAACTGAAAGTAATTAGACTTCTTAAGGAATCAAATTTATTTCAAGAGACTACACATGGTTATTTAATCTCCGGTACTGAATATTTTTTTGTTTTTGTTTTTGTTTTCCTTTTTCATTTGTTAGTTTTTGTTTTTAAGTGTGGATGCAAATGATTAATGAATACAGACTTAATAAGCGTGGTTCTTAAGTTCCTGCTGTCAACAACTTGGGCAACAAATGACCCACTGGAAAGGCAAATCCACTTAAAGATCTCTGTATCTTGTTCTGTGACTAAAGTGATACACTAATCACGGGGAACCCAGAATGATTCAACATTTTCCCCTACTTTTCCCTTGATACTTGGTTTTATTTTAAAGCCCTGCGAGAATGCTGGATAATGCCTTGAAGTTTGCGGGGATGCCCCCCCCCTTTTTTTTTTTTAGCAAATATGATTTGCATGTCTTGCCAGGAGTTAAGCAGCCTCTGTGGGGTGTTGGGGAAATATTTTCTTTCCTTTTACTTTTGTGGGGTGGAAATAGGGGTGGGCATTGAAGTTCTACAATTCTGGAATAGTTGGTGGGTACATAGTTAACTTTGGTTACATGTTGAACTTTTAACAACTGAAGAATCCATGAGTGTCATTTTAAAAAGTTGCAGAACAAGCAATTGGCTTTGATATGGGGGGGGAAAAAACAGTTCCTGTGCCCATAATTTAATGTAATTGTATAAGTGGGAGCAAAAATATATACTGCTTTTCAAATGTAAAAAAAAAGAAAAAAAAAAGAAAAAAAAATCCAACAGCAGGAATCTGACATTGAAGAAATACGGGCCCATTCTAAGAGAGCTAACCTAAGAATGGAGGGAAAAGAAAGTGAAACCAAAGGGATCAACAATCTCTTCAAGGAAGTAATAGCAGAAAATTTCTCAAACATAGAGCAAGAGGTTGATACACAGGTCCAGGAAACTTATAGAACTCCCTTTAGACAGGATCGGAGAAGAGGATCCCCACACAACATAATTGTCAAAATGACCAATGTGGAAGCCAAGCAGAGAATCTTAAAGGCAACAAAAACAAAGGGCCAAGTGACATTCAGGGGCAAACCAATTAGAATCACTCCAGACTTCCCAAACCAAGTCATGAGAGCCAGAAAGGCTTGGAGTAACATATTCCAAACTCTGAAAGAAATCCCCCATTATTAATTACATTGAATAGATGTCGGCGTCTATTACTGTGGGCAAGCTATACAGTTACCTCCCACAGTGGTCCAGCCCCGAACACAAACCTCCCCTGGGCGGCCCAGCTGCCACACGTGCTGTCTGGGGACCCGCACTGTGGGTTCTCTCTCTGGGAGGGAGGAAGGCAGGGGGACGCCGGGCCAGGGTGCAGCCCAGGGCTCTCACAATGAGTGTGTGGGCAACAGCTCTGCACTGCATGTCAAGGCCCAGCTGGACGGCAGCCTCGGCTGGGCAGGCAGAGGGCAGAGGTCAGCAGGACGGCGGTGCTTCAAGTGGAAAGGAAATGGGCTGGGTAGAGACTAGGAGCCCTGCAAGAGACAGAGCTCCCTCATCAGGATCTCTGTTCTTTCCAAATCTTGCTGGCATTGTCACCATAGCTCTACTCTTTGTTTTTTGCAGTCTCTAAAGTCGGAGGCATAGAGACCATCGTTTGTGTTACTGTGCACACACTATGAAGATCTGGCTTGTGAGATGAGGGTTGTGGAGGAGGAAGATGCGAAAAAGGGGGGTGTTAACTCACCTGGCACCATGTACAATAAACTGGCATCTACGTACATTAAACTGGCATCCACATACATTAAAGTGTTCCAACTGCAAAATATCCTATTTCAACCTCAAAGTGACCAAAAGAACGAGAAAACTGATAATATAAACAGATTGAGAAAAGAAGAATAAAATAAAATATGTCACTCAAGTATTGTCTACAAAGGAAGAAGGTCGTCATGGAGGAGCTGAGGGGTAAAACAGCAAACAAACCCTGGAGGCAGAGTTCACCAAGAGCTCGGGGAGGAGGGAAACCTCACTGCTCCTAAGTATGTTCACGGGAGATGATTTACCTTCCAATCAAAGCATAGAGACTGCAGAGTGGAGCTCGACACACACCTTAGCTCTGTGCTGAATCCAATAATCTTTCTTTGGGCATAAGACAAGCACAGCTTGAAAGTAAAGGAATGGAGAAAATTTCCTAATGTGCATGATGTAAATTCACAAGCTTATCAAAGTGAGTCACTAAGCCAGACATGAGAAGGATGGAGCTGGGAGGGAAGGGAAGAGCTAGTGAGTATGTGTGCATGTGCGCCTCCACCATCTTGTAGTCCACTAAGATGTATGAGTACAGTGCACCCGGTAAGAAAATGGAAGAGCTGTCCTGTGCAAATAGCAAGTGTAAGCCAGGAAGAGCAGACGTCCTGCTATTAGACAGGCATACTTTTCTCAAAGGTTGTTAACGGGGACAAGGAAGGTATGATGAAATAGTAAAAGGTCAGCAGACCAAGAAGACAAAATGGTTTATACTTATATGCAGTAAACACAGAGCTCTAAAATTTCCGTAAGAACAGTGACAGCCCTGAGAGGAGACGTGGGCAGCAATCCCCCAACAGGGGGACCTCCTTCCTCAACTGTCTTTATATTTTGTAGTGGGCATTGAGCCCAGGGGCATTGTACCTCTGCACTACAGCCCCAGCCCTATTAATCTTTTTTTTTTTAATTTAAAAAATGACCTCACTTGGTTCCTGAAGGTCTTGCTAAGTTGCTGAGTCTAGACTTGAGATTGCTATCCTCTTGTGTCAGCCTCCCAGGTACTGGAATTACGTCCCAGCGCCACAGTGCCTGGCTCATTACTGTCCTTTCAGTGTTCCATGGGACAGCCAGATAGAATATGAGTCAGGAAGCAGAGAAGGTCGGCAGGACCACAGACCTACACAGACCTCACCACAGCAAGCTCCTCCAGTAGTGACAGCCGTTGATGTTCTCAGGAGCCCGTGGAACAGTCTCCAGGACTCACTACACAGTAAGTCCTGAAACAATTCAACCATTCCTAATACATTTACACAGATTGAAGCTTACAATCTCCTCTTTTTTTTTTTTTTTTTTTACTTCTTTTTTTTGTGTGTGTGGTACTGGAGATGGAACCCATGTTCCATTCTACCTCTGAGCTACATCCCCAGCCCTATTTGTTTTTTATTCTTTATTTTAAAACAGGGTCTCAGTGAGTTGCAGAAAGCCTCACTAAGTAGGAACTGAGGCTGGCCTCAATCATGATCCTCCTGTCTCAGCCTCTCAAATGCTGGGATTATAAATGTGTGCCACCTCGCCTGGCTTTATTTTTTTACTCCTTTTTAAATTTTTTTTTTATTTCTATGGTACTGATGATTGATCTCAGAGATACTCTACCTCCAAGCTACACTTTGTGCACTTTTAAAAATATATATTTGTTTTGAAGAAGGATCTTGCTACATTGCTGCAGCTGGCTTTGACCTGCAATCCTCCTGTCTCAGACTCCCAAGTATTGAGATTACAGGTTTGTGCCGCCAAGCCCAAATACTAATTTTTCTGTTAACAATGGTATACAACAAATCAAGAAGCAGAAAGAAAATTTAAAAATTCACTAATGTGAGGAAATACAACATTATATTCATAAAAAAGCATGGGTTAAAAATAAATAAAACTAAGCTGGGCGTGGTGGCGCACCCTTGTAATCTCAGCATCCGGGAGGCAGAGACTGGAGGACTGTGGTTTGCTGCCAGCCTCAGCTACTTAGCGAGGTGTTCACAACTCAGAGAGATATGTTTCAAAAATATAATGAGCTGGGACTGGTGGCACATGCTTGTAATCCCCGCGCTTGGGAGGTGGAGATAGAAGGATCGGGCAGGTTTGCAGCCCTGTTTAAAATTATATGTCTGGGAGTGTAGCCCGGATGTAGAAGGATTTCCAGGAACCTGAGTATCACCAATAAATAAATAAATAAATAAATAAATAAATAAATAAATAAATAAAATGACTATAAAATTGGGGTGGGGTATAGCTCGGAGGTAGAATGCCCTTGGGTTCCATTCCTGGTACTGAAAAAAAATCTTAACCATAATATTCGCTAAAAAAAGAATTCTTAAAGTATCAAGACACAATTGAGAATGCAAACACAAAACAACAGCATTTGTGATTTGCAAAAAAAAAAACAGCGTAAGATAAAAGTTTAGGCTGCAAATGCTTTATTTAATGAGAAAGAAATATCTGAAATGAATACCTCTTTGTACACCTCAAGGAACCAGAAAAAGGGGTAAAATTTAACCTAAAGAAGCACAATGAAGCAGACAAAAACTATAAAAGGACTGGTAGAGACAAGAGAAGAAAAACTGGAGAGAAATAAACCAGGCACTGGTTCTTGAAAGATCACAGAATGCAGACTCTGACTAGACTGACCAAGAAATAAAGAAAGCAAGACGCAGGCAACCGAATGCACCGGCAAGAGAAGAGCGCGCTGTGACTGACACAAGTAAAGGTGCTGTCACCTCCTCTAAGTAAAAGGCTATGAGCAGGAATATGGCAATGCAGTTGACAACCCAGATGCAATGGACAGTTTCTGGAAGAACCTTTGGGCAAGGTGCAGTCATGAAGAAATGAAATGTTAAATAAACCTTGGTCTACGGTTAAGATTCTCTAAGAAATACAATACTCCCAGCAGGAGTTTGGAAATAAACCACTTCCAGAAAAGAAAGGCTCTGAAATTGCCATCTCCACTGCAGGGCTCCACCCACATTTAGAAAAAGCCAGCTCCAACCAGCACAAACTCTTCTGGAGAAGTGAATAGGAGAACACCTTCCACTCATCCAGGAGGACTGCAGAGCCAGGCAGACTCCATAACCAAGAAACTGTGACCCTGAGAACTTGGGAATATCCACTCAACATTATCAATAAAATCTACTGAGCAAGCTCCACTGTGCACCAAAGCCTGACACTTCACCACCTCGTGGGACGAGATAGTGCTGAGAACCAGTTAATGTGGTGGCCACTTTACCAGAATGAAAAAATATGCATGATCACCACAGCTGGCACAGAATAATAGCTTGGCAAAATTCTCCCACTTTTAAATAAAAACACTTGACAGAGCAGGACTGGTAGGGTACTCTCACAACCTAATGAAGATCATGTCCTTTAAAAACCTACTATTGCTTTTTTATTAGGTGGAAAAGATGAAACCATTTTCACTTTTGTCAGGAACCAGATAAAAACACCTACTTTTCCACACACAGCTCTGGATCCTCTAGAAAGAGCAATACGGCAGGAAAAAGAATAAATAATAAAGGCAGAAAGAAATTATTCTTTGCTCACAGACACAATAAACTTTTTAATAAATTCAAAAGCTTTCCTAAAAAATCATTGTAGAAGGAATAAAAGCAATAATTTTCATAAGGTAACAAACAACATGCAAAAATCCACCATATTTTTATATGCTTACAACGAACAATATAGAACAGGGTACGAAAACAATTTCACTTACAACACTACATACAAGAAAGAACGAAAAAATACTTATAAATACACTCACCACTGATGTGAAGGTCTTTAAAATTACAAACTGCAAAGTTTTGGTAAAAGAAACTAAAAAAGAACACACATGCAGATCTAGGCTAAGAAAGCTAGGCTCCCCATCCATTCTGCCCTGTGGGGTCCAAGAACCTTTCTACGTCCGTACCGTGGGCATTTCCCATGGATCTCAGTGTCCAGTCCTAACTCTCCTGTGAATCATGTCTGTTCTTATTTGGGCCTGTCTATTGATCTTTTTCACTCACCTAAACGTCCGGGCTATGGAGATGAGGGACCCCTGTGTCCCCTGCAGCCCCTGAGCTGGGCTGGACACACTAGACTCAGCCTCAGGAAGAGACCAAGCCGGACTCCTTGGGCCCCTGAAGCAAGTGAGATGCAATGTCACAGTTCGGCCAGCAGAGGGCGGGGGAGTCCATGAAGAACAGAGAGAGGCCTGTTCTTGGGGATGCAAGGGCGCATTTCCAGTTCTTCTTCAGACTTCTTTCCCTGTGCCCTAACGCAGATCACAGTGGTGTTGGAAATGGAAGCCAGGTGCGGAGGTGCGCGCCTGTAATCCCAGTACTAGGGAGGATGAGACCCAGGATTGCATGTCATGACCGACCTCAGTGACTTAGCGAGGTCCTCCACAACTCAGTGGGACCCCAATTCAAATAAAAAATAATATAGTGCTAGAGGTGTAGCTCAGATTTAGAATGTCTCTAGAAAATCAAGAACTGCAAAAAAAAAAATAGAGTAAAATTTTAAACCCACAGAGCCACACCCCCCCTTTCATGTACTGAGCACCAGCTCTGTCCTGCTGTGTCTGGTGGTAACAGGAGCCTCTGTCCTCCCAGGGCAGGAGCAGGGCTCAGAGGGCCCAGGGACCAGCTCAGAAAGGGGATGTAGGAGGAGTGAGGGGGGCAGTTGCTGGGAAAGACCAGGGCTCCTCTAAACAGAGAAGGCAAAGGCTTCACAGTAAAACTCTTCCCCAGTGGCTATGAGGGGACGCGATGTAGAGACGGCGTCACTTTTGAGACCAGGAAGGAGGCTTCAACAGCAACACTGACCAGGAGGACAAGCAAGGAATCACCACACAAAGGAAAGGAGATGAGTCTGTGCTGTGGCCAGAGAAACACGTTCCCTGCAGAGAAACCTGAGACCCTCTTCTGCCTTAGTCACTAGGGACGCTGTGTGTGACCGAGAGCAGCCGCCGCGGCTGTGCCCAGCCTGCCCGGCCCTGTGATTTGCATGTGCCCAGAGCACAGCCCACGGCCCCCAGGGCTTCTTAACAGGCTGCTGCACCTGTGAGGAGTCAGTGCCCTCAGCACCAGCATGGACATGGGGGCCCCCGCTCAGCTCCTGGGGCTCCTGCTGCTCTGGCTCCCAGGTGAGGAGGGGCACACTGGGATCGCTCAGCCCTGTGGGGTCAGGGATGGCTGGGTTTTCAGAGAAGTTCTCTTCCAATGTAATCAATAATGTGGATTTTTTTGTTTCTGTATTTCCAAAATCAGGTGGCAGATGTGACATCAACATGAACCAGTCTCCATCCTCCCTGTCTGCATCTCCAGGAGACACAGTCACCATCTCTTGCCGGGCCAGTGAAAATATTTATAGGAATTTAGCCTGGTATCAGCAGAAACCAGGGCAAGCTCCCAAGCTCCTGATCTACTATGCAACTAATTTGCAATCCGGGGTCCCCTCGAGGTTCAGCGGCAGTGGATCAGGGACAGATTATACTCTCACCATCAGCAGCCTGCAGCCTGAGGATGTGGCCACTTACTACTGTCAACAAGGTTACAATTGGCCTCCCACAGTGACAGAGGCCCTGACATAAACCACCCAGGGGCAGAGTGTGAGGCTGGGCGGCCCCAGCTGCTCCTCCTGCCGCCTCCAGCTCCTGAGAGCTTTTCTCAGAGCCCCAGCTCTGAGGCCCTGGAGGCTTTGGTAGCAGGGCAGGGAGGCTCCTCTGCACCTGCCTCTCTTCTGGCCACTGGTTCTCTTGAATCATTAGACACTGTATCATCACAATGGAGGGGGTTGGAATACAGTACTTTGGGATTCACACGGCAAAGGAGAAGCTAACTTATGTATTTTAAGGAAGAACTTTTTAATACAGAGAAGAAGAATCTAAAGAACAACATCGAGAGGGTTGGTTGAAAACATCAGCCAATAGTCATGATTTGCATTTGTCAAGCCGTGTGACTGGCGCATTCGCCGCGTTAGGTATTTGTGCTTTCTTGGCCGTGAGCCTTGAGAGGGTCTTGAGGATCTGGCGCTGGCAACCAAAGAAGCACACCCCAGGCACGGAGGTGCTCCAGTCTGCCGCCAGCTACCAGGGCACAGCCGCTGGAAGGTGTCAGCCTCGACCCGAGCCTCAGCCCGGCTGGGTCAGAGGGTGAAGCTGCTGAGTCCTGAGCGTCTGGAGCCCCAGGACCCTCACCCTGCGCCTGTCTCACTACAGGGGCTCATGGGCACAGAGCATCCGCGCATTCTGATTCCGCACCGCAGGGAGGCCCCTCAGGGAGCATCCGCAGGGATTCAGGGAGGGACCAGAGCCCACGGCCAGTGTGCTTCCAGAGCGACACTGAGGGTGGGGACTGACAGCTGGCTGCCCAGTGTGACCACTACTTACCACCTCTCAGAGCTCTGCCACTTAGGAGAGGGCTCTGGAGGGCACTGGGCAGGGCTTCCACGGAGGATGACCAAGCCTGGGATTGTGGCAAGAACATTTCATTGTGATGTTATCATAGGAAAATGAAAAATTGCATTAAATATTTATAACAGTCATTTGACAACTTGAAAATCTTTCGACACACACACACACACACACACACACACACACACACAAAGACACACACACACCCTGGCGCGGCAGAGCCCAGGGCACAGGAGATGCCCAGCGCGTCCCAGGCCCCAGGTGCGAGGACAGGGAGCGTGAGTGACGGCTCATCCTGACCCGCCGCCCTGCACCTGTCCATCACTGACCGTGCGACGGCCTCGCACCGAGGCTCCGTGTCCAAGAAGGCGCTTCCAACTCTTGTCTGCCACGTTCTCAACACTCAACCGGGGACAGCAGAGACCACACGGCTCTGGGCCTGGCTCAACACGGCTTTTTACTGATTAGCTGAGGAGAGGGATCACTTGTTTCCTGCAGAGTGTGGGGCAGTGATGACGGAGTAGGATCGGCCTGGTGGATTTGGATGCATGATCACGGTCAGCACTTTGGGACCTGAACCCAGTTCCTGCAGTTGCTGTGCCACACGCGGCCACTAGGTGGAGACAAACCCCTCAGTGCACAGCACAGGCTGGCCTCAAAGCCTGGGACAGTGGCCTTGGTCCAGCCCCATCAGGACCTGAGGCTTGGGAGCTCCCTGCCCAGCTCCCAGGCTCACGGGGATGCTGGGCACCACGGGCCCCCATTTGCAAATCCCTGAGTGTTTCCTGTTTATTCTGTATCTATATTAACCTCCTTGACAACAGAATCCCTCCCAGGAGGATTCATGACGTCAGGACAGGTCAGTAATAGGCCTAAACCTGTGAGAGACTGAGGCCTCCTATTGGCCACCATGTGCCGTCAGGACGACCTGTCCTGCTGTGTTCAGAGCAGGGCGGGCAGGACCCACGGAAGAATCCACTAGGAGACAGTGACCAGAGGGGCTGCAGAGGAGGAGGGAGAGGAAGGAGAAGGACGGTGGATCAGTGTGTCCCCATGCTGTCCTCAGAGTCCTCAGCCATGGGCGGGGCCTGCTGAGTCCACAGGGCCCCCTCGGGGTCTGGGGGGGCGTGTGCTGATGCACCTGCATGGGGCTGTGTTCATGCTCAGTTTCCGCAGTTTGCAGTGAGGTGTGCAGTCTGCTGTGATGTGCACACTGTATTCCAGGACTTGGGAGGCTCATAAGGAGTGTGTCAGGCTCAAGGTTAGCCACAGCAGCTTACTGAAACTAGGTTCAAAACAAAAATAACATGGCTGAGGATGTAATTCAGTTATAATGTGCATCTGGATTCGATTGTTATGACCAAAACACTACTACTTATAAAATTACTTGGTATTCAACTGTAAGTATAGTTGATTAACACATTAATTTATTACATGCACACAAAAGGCACATGGTTTCCATATACACTTGATGACCATGTGGTCCTTTCCTTCTAAGTGGCCAGTCAAGGCTCTGGGCTGGTCACTCTGACCATTCCCTGGGTCTCAGCCCCTCAGGACAGTGACACAGCGCTGACTCAGTGGCCCCTCACAGCCAGGCCAGCTCTGAGCTCCTGGCCTCTCACCCTCAGGGCCGTGGGCTCCTGGCATGGCTCAGCACCAGGGTGTTGGGCGCTGCTCCTCCCTGGCTCCTCTGCCAGGCAGCCTCGTGGACAGGGCTCTGCTCCCAGGCCCTCGCCCAGGGCTCAGCAGAGCAGCTGCTCCTCACAGCCCAGCAGAGCCCGCAGCTCTGACCCGGCCCAGGCTTCAGAACCTTATTCCAAATCTCCTCCCTGTTCCATGGCGTCTCCAAAGTCCGTCCTGGACCTCCATGCACAGGTGCATTTCCAGTTGCTGAGTCTAAGCTCCTCTCCTGGGTAAGTAGCAATTTGACCTCAGGGTCATCC